>NW_027526445.1:58904688-59455528 GCF_048455015.1 Haemaphysalis longicornis
TCGTGCCCTAAGCTTAAAGGAACGGAGATTTCAGTATCAGAGGACTTCTCAAAAAGGCTACGTGACTTGCGCGGTAAGCTGTGGCGTTCTGCAGCTGAGGAAAAGGCTAATGGGGCGAAGGTTTTACTCTCTTTTGATAAATTGAAGGTAGACGACAAAGTTTACACTTGGGACCAGCTTCTAAACTGCCGCGTAGAAGTCACGCGGCCTGCTGCGCAGGAGCGCATTGAACCTGATTCAGCTGCGCCTGCATGTGTGACCAAGCGAAGGCGCGATAAAAAATGACAGTCTGTAACCAAAGTGCACAGAGTTGTTTCGCTCAATGCGCGCAGCATCGGGAATAAATCTGGTTTAATCGAAGACTTAATATCTTGTTATCATCCTCATGTCTTAGTAATTACAGAAACATGGTTGCATGCAGGTGTGCAGGATTCGGAAGTTGTACCCTCTACTTGTAAACTCATTCGTAAAGACAGGGAATCAAGGGGTGGGGGAGTAGCCATCGCCATTAAAAACAACATTGGCTTCACTATTTTGGGTGGCATTTGTGACCACGAAAGTGTATGGTGCAAACTTAAATTTCTTGGCAAAACTATACTTCTGGGTGGCGTATACAGACCACCTAATGCTTCCCACGAATATTTCGAAGCCATGTACGACTATCTTGCAGAAAATACAAATTCCAGATCGAATATTATAGTACAGGAGACTTCAACTTGCCGGGTATAAACTGATCTGACTTAGCCCATGATGGCAAAGAGTCCAAAAGTGCTGACTTACTGCTCAGGACCGCGTTCGACTTTTCTTTACACCAATTAGTTTCCGACGCTACTGGGGTTGTTGACGCGTCCTCATCACTCCTTGATTTGGCCTTTGTTAGTAGCTCTCTTCAAGGCTCATCCGTTAGTGTTGAAAACGGGATTTCCGATCACAAGTTGCTTGCTTTGTCATGTCCTGTCTCGGGTACACGTTCTTTTACTAAGCCGTCAAAAATTCTTGTCACAGACTACACTCATGCGGACGACAATGCTTTCTTAAAATATTTGGAATCGCGCTTTGTTAGTTTTAGACTAATCACGGATGTTAAAGAAATGTGGTCAGACTTTAAAGAAATTGTTTTCTTTTGCGAGCGAGAGTATGTACCATAAAAATAAAACGCATTAATAGAGAACACCCTTGGTTCTCGCGAGAAATGATTCATTTAAAACGAAAAATTAAGCGACGTCGCCAACGTGGTAACACAAGCGACCTACAAAGCCTTATTTCTAACCTGAAGAAAAAAACGCGATTGGCAAAGGAGCATTTCATTTCCGTTACTCTGAAGTCATTCATGAACAACCAACCTCAAAAGTTTTGGCGCTATTTTTCAAAAGATAAACAACGCATTTCGGAGATAAATGTTTCAGGCGAAAGTATTGTTGACGTGACTACCATTTCTAACCAATTTATTGCCTTTTTCCAATCTGTGTTCACGCGGACAGCTTCGCACGCTGCGCTGCCGTCATATGTTTTTTATTGTCCTATGCCTGAAGTAGAAATAACAGAGGATGGTGTCCTCAGCCTTTTGCATAAACTAGACGTGAAGAAATCAGCTGGCCCCGGTCAACTATCCAATACTTTTTTAAGTAGATATGCTGCATGGGTAGCTAAATATCTACATCACATTTACGGTATGTCCTTACGCACTTTGACTATTTCTGATGACTGGCGCTCGGCAAAAATTATTCCCGTGCATAAATCTGGCTCTCCTCTAGAAATTAACAACTACAGGCCAGTTTCCTTAACGAGTACTTGTTGTAAACTATTCGAGCATATTATCTATAAGGCCATCATTACTTACCTAGAATACAACCATTTGCTTTATTCCAAACAGCATGGTTTTAGATCTGGCTTATCAACCATTACCCAACTATCTGAAATTACAGATGATTTAATTAGTACAATGAATACAAATGGGCAAACCGACGCTATATTTCTAGATTTGTCAAAGGCGTTCGATGTCGTCCGCCATCCCGATCTGATTACAAAACTACTCGCAATTGGCATCGAACGAAAAGTAGTCGCATGGATAGAATGTTACTTCAGAATTAGAAGACAGTGTGTCGCCATTAATGAGTGTATCTCCGAAGAGTTGGACGTGTACTCTGGAGTTCCACAGGGCTCTGTACTGGGCCCGCTCCTTTTTTTAGTGTATATAAATGATATTTATCTTACTGTTGAACCCCCTATGCATAATAAATTATTTGCGGACGACTGCGTGGTATACACAGCCATTAAGACCCGAGATGACCAAATTAAATGAAATAATGCTTTCCACTCAATTGAGACATGGTGTACAAAGTGGGGTTTAAGAATAAATCCTACTAAGACAACTTCTATTACATTCAGCAACAAAAAGAGGCCCCTCGGCTTTACTTAATCTTTTGGTAATGCTACCATCAACAAATCTGATCAGGTTAAATATCTGGGCGTCACACTTACAAGTAACCTCAGTTGGGAAACGCACATTGATAACGTTTGTCAGGGTGCACTTAAGAAATTTGCATTTTTGAGATGAAAGTTGCGCAATACCCCTCCTGCTGTGAAATTAAACGCTTACAAAGCACTAGTACGACCTAAGTTTGAGTATGCACATGTCATTTGGAGCCCTTACCAACAATACTTGATAAGTAAAATTGAAAGAGTACAGAATTTAGCTCTGCGCTTCATTTATTCTGTTTATTCGCGTCACTCGAGCGTAACCACTTTACGTGATAGGGCAAACCTCCAAAAACTCGAGCAGCGTAGGGTCATATCTAGCTTAAATTTTCTTTATCAGCTTTATTACGGTCATTTCACATTGTCGCGGGAAAACTACATCCAAGAGCTTTTCAAACATTCAGCGAGAACTCATCACAGTAAGACTATTAGGCAACCGATCAGTTACATTAATTTGCATAAATTTTCTTTGTTTCCTCGAGCAATTTCTTACTGGAATATGTTACCTGAAGAGACGGTGAACTCTGGGTCATTAGAAGTGTTTTCTCAGCGTATTGATAATATAAGCTTTGGTTGAAGTGTTGTTTCACAATTGGAAGACATTATTATTTTCTTTTCTTTTCCACAAGCGATTGTGTAAGCATATTTACGCCTTCACCTATGTGTGTTGCATGTTTTAAAATTACGTCAAGCAGCTCTGATGTATTGTCGAGTTGTATGTTGAATTTCTGCCGATGTATTTCTTTGTCTTCACTCCTGCATGGGCCCGAGAAGGGCCTGGAGTATCTGTAAATAAAAAAAAACGTCTGTTTAGACCCGCCAACCAACATGCGATGCCCTCCCGTGCTAGATGCACAAGTGTCATAAGCATGTGTAACTGTACTGCTTGGCAAGTCATTTCAGATTTCATTCGCCGCACAGAGCCACACCGCCTATAACTCGTGGGAACGTGCGAAACTCGTAAATGTCGCGCTAGCACTAAGGTTTCTCCACGATCAGCCTCGAGAGGAAAGTCTTAGCCCTTCAAGAAAAAAGGTAAATGCGAGCTTATCTTTTTGAAAAGAACGACGTGTGTCTCGTGGCGATGTCTCAGTCACCGCGTCACGAAATCTCCACGAACAGCTCAGAAATGGTGGAGAGCAAAGTAAGGATCAACCGAGGTGTTCGTTCACTGCGCCCCGTGACGCAGTACTTCAAATGGAGCTATAAAGCTACGCTTAACTGCTTTTACGTTTTCTGTCGAGTGATAGCTGCGAACGTGCGAAAGATATAAAAAAATGCCGCAAATGCTGCTCGAACAAAGACTTCTCCCGTTCACACCCGATGCCAGAGTAAAAACAACACAAACCATGCGGGATAGACGAATGCGGAGAAGTGTTCGCACTTAGTCCGATAGAGCAGCGAGCGATGAGGCACGGTAAACTGCAACACCGTTATTGCAGACCATATTTGAATTTTGTTTCTGCGACGCGTTGTATACAAACAAGAATGCCGTGAACCATGCATTCAATTATTTTAAGTTTTGTTTTTTAACGCCGGGTTGCACCGGGTTGTTTTATCTGCGTTCCAAGTGAAGCGCCTGTTCCTATCCTTCTCATGCCGCACTGGTTATCTTATTTATTAGGGAAAATGTTTCACCTTAACGTAACTAGCCTAGAATAATGTTATTTGAGCTACTGTGTTTTCAATGTAATGCGACGGTTCGAGAAACACCCGCGTCAAAAGGTAAATGCCCGCCGAGAGGACGCCGTGACATTAGATTCGCCGAAACGGAATGGCGGCAGGAATGGCGGGCCTCAGTACAGTCTGCAGGTTAGTTAAAATCAGTTCCCGGATATGCCCTGGCTCAGTGGTTTAAAGACCCTCCGAATTTGTCATACTGCCCGCCATCCCGTGTTCGAATACCGCACCTCAGGCCTTTTTTGACAATCCGGGCATTTTTGATGTGGCGTGGTTGACATACCCTATACACGCATTCGTTTTGTGTATGATTTTAAGAGGAAGCCACCTTTGTTAAGGGAGATGTCCTTCGAAACAGGAGCCACTTTTTGCAACCAAAGCAAGCAACTTTACTTTTATTCAAGGTTAGGTCGCACTTCTCCGCCATCGTGAAGACGTGAATGTTGCTCAAGGAGTTATGTGATACGTGATTCATTATACGTGATATCGTAAAAATCGGCACAAAATGTCCTGTGATTTATGCGACATCCCCTAGAAGTAAAAGGGGGATTTCCAGGAGGACAAGACGCAGCAGTTTAACATGTTGTAACCTACCCAGCTTAAAAGATCTGCTGAGAGAAGTGTCTACCATCAGCCGCCGTTGATGCGGCTGACAAGTTTACAAACTGGCTGACAAGTAGTGAATATTCTATAGAACATGCAGTCCCAAAATGAAGCTCAACACAGATCACTGCAAACACACGGCGGCGTTAATATATTTTGAAAAAACAGTCTTATTCATTTATTCATATGCAACACGCAAACGTTGAACTTTTTTTTCAATATAAAAATGCCTTGTTCAAAATGACTTGAGGACCTCATGAAAGCACGCGAATTTCAAGGGTAAATAACACTTGGCTATGGCGATCTTGAAATTAATATTGTCGACATAATCAAAGTTAGTACTTGGTAGCATGAAGAAACTGAGCAATTGTTTTGTTTATTGAACAAAACATGTAAGTTACGGTACCGAGCACGCTCTTCTTGCATTTAATTTTAGCTAAGCATACAGTTATGCGCATCAAATTAAACACTAATGACTATTTGCTTCACTGCACTGTAAAGCAAGCACAGCTTCTGTTCCTTTAAAGAGGGGGAAAGCTGTATCTGCACCTACATTGTGACTGCACAATGTACAAGATGTTACAATAACCGCAAGTTTCTTTCAAGATAAAGTGCATTTAAAACTTTAATCATTTCCTCTGTGGGCTTAATGAAACGAACATCCTTTTTAATATTTATTGTTCTATTTATTCACTGCTTTTAAAAGTTCTTCCACTGGCGTAACGCGAAGGATAAAATAAAACCGCGTCTCCTCATCAGAAGTCATGGTCTGGAAGGCGCTGATTGAGAAGCCGCTGCTATGAGCCTGGATATATTGATTACATCCTTTGACCTCAAACTATCCCATGACAAATCAATTTCGCCTTGTGTATGGCCAGAAACTGCCTAGGAACTACCAACTTCTCATTATTTCACTAGCTCGAGTCTCCATTACTGCCTCATCCGCACCCATTTGGCTGTTAGTTTTGCCCATTAGTCACAAAAAGAGCCCTGCAATCAGGAGAGATCAATTAAAAGTCAGTGGAAGCCTACTGTACACCGTTCACCACCTCTTCAATAAATATATATATTGCAACGTTCGTCAACCTGAAACTCAAACTCTGGCATGGGCAGTTGCTACCAAACCATCACGTATGGGGCAAATCTTATGATATTAACTGCCCCCACTGGTGTATGCTACATATCTTACGTTTAGCCACATTGGGTGTCCTTAGCGACTTTCCTAATCTTTTGTGGCTCGGTCACTTGCAAGCTGCTGTATCAGTCCCCCCACTGGAAAATACCAGTGGAGAAAAAAAAAACAATACATCGTCAAATGTCCCCTTACCTACAAAACAGTGAGGTCATTGCTTGGAAACCTCCACAGCAACCCATCTTTCCAGCTAGTCTACCCGCTTGGCATTGCCAACCACCCATCGAATCTGTCCTATCTCAACCCAGAGGTCGCAGTTCTTGCTGAACCCCCATCAATCGAATTGCTGCAATTAAAATGTCCGAACATATATACTGATGCCAGCGTCACTCCATTCGTTGTCAGCCCAGCATGAACTTCCCTCATGCTACTATCCATTAAAGGATTTCATGTGCGTTACATACCATATGCTACTCCAACTGAAGCAGGTCTCCATGCGATTACCCACTTTTTGGATTTCCTCTTGTGCGATAATCCGGCGCGACCATCAACCCAAATCGGCATCCTAATCAATTATGTCGAAGGATTAAAAACCATCAATAACGCCGCTACTGCAAATTCACTTGCCGACAGAATTATGCACAGCATAACCAAACTCAATTGGAATGGCTCGCACGCACGCTACGATTAGACACGGTAATGAGGGCGCCCCATGCCCGGGCAATGAGGTACTTCTTGCAGCTTCGCAAGACAGTTAGTGCGCACATATCTCCGCTGTCCGCCACCCCCCCCCCCCCCCCCACACACCTTCCGTCAATGTCTCAGCTTCACCTTCTGTGCAAGTATACAGCTTCAAGAAACGAAAAGCTCTCTTTCACAAGAAAATCACCACCCCGGTTTCATCGCTGCATTCCCTAGACTCAAGAACTGCAGAGGCAATCCTAACCAAGTATCTCACTACTGCAAGCCATGCTGCCGAAACCAATTGTCAATAGTACTCGCTTACCACAATATGCAACTTCCCCTGCAAAATATCATTTCGATTTGCCAAAAATTAGATTGATATATAAAATTACGTCCCTTTCCCAAGGATCCCACGATACCCATCAATCCCATTCCGTGTACACATCCACTCTACACCGAAATGGGCTGTTCGGACTATAAAGCAGTATTGGTCGACCAGCATATAATGACGCGTCTACTTCCTGCTTTCTACAACGACGTCCAAAAAAATACAGCTCACTTCCCTTTAAAGCTCACATTATCTTACCCATTCTTATAACCTCCTTCCCCTAACAGGAGTAGAGCCCCGGAGTTTACCTCGTAATGCAGTTATTGGTTATTTTTGCTTGTCCGAACCACAAAATACCTGCTGCTTAACCACCAGCTAGATGTTCTGTCCATACACCGCTATGACAATACAAAATAGCAATAAGCATGTCAAGGATTCCAAAAAGACGCAAATTTCTATTCAAACAATTTCTGAAGTCAAGCTACTGTAGATAATTTCTGAAGGCTACTGTAGACTAACTTTCTCAACACTACTCAGTGTTGAGATTATATGGTATTTAAAGTTAAGGCATTTTCCAAATACTCGTTTCTGACTTGACTAGATTGTTTGAAAATGACCGATGTCGTTATATATATAGGATGCTTTCTATTTTTAGGAATTCTGGTCACCAGTAGATGGCCAATAGTTTTTAACTTTTAACCCTTGCTTTCTATTTGTTTCGTGTAGTTCAGCTATAGAAATAATTAAAAATGTGTTTCGAATCCATACCCAATAATAACATAAGCTGCTGCCGTGTCAGCATGATATATGTGATAAATTGTGACGATGCAAACAAATTTTTAAGGAACCTTCAAATTTACAAAATGGAGAGAAGACTGTATTTGCAAGACAGATTCAACAAGTGCAGAATTTTTTATGTAAAAAATTGAAGACATTGAGCAACGGCACTTGTTGAACTTGAACGCTAGCCTTCTTGGCTATTCGCAACGACGTCGTGGTACTAATTTGCAGTGTGTAAGCTCCCTGCCCCTTTTTCTCGTTTTTAATTATAGTTACTGGCTACATGCTTGTCTGTGGAGTGGCCGTACTTGTACTGGCAGCAACTGCGTACAGTAGTGCCGAATCTCTCTTGAATGTGTTTCTTTGGTATATGTTCGCTAGTGTTGTTGCTGCGCTCTTTCGCCACTGTGTACGGTTTGCTTGAACATAGCAATGTGTAAAACACCTTACCCTCACACACACAAACGTACTACGCACATTTGTTTTTGTTTTGTCGCTTGGATGTGTTTTGTTTACGTGTTTTTTGTAAGTGGTGCTGTGCTTACTGCCCACCACAAGAAACTTTCTTCTAATTTTGAGTGTTTTAGACATCCTCTTGTTTTTTATTCATTACTGCGTGTGTGTTAGATTGTAATTAATGCCTTCTCTCTGTCCACTTCTCAAATTCGTTGACCCTGCCTTCACCCATACACACAAGGTTTCGGGTCTCCATCCTCTGGCACGACAAATTACGCCTGCTCATGCCTTACTCTTTTTTCAATCTATAAGTCAATCATTCAGTAACCATAGATTCGACTGAGCGCGAAAAGTACTTACACTCAGTTGCTCATTAAACCGATAGCATATTAAATCACATTTAAACACGGCGTACAAAAACCCACTCCCTTCGCAGTTTACGAGAGGAGGTTGTTAAGAGGAGAACGTTCCCTGTAGCAGGTCGGGGCAGCTATTTAAGGTGATTTGTAAAAATTGCTGCTTTGATTAAAATACAGAAGAAGCAAGAAAAAATGTGTTTCAGCCCTCTGCTGAAGAGTCAGCTGGCCCACCCTTGTAAAGAATTACCACAACTATTGTGATCCACTGAGCAGGGGCGTATATCAGGGGGGGTCGGAGGGCCCCGACTAAGCCTTTGCGAGGAATGTTTCTAAAAACCCATAATAAAAAATAAAATGAATGTCAATGCAAGATATGGGTCCCACGTTGTGATTTTCGGAATTAACACCATCGCCACTAAAGGGGGGGAACCCACATTGACAAGGGCGTACAAACAAACCCGCTGGCCACAGCACTTCGGGACACAAACATTCTTCATCTTCATCTATGCGTGCTAATTTCTTTCGCGTGGGTGAGAAACATCTTGGTTAGATACGGCTTGGCATGCCCGCGAGTGGTCCTTGGAGTGCTAAGGTAGTGGTACTATTAGCGGTGTCTGCCAAGCTTTTTTTTGCGAGCGGTTTCATCATCTTGCCGTGGTTGTCCACGTGCGAGAGTCAGTCTGCCAGAGCAAGCCGAACTACTCCGTTAAAAGCGAGTTGATGCCACATGATGTAGCGTACACGACAACTAGTCGTGTTATGTGTCAGTGAGTACCCTTCTACGCTTTTTTCTAAGGTTTTACCATGTGCCATTTACACTACCTGTATGCCTTCTGGTGTATCTATTAAATACACTCTGTTGTATGGTTTTTGATCTATTACGTACTTAGCTGTATACAGTAAGCGAAAAGAAGCAACGTTACTTTGTCACACTTTCCTCTTGGAAACTCTTTGTCACAATTACGAGCGTACGACGTCCACAAGTACCGTATAGCATTTTCATATTATTGTACAGCGCCTAATTCCTGTTACAGTCGTGCGATTCATTCTGTTCGGTTCTATCGCCCTAATACCAATATTAAAGCTCCGCCGCTCACCTTTCACCGAAGCTTCGAGTTCTTTTGAAGGGGCGAGAGTAGCTTTGCCAGTGCTAAGGCGCTCTGATGACTCCAGAAGGGATAGAGAGGGAAGTTGTGCGCTCGACAGCGGCTTGCGCGTTGTGTGTTGTGCCCTCTCTTTCCGCGCCGGCGCAGTTATAAAAGGGGAATCTGCGCCGAAGCAAGTTATCTACGTTTGGACGGCGTGGTGTGACAACGGCACCTGCCAGTTTGTGCACCACACCATCGGCGACCCGCGCCCTGGAGGACTCCAGCGTACCCCTGGGCCTCGAATTACCGTGATCGTCTCGGACGGCCTGGCCTACGACGAAGCCACGCTTCACAGGTAGCCGAAATGCCTACGACAGCGCTGCATCGTCCTGCCCGTTCGGTGAATATTGTGGGACTCTGCCTCTGAAATGCATGGAACTGCCTTTCCTTTAGTTACTTCTTTTACCTCGTAATATTTCTGGTCAAAGCTCCCTGTTGTACCTTTTGTATTTTAACTGTTTCAAGCAATAGTATTCGTTTTTGAGTTACCTCTCGTTAACGCTACTTGTCTTCGAGCTTGTACCGTGTTTTGCCTGTGCAAACATAAGTCTCTGTTGTTGCTCGTTCAAGGCTTTGACGCATTCGTACTGCTCTGGTCGGCGAAAGGCGCACATCAGACGGCCACCACCCTTCGTCACCTGTGCCCTGTAGATTCGGTGGGGTTGCCTGCTCGCTTGAGTCGACTCCCCATATCTTCTAAGATCGCACCCAATTTAAGGAAACGGTGACACTCTGCAAACATGAGCGTCACCTGAATATTGTCTTAAGCGGGGCAAACCCATTAATCGCGGCAGTAAGCGGGAGACGCCAGGGGGGAGTGGGCAAGTACTGGTGTGGGTTAGGTAACTGTCTCTGTAACACTCTTGGTTTTTGTTAGTAGCGTGCATGCCCATGCTTGACTGATGGTGTCTTGGGTTCGCAGTCATCTGTAGTAAGTACTCGTGCAGCGATAATTGGAAGATTAACATTTAGTATGCGTCACCAAATCACTCGTCACCCCCCCCCCCCCCCCATATCCCACCAACGCATGACTTTACCGCATCGCAACTCACATTTGCGGCAGTCGGCCTTTCTTTCTACGTTACCGGTCAAACTGGTTCCGCTCATTGACTAGCCACAGTCACTGCTATAAATTTATTGTAGTAATTGTTTACAGACTAAGAGACGTAACTAACGACGCTCCAGAATCATGGCGAAACACCAATCAAAGATCGAAATCGTGATTAATCCCTAATTCTAGCTATTAGCGGAAGCGGTTTCGCCAGTCTGGTAAAAATCAAGACGGACTGCTCCCACTGTGAATTCTGATGGGGGCGTGACATCTTGTTGCCGGGAAGTGGGATGGAGAATGATTTGGCGGCGTGTGCTGGACTCTTGCCTTATGTTTCTCCCGTCTACGCGAATAAGCACCATCTTCAGCGTATTCACTGATGATCATGCTTTAATCCCAGTAACGCACCAAGCAAATTTTTTCTCTCAGCACGCCTACTCCAACGCACACACGCAGGGCAGCAGAATTTCAATCACGATGGTGAAAACCGCCGACACTAGTAGCAATTGTGAAAACCATTGCACTGCAGCTGCAGTCACCTAGAAAATTGTTTCGAACGCTTGAAGGAAACCGCCGCTAAGAAAAGAAAACAGCACAGTTAAATTTTTTTAACATAGCACAAATTTTTCAGTCATAATTAAATATTTTGTTATTATAGAAACTTCAATTTGACGATTGAAAATGTTAGAACTTTTGAAAACCTAAATATTATTGTCGATGTTATGAGTTTAGTGAAGCGTAGAGCTGCTCCGGTTACTGTCTGGCAACTATTCCTTACTCTGCGCTTTTTACGATTCATTGATTGATTGATTGATTTATGGATTGATTGACTGATTGATTGTAGGGTTTGATGCGCCGACGCAATGTAGCCGATGAGGCGCGCCGTATTGGAGGGCTCCGGATTACTTTGGCCCACCTGAGGGTTTTCATGTATGCTGAAATCTCGTGCACACGGGCTCTTTTGCTTTTCACCTACACCAGAAACGCAGCCGCCACGGCCTTAGTCGAACCCGCCTCCTCGTGCTCAGCAGCACGCCTTAGTGACTCAGCCACCATGGCGGTTGCTCTGTGCGGTTGTCTGGTCGTTGCTGGCGTGATTTCTTCAGATTCATACGCTGTGCATAATAGTTTCGAGCCTAATTCATAGTTATAGAGGTTTTATAAAGTTATCTCTTCCTTTCCGACCTGCGCGTGTGTTGTATACACCACATTCGAACAACAAACAACGTCGTCCGTGTCGTACAAGACCATGTCAGAAAACGGGATTTGCATTACGTCATAACAATATTTATTGTGTTCAAAAGCTGAAGACGGTAGCGAAGAAGGAGTTTACGCTTTAAAGGTCGTTTCTCCTTGCGTAATTACGCGTTTTTTATAAATACGTACTTGTTCGAAGATATATCCGCCGCCTATGTGACAGTAATTCTGTGGACTCTATTTATTAGCATACCTACTGGGCGTCCTGGGTTCTAACAGTTAACGGTTACCGCGGTTGTCACTGTTAAAAGAGGGTGAAGCTCGACCTCAGCTACGATGCTCACGCAACGGTATAGGGCTCTTCATTATTTTACACCACGCGAGGTTCTTTATCACACCGGAGTTTGAGTGTTTCGTGTCTGCCAAAACCTGTCTGCCGCTGCAGAGAAAAGTCGTAACATCGGGTGTGCGGAACAACGTTGTCACCACTACACCTTGGTGGATATCCGCGTACGCTATACCAGGAATACACATGGACAGGAAGCGCATTAGGAATGCATGCGATCAGAGGCATCTAGATTATTGTTAACTCAAGTAGAAAGTTAAGCAGTTTGCAAGGTGCCATCGGCCGAAAACTGTAGATCAAATGGAGACTACTTGATGCTAGGCGCTTACTCAACAGAGATGGTGCACGTTTGTTGTAAAGCTAATGCAGTTCACATTTGTGTACTTTCGCAATCCCGAGCATGTGCTTTTGTTCTGTTACACTAATAAAGCTGGGATCACTTGGACTACTGTAATGCACCTCATCAAAAGTCACCCTGTGTCGCTCTTAACCCGGCGAGTACAATGGGGCACAATGGCGTGCATGCTATAACTACGAGTGCATTTTGTGATGTCGCTATGATAGATCCGTGGGTTTCAAACGTGTGTTAAATGGGTGTAATTGGAATTAAAACCCCAATAAAAGTAGCAGTGTAGGTAATATGTGCAATGTGCAGGTCTATGACAAACCAGCTTCTTCACGTAGAATCCCACAAAGGCCAGGGGAAAGAGGAAACAGATCTCTAACCTAAACCATTTTCTCTGTCTCATAATGCTTGACTTGAATGAGAGGCTGTGTTTCAAATTCTTTACCTTGGGTCTACTAAAAAAATGGCGCAGCTTTTACTAGTGGTTCAAGGCTGGAGAAACAGCAGAGCTGTGGGTGGACGTAGCTTCTTCTCCTCTTGGATGCAGTGTCAGTGTGGTTTGGAAAACCGACGATCGCGGTACTTGGGATCTCCCGCTCTTCGCAACTATTTAGGCATGGCAGCTTCCTGCAATACTGCGGGTTGGATCGCTGCCGTCTCATTTGTTCTCCGAGCAGCGACACGACGCGTTTACGCTGTGCTTGTTTGTCCTCGGGGGTACAGTACTTGTTCGACCAACCCACGTTTTGCGTGAGTCTAAACGTTGTGCTGAACGCGAGGTCACGAGGCGCTTTGTCTCGCCGACGAGGTGTCACGAATGCGAGGCGCGGCTCCGCCTACGCCCCGATATTTCAGAATTAGCCCCAATAAACCATTTTTTATGCCCTGCGTTTCCTGAGTAGATTTAATACGGTGGTGAGGTTAGCTCTCGCCGCTGCTGTAATTGGAATTAACTAAAGTTGAGCCCGCCCGCCTGAGAGGATAGCTCGTGGCCACCGCTCTTTGCTGACGTGCGCTGCTTTCGCACTCTCCCTCGCCAGGAGGCACCCCGTGCGTCTTTTTCTGTTATTGTTTTAATACGCCACCGGACCTAGTCCAAGGTTCAACATGTCTGCATAAATATGTCCCTATAAACATTAGAGCTTGTGCTGTTTCCAGTGCTATAAGTTACAAAGGTGATATCGAATGATTTATCTGCTGAAAATCATAATGATGACTTTTTTTGTCATCAAGTTGCTAATGATGGCAGTTCCTGCACTGATATCGGCCCGTGGCTGCCACTGCAAATCACCTATACCGGCCATTGTGCCTCTTGCTAAAATACTGACGCATGGCGGATCACTAGCAGATAGGATTTAAAACAAGGACCCATGAAAGTGTTTTTTCATGAGGGGGGGGGGGAGAAACGACTGCATGGCTGTTTTAATAAGGGTAGACAAATTGGGCAAATAAGACCCTTACGCGAACCTTTTGCGTCCGTACCCCAAACCTTCATATTTTATATCTTTACCAGCCGGGGTGGCTCACTAGCTAGGGTGCTGCGCCAGAGACACTAACGTTCCAATTTTGGTTCCGGCACTGCGGTTGCTTTTCAGACGGAGTGAAAAAGTGTTAACACCCGTATGTCGAGGTTTGGCACACCTTCAGATCCCTAGGTGATCCAAATTGATGCGTAGCCCTCCGCTAGACCGTACCTCAAAGCTGGGCGGTAGGTTTGCAATGTTAAACCCCCCCATTTTTTGACACCATTGAATTGTTACGTGCTTCTGTAGCAGGCGCTTTTACTTTACGGTTTCCTTTATGGGAATGTAATATGTTGGAACGGGCTTAATATTAAAGATATATTGAACTGTGCTGATGGCTCTATCTCACAGCAGTAGTGAGAGGTTCTATACTAAGGTGCAAGGTCATAAAGGCAATAGCTCATGTAATGTACCACTAACCCAAACCGATTAATCTATATTTCAACATACGCAATTTTCGAGCGGGTGCTTTTTCTTTCGAAGTTTCTTTTGTTGCCGCTATAGTGGTTTACATTCTGATTAGGAGCGAGAAATCACGAATCATACTCGTGTAACGTTCAAAATGATTGCAGTAAGGTACTGTTTTTGCCACGCGAAGTAAGAGCCAGTTGCAAGGATACGCAGGGGCAACTTCTACAGTCGTTCCTGAGTAGTGGCCTACTAATAACGGAGTACTGACACAAAATTTTCATGTGAAGATTTTTTTTGTTGCAATGGGCGCCTACCAGCCCACTAATCATAGAATGACAGATTAGACAGTCGTTCTCAGGAAAAAATATTATTATACAGCCTGGCTTATTTGTTTAAGTTTCGGTTTCTACAAGGAAAACAGAGGCGGCCGCCATCAGGGGAGTTCGCTCGTTACGTCGCCGTTCTTTTGGCACCGCTATCGGTCTTGAGGCGTGCGGATTGACCCGGACTGCCAGCGATTTCCAATTTACCCATGTACTCGGGCAGCATGACGTCAGTCCCAAAACCGTGAGACAATACACACGACGTGGCTGCACGCGCAAATTGCAGCCAGGGTGTCAGCCACATCGCGGATTCCTCCCTTCGGCAGTTTGGGGCTAGGACCAGATAGCGTTATGCTGTCCCGCTCTGAGGTTTCTTGTGTGCACAAGTATTAAAATGGCTTTGAAAGATGTTATGCAGAACAATTACTGTTGAATCTTGCTGAAAGATATCGCCTTAGACAAAGAAACCTTTTTAAATAGATATCTTAGTTCTATACTTTCGTGTCAGTACTACCCTAAATAGTGGAATGCCCTACCTCGGCAGTGTTGCTGCCGCCCCCTTTGAATTGTTTTCCGCTGCGCGGGTTTCAGCACTCGCGCATGAACACAGAATGACTTGAATCGTTTTTAAAGCGGTAGCATTATTAGGCTAATTTTTTATTTCACCATTCCTGCTAGCCGTCTGCTATCAGCCGTGTCCATGCAATGTCAATGGAAGTACGTCATTCCTGCCAGCCAGAAGCTACAACTGAAGAAGCAAGGTTCGAGGGCTGGCCTGAGTCGGGGCAAATGCAGTGTAGAAAGGGGGGAAATGATATTACGGCGGACACGAAAGAAAGGACACGCAATTTCAGAAGGTTCCGCGACTGCGCAGTAAAGTTTGTTCAACGCCAACTCGGTGGTAGCATACCCAACAGACACGGTCACCAGCCATGCCCGCAAATGACGCCAGCACATCAAAGCGCCTTTCCACAGGGAGGTCAAAATTACATTCTGATAATTCTTGATCCGAAGCTACACCTGGGCCGCGAGGCATGTTGTTGTAGAAGCTTCCCGAATAATTTTGACCAGCGGGTGATTTGGTGTGGCGAAGAATCGACACATGGGCGTTTCAGTTATAAGCTTCCATAAGGAAGACGGCAGCAGGGGCCAGGAATCAAACCCATGTACTTGGACCCAGCAACGCGATGCTTTACCTACTGAGCCACCCCGGCGTGGTTTTATCGGCACTGATGCCAGCACAAGCATTGAGTCACCTATCTAAAACAGGTGGGCGAAGGATGAATGCCAGCCTCTGAGAACTCACAGAAAACGTTGACTATTATAGAAGCCGACTAAAATATAATCAAAAGGTCTAATCACACGAATTTTCAAACTACGTGACAACATTCCCGTGCTTCGGTCTCCGCTACAAGCTCCGTTTGGCAAATGACGGCGGGCGCTACGCGGCCAAGTTAAAATTACCCCCAAATCGTTACTGATGCCCTCACACAGAATAGTTAGGGAAGGGTGCTCTGCATGACTCTAGAGTAGAGTGTCCGAACCGACTTCACATTTGCCCAAAAATACAAAATATGTGACCAGTTATTCCCCTTATAAAACGCCTAACCAAGAGAAGCAAGAAAGAAAGGAGAAGAAGCGGTAATACTTATTAAGCACTGATGAAGAGCTGTACATCGCAAAAATTACCGTAGTACAAATTTTCGCGCAACCTCGAAGTTTTCACAGTGAGAAAATATAACAACTACTGGTCCACTAGGGTAACACAATGTAAAGCAAGAGGTGGGCCTTGAAAAAAGGGAACGCCAATAACTCGATTGAGGGAAGAATTAGAATCATTCGGAGCCAAAGAATGCACTCGCGGAGCGCAGGACAAGAGCGGTGAACGGCAACGGGAGAGGCCTTTGTCCTGCAGTTGATATAATTAGGATATTGATGGTGATTTACGATGAAGAGACCTTTAAATTGTGTCGCATAACGCTCTTGACATCAGAGAAACCACTTTCTTAGCACCAATTGAGTGCCTCCGAAAACGAAATGGGGACGGGCTACCGTATAAAACACAGGTTACCCCTCGGAAAACAAATTACTGGGTGCCTTCATATACAGGTCAGAAATTCAGGGACTCCGCGAAAAAACTCTCCTCTACTAAAAACGTCGATTCACACCTAGACAAGAACAGGCAACTGACAGGATGAAGTTCATTTGAGGAAAGTTTAAAACTCATGAGGACACAGTATACACCGACTCCCAAACAAATGAAAGTTCGAGGACTGTTGTAGCAGTTGACTACTTAAGAATTCTTTGTGAATCCATGGCCGTTCTGCATACATGAACAAAGAAACGGAAGTTGGAGACATGCCCTTGGCAATCCGACTAGGAGGAGCACCGAATAGAAGCGTAAACATTCTTGCAGGCTCTCAAAGGCCATTAGAATCTGATCTGCAGGTAGACCCAGACGACGGGCAGTTATTTAAACCAGCGTTAACACAACAACAATAACTGCAGAAATGTTTTTTTTTTTATTCCTAAACCTGAGTTTAGCAACGACCGACGCAGTGGGACAAAATTTATCACCACCCGCCCTCATGGATTCTATCCCTGATATTTGCTTAGGATCATTCATTTCAAAATATTCTGGCGGGTGCCTGCCACACATGACATGCTCGGGACTGACATACTGCAAATAAAATGGAGCATACTGCTCAAGAAAAATATTATCAGCAAATAATACTATCGCACCAAAAGGCACACCATGTAATGGCACTAGAACAAGCACATTTGAAAAAGCACGCAAAGGACCACCACGTCCTCCGCTGATGCCTTCATCTTGCAACGCTGCCACATTTTTCGTATTTGAAAATCATAGGCTGCCGCTTCAGTGGCCGAATGGTAATAGCTGTGCTACTGATCTCAACGACACGTTTTCAATCACAGTCGCAATGGGTTCTTTTTAGATGGAGGCCCAGCATTCGCTGCAAAAAATCTTGAACCTTTTACGGCGGCGCTCCTCGTGGCGCAGATGTAGCTACTGTGCGTTACACCCCGAAGTGTATTCCAAGAAAGGTGCAGACAACATATTATGGTGGAACACGCAATAATAAAACCAAAGTGGATAGAATCAACTAAAACACCTTGAACGTAAAGAGTTCCCCTTATAGGCTCCGGACAGCGAAGTTTTCCGGGTGAGGGCAGCTCCAGCCGCGGCAGACCCGCGTAACTCTGGGTCTGCCCCGCGGAGCCGACCGCCTTCGGCTCGCATTAAACCAACTTTTCAAAAACGTGAGTGACAATGTTATTTTGGTGCGCATCTAATACATACTGCAACAAAGTCATCCATAAATGTTATACAGTAGGAGGAAGCCTCCAAATGCAATCGGTCGCCGATAATATGCTGTCGCCTTGCTGCCGAGCAGTAGGTTAACACAACTGGGAAGCGTAGGTGTGGTAAAGACTTTGCATTCTATCGCTGTTTCTTCTCTTTTTTTTCGCAGATACGAAGCATGGTTACTCAATCTCGAAAAGCCCACACAAAGCGAGCGCATTACATGCTGCTGTGTTTTATGAGCAGCTTGTTGCGTGCTGATTAGCATGCTGGGCAGCAGGCGGTAAATACACATAAGTTCGCATTAAATTTGGTAAGAAAAAGGGCCCCCATACGAAGCTATAGCATCATAGTTTATCGCCCAGCGGCTCTACTCTGCTTCGTCAAATATTTCACGAGGTTACATAGACGTAATAAATATATATAACCACACATGGGGCGGACACTTTTAGGCATTAGAGGTCCTAAATGCTTCTCGAGCTATTGGATGGCATGAAATCACCGCCTCTTCTTACAAAAGAAACAATAAAATTGTTGTCCAAACCACTGAAAAGTCAAGAAAAATTGCAGCTAGGACGTGCCGCAATAAAGTTTGAAAGATATGTACGCAGGACGAAATTTTCGCGTTCGAGGAGGAGGACGCAGAGGAGGAAGAGGATAAACTTTATCCCATCCACTGTGATTGCGGTCAGTCCGGAACAATGAGGGGTGTCTTCAGGGAACATTTTTCTCCCATGACTTCTGCTGCAAAGGTGTTGACGGCAATAAAAAGCGCTACTATTTCTTTCGAACAGAGGTCTCACGCCGGACCCGTTGTCGTGGAGAGCAAAAAATACCCAAGTATGAATATTTCGTAATTTGTTCCCATTCGCCTATGAGATGCTCTGCTTACCTTTCCCCTCCCCCACACCATCCCTGCACAATGGAATTTCTTGTGATAGGCTTAAGCGGCAACTCCACGCACGCGTTCGCGCGCTAGATTCCACGCGCTCACGCGCCTATGCGCTACAACGTGACGGCCGGAGACGGCGCGCCAGGCGAAGCGCGTCACGTTCGGCAAGATCTGGCTATGCCACATATTTTTACACGCGCGGGAAGTTGCTTCCTGGGCAGCAGCCAATCAAACGCCGCTGCCGCGGGCTTCTGCTCCTCCTGTCTCTCAGCCGCAATGGGCGCCTTCAGCAAGTTGTCGGCGATGGCGGTAAACAACGAAAAATTGATCTCCTGTGTGGCCAGCCGGACGTCCTTGTGGCTCGCCACGCACAAGGACCACAAGAACCGGCAAGTGAAAGATGCCTTGTGGAAAGAAGTAGTTGAAATAATGTTTCCGGGAAAGGCCAGCAAAGGTACGTACGGCGCGTCTCCGCCGGCTTGACAGGTTGTGTTGAAAGCAGCGGCTGATATTTAATTTCTTCTACGCAGAGTGCATCACTGCGCTGCAAAAGCGATGGAAAATTTTCAGAGAGAAGTTTCGAAGGCTCTTCGTCCTAGCCCAGAAAAATAAAAAAAGCGGCATGGGCACCGAAGACGCCGACGACTCCGACACCCAAGATGACGACGACGATGAAGGGAACCCGCCAGCCGACAGTGCATCGCGCCACTGATTTTTGGTTCCAACCAACCAACCAGTGCAGCCGGCATCGTGGCCGTTTTCGAACAGCTGGTGTCTTGCGCGACACCATGACCACCCGAAAGTAATTTTATGGACGCTTTTATTGGCATTACGAACTCGCGAAAGAAAAAACCTCGCGTATTTTTCGCGTCCAATAAAGTAGCTTGTGATTGTGAGCCTTGCGGGAATGTTGGCGAAAGTTGCTATTACGCCACATAATTTTACACGAAACGCGACGAGTCAAGGTAAGAACGCACAAAGTGTGCTTATTGCGCATGTGCATTTCTGTCCTGTACACACCCAATGTGCATACTTTTGCGCCGTGCCCCGCGTTCCCACACCAGAATAGAGTCTTGATTGAAAGCTAAAAATTGCTTGCAACAGTAGCAAAACCGCATCTGTAACGTGCGGTGTAATGTAAGGTTTAAGCTAGGGGTTCTTTAAAAGTGAAGACCTATAGTAATTAAAACTTGCTTAAATATGTCAAGCTGAAGCCAACAAACTTGAGCATTTTATTGCTCACAGTGATTGGTACGGCCGCTCATTGGAGGAGCAGTTTTTTAGAGATACAGAAGTGATTCCCTTGCAGTTCTTGGAACCATCTAGGAAGTCTACACTACTCAGATGTCCAAGTGGTGCCAAAGATGCCCAAACCCTGTTGCATACAGTCATTATCCTGGACACCTTTCAGACAGATGTAGAAGATGCAGACAGGGGGCTGATGTTGCACATATATTATGGGAATGCCTTCGAGCTATCTCTTAGAACCGCATAATTATTAGTGATGAGCAGTGGGAGACTGCTCCTCAGCTCAGATCCGGCAGATCAGCTCTGGGACATTCAGTTAGCCGAAGACGCTGCTAGGACCCAAAGGCACCTGGCTGACGTCTAGGATGGAAGGCTAGCCCTACTAAACTGGACAAAGAAATGTGCTTTCCCTCTCCCCCCTTATAACGAAAAACAAAACAATTATAATTGTGTTCGCACAAACTATGCTGTAGTGTAACAAGCATGCATTTATTAACGATGGTAATGTTGGCATGTTTGACGTTGCGTTAACGATCGCCTAGGTAAACACACTAACTTGCTCAAAGGGTCTGCCTGCAGCCGGATGCTGAAAAAGGAACTCAGAATGGCATGCGAGATTCATGAGGCTTTCTGTATAACACAGTGCAGCAACGAGTGTGCTAGTACACATACACTATGGTAGCGTAAGAAGCATACATTTATTAACAGTGGGAATGTTTTTACTTCTGTCTGCTGGAATATTTTGCCGTGTTTCAGGGCAAACATTGACACTTTTTTACACACCTATACACCAATACATACACCTTCATTTTTGCTGTGCAGGACTTCTGGCAATTTCGAGCCACAGAAGAAGCAGAAAGAGCAGGATGCCCGGCAAGTGGGGCGTCAGGAGATGGCAGAGAGCCTCTTTAGAGAAATGTCTTATAGCCAATTTAACAGCATCAAATTTTATTAAACGGATGACCACGCTGATCTGTACCCAGCCCCGGTGGTGTCGGTTGAGTGTGCCCCGTTGCTACCGGAACCAGCACCGCCATCGCTTGAGTCAACACAGTCGTCAAGTGAGTAGGCCCCATCAGCGCTGGGAACTGCGTCATCCCTCGGGTTGGCGGCGACATCACTGCAAAGCCTTGCCAGCATGTCTGCGACGCAACCACCTAAAAAAGAAAAAAGGAAACACGACGATGACAGTTTGCTGATAGAGCATCTTGGAAAACTAACAAACTGTCTAGAGGAACAGGACGGCCATCACCATTTTGCGTAGTCGCTCGTGAGGGCAATGAGAGAAGTAAAAGAGAAACACCACTTGGACATGCGCATGAAGATTATGGGAGTGATCAAACAATTTAAGAGTAGCTGAAGTGTGGTGCCTCTTGTTTTTTTTTGGAGCTTACAAAATGTGGGCGATTAATCTATCCACTCGCACTGATCCCCTGCGCGACAAACTTGTTTCCTGTCTTGAGCACGTTAATGTACACCTGCATCAAAATGACTACACAGCATTTATTTTCAAAGCAAAAATGGCAGATCGTTTTTTTTTTACTGGCTGTCATGTTTTTTCTCTATCTGTGGCTATGTGGCCAGACCCCTTAGATTCCAATCAATACTATTGTCTGGTGCACATGTGCACCAGTTTCCCTTCTATCTACTGTGAAATACCTATGTTTATTATTTCATTTTTGATAATTCTTATATCCGATCAGCCGACGTATATAACGAACTCCAAAAGGTTGCTTGTCTCATGTGTTCCATTAGTGTTATGTCCAATGGACATACATAAATATTTTGTGCTTGCTTACAGTGTGTTGCGGTATGGCATTAGCAGGTTGTATTTCTGTACCACCTTCTATAAATACGCCAATTGAAATATGCACTTATGCTTGTAATGCATAGCTTACTACAAGCCGCATAAGCTGCTATGAAAGGCTGATTTTTCTGTGCTGTTCAGACAGACAGTGCTGCTCCTGAAAAATATTTTTCATGCCGAGTTTGTACTCAATATGGTGGGCTCTACCGAGAGTTTGCACTAAGTATTGTGAGCTGTACGTTGTGCACTTTTTCTGCCTCTTCTGTTTTTAGCTGTTTTCCCTCTGAATTGTTTTTCCTCGGCAGCCGTGTACTGAAATTAAGAGCTGCTGTTTTAGAGCTGTGGCTGACTATATGCTTTGGAATTTTGTTTCTGGTACCTTTTAAGAACTGTCTCCTTATCGCGTTCATTGATTTTTTTTGCTTCATTTTTATTTCCCTTCATTATTGTCACAACGTCAAGTGTGTATTAAATGTTATTTCAAATGTTTTTTGTCTTTGTGTGAAATTAAGTATGGCAAGCTCAGCATGCCCAAAGAAATGGCCTGATATCATACTGTGCTCGGCTAATCCTGTAATTGAAGACTCTTCGTTCGTCTTCAAGGTGCTTAGCTGGGAAGTTGCGCATAAAGTCTCTCCGCAGCTGAAACGCCTCATCCCCAACGAAGGCGTAAGGGGCAACTCTGGATCTGGGAGCTGCCGAAGTGAGGGCATGTCCACCTGCCCCTTGCTGAGGGCCTTCCCGAACTCTGCATTCTTGAAAACACCGCCGTCGCTCTGGCGGCCCTCGGCACCCACGTCCGCCAACACGGACTTGCTGGTGCTGTCCACCACAGCCTTCAGGACTATCGAGAAAGTGCCCTGCCACAAAAGGCATAAGACACAACATTAGCACATGCAAACAGTACGTATAGGTGGGATCTACAAGTAATGAGTGATTACAGTAAAGGCTCATTACTTTGAACCACAAGGGGACGCCGTCTCAGTTCAAATCAATGAAAGTTCGAATTAACAAATGTGAATAACAACAGTACAGAATGATAGGGAAGCAGTAAGACATGTCAATAATTTATTTCTTTGAAACAAACTCGGCAATTGCTGCCGGCCTGTTGCCCTATAAGCCGACGGCGATCACTTTTTGCTCTAAGTAGCAGATAGGGCAGTAGGCCTCCTTCTCGCCTTTTTAAAATAAAGAAGAGAGGGGCGGTATTCCATCCGACCATTACATTCAAGCCGCGATGTTGCTGTGTCCTCCTCCTTTTTGTCGTCATTGGTGTCGACGGGTTTTGTTTCTGAACTAAGAAATGGTGTCATCTGTCAGCGTGCCACAAAGCACTTCTCTCGGGTCCAAGCCGTTGTAATCCACAAAGAAGTCATCATCGAAAGCGGGCACCATGGGGGGGGGGGGGGTTGAATGGGTTTACCCAACTTTACCTTCTCTCTTCGTTTTTCCCTACATTCCAGAGGCTACCCATCATTGTGTGTAGGCAGCTAGTGCGTTAATGTGGCCGTACCAAATGCACCAAGCCACCAGCTCGGAGGCACAAATGGAAATTATCCGTGAGGGAGCCGACTCATGTCTGAATTAAGGGCACTTTTTATACATAGGCTTCTATCTGAGCTCGGACGGGCTAAATCGTACAGTTCAAGTTATCCAAAAATTTGAATTATTGAAGTTTGAATTAACGAGCTTTCACTGTACAATGAAGTATGACAAAACTGACTGAAATCACCTACGCTGTCGATGCATTCATTTTTACCTGCTCATTTTAAAAGATTTCTGGGATGTACAGTGATAACACATAATTCATCTGTAAATGCTCTGAGGGACACCACTGTTGAAATGAAATTTCAAATCAAGAATTCACTTCAACTGTCATAATACACCCCTGCCAGGGCATTAGCAAAATATTGCACAGTTAAGGTGCTCTGGCAAAATGACAGTGTAATGAAACTCACAGTTTATTCAACTCCAGCCTCATTGTTTTTGTGGAGCCATGGCTTTGCGCATCACGCCATGGCTTTGCGCATCATACAGACCAGGGGGCTGTACCCATTCATTTTGACAAATGGAGAGCTCACCCCCTCCCTCTGCTTTCTGGACCCCCTGTGCACTACTGAAAACTGGTGCATGCTAAAAACATTTGGCACCGCGGGGTCCAGCTCCAGAGGTGTCCGAATACTTTAAATAAAGAGGTACTAAAAGAAAGGGACGAAGAATTTTAGGCAACTTCCCGCATTGCTGAGTATGCAAGCCTACTGAAAAAAAAATAACATGGATGAACTCTTTTACCACTGCAATTTTTAGCGTCACTTCTTTCCATAATTGTCATAGTATTGCTATTTGCACCACGTTCCTACAAATAGGTGCCGCACATTGGCTGTCTACGCATATACCACACATCCTCTCGGAGGCATGGGCACACTACTTCTCCCGCACCACTCCTTCCTGTTTCAGTGTACGGCCATTTTTAAGGTGAAAGATAGGTCAAAAGGTGCATAAATGGCCAGACTGACTTACCTTGTGATTGAAGTAGGCACTACCAGATTTTGGGGGGCAAGTTATGGCGACGTGTTTTCCATCAACTGCCCCCAAACAGTCTGGGAACTGCCAACGCGTGGTGAAGTCCTGAGCGATCTTGGCCCACTCAGCCTCGGTTGGTGCCTGGAATAAATTGCAAAGCAACGAGCGACAAACTTGTTGGCTGAACAGTACCCATTTTTACCTCAATATGTTTGCACGGTGCAATGCAAAGAAAACGACTCATTCACTTTTCTTTGCGCATATATCCATTAAATTCTGCAACAAATTCTAATAAAGGAGTACTGAAAAGAAATTTTGGTGTTACGTTTTGTTCGCTGTTATGCGTGCCTACCAGCCCACAAATTATAGAATGACAGATTAAACGGTCGAGTGCAGCGTAAACGTTCATTTACGGCTTCGTTTATTCGTGTCGGTTTCGGTTTCGATAAAACGAACGCCGAGCGGCCGCCGTGGCAGGAGGTATCCCGTGACGTCACCATTCTTGCCGTATCGCTGCCGCTCTATCGGTGCTCTTTGAATTTTTGCCGCCGAATGCCACCAGTGGACCAAGGTGCCATCAAGAACTCCAAGCTGCACTACCGATCGTGCCTCCCGAATTGCGCGCTGTTGTGTGTGGACAGTGACAATAGCTACGTTGTGGATGTGCTGCCGGCTATCAGTGTCCTGTCTGATGCTTGAAGGCCAATGACACAGGACACAATCCGCAACTGCTTTCGGCTTGCGGGATTTTTGGTTGGCAGCTAGGACGAGGATAGTGACACAGTCCAGAACCCCACAGCTAGGATGCCACCTGCCGCAGCATCCGACGTTTTCGATGATCTCCATGCTAGCAGTGTGAGATGTTGGAGTGGCTACGTTTGAAGATTTCACCCATATCGATAGTGCGCCCTGTGGTGTGCTGAGTTGGATCATGATGAAACCGTACGCCAGGTACTCAAACCGGCACAGGATGACAGTAACTCCGATGATCAAGCCTTTTAAGGAATTGTTTGCATCGCAGATGTATATGAAGTGTAGCATTCACTGAAAACAAATTTGCTGCAGGGATGTCATGTTCCTTACCTTCATAAAGTGGTCCTTGAGATGAGCCCTAATGGCTCTGCAGGTCAGGTGGATACTGATACGGGCAGTTTCGACACCGCCACGGTAGGCCAATGCCACACTGCAAATGTCCTGCCCTGAAGCCAGGTAGCTGCAACACAGAGAAAAAGTAATTTCTCATACAATTCACCACGCATGGCTAGCACAACTATAACAAAAGCGTTTTATAACATTAAACAATATTGCAATTGCCTTGTTTAAGCTGAGTTATGCATCTATGACCTGTCCAAAGAAATGTTTAAGCCCTCGCATCAGCATCAGACCTCAGCTTGTACCAACCTCAAGGTTATGGCAAGCCTTTCGCCTGGCTACAGGGGCTCCCTGATGAAGTGTTGCCGAGTTAAATCCGCGGCAACAAAGCCCAGAAGCATGTCCAACAGCTGGGGCGTCATGCGGTAAAACTTATAAAAAAATTGGTGGTCGCCCACATGCATTCGACGCATCTGTAGAGAGAAAGAAAGTATACTGTTGAAGGTAAACATAACCACTCTATTTACCTGTGCACTACGTAATCTCGAAAGGGCAGTGAAAAGAGTGGATAATTGAAAACGTGAGTAGTGCCAGAATGACTCCCTTCCACTCAAGGAAACTTGCGACACACAAGAGGAAACTTGAAAAGCACACAGTTGTCAACAGAGTTTTCAACAGTGGGATGGTTCGTTTACGCAACCAATGCGTGGACAACGAAGGACAAGCGAGCTCTTATTATAACGTGTGCTCCCGTGCACACTCTGTGCTTAGAAAACAAACAACAATCTCAGTTGTGACTAGCCCACATAGCTAACCATGCCTACAATAACAGGGCTCAGCATTAATTCACTGCGGAAGAGCAACAAGTTACTCACGGCTGTGTGGTACAGGCCTTCCTGTTTGCGCGCCAAGAAGACAGGCTGTACCCAGCAACGCCGCTCTCTTCTTCGCTGCCGTCTTCGGATGGCTGTCTTAGCTACTCGCGTAGGCAGCAGCAAGAGATGGCTGCGAGTTAGCGTAGCGACCATTTCTCCACGACAAATCAGGATAAACAGTAGCTGACGATGGAAGAGCGCGACACTAAACTAGCGAGCGAATCCGACCGCGAAGGCAGCACCCACCAGTTCGGCTAGTGTGCTCGGCTCGTGACTAGGCTCGGCTGCTGTGTGTACTTGGTGTCGCGTCGACCCAGCTGCGCCGGCTGCGTATATCAGCTGGGTCGAAGAAACAGTAGCTTTTTCTACGTCTCGGAATAAAAAGGAAAGCTTTCATTCATTTTAATATCAATTTTGCGAGGTGTAAGCAGTGCACATTTGTGTCAGCAGTAAGGCGATTCCGGGCAGTGTGGACTGGAGACATTGGGCTGCGCTAGGCGAGCGCGGGGCGGTGGGCGTTCGCGCGCCCTTGTTGTAGTTGCTCGCCCTCCTCCTTCACACGCGCCTCGGGGCGCGTGAGCGCGCGAGCCCGTATATTCTAGAGCGCAGGCGCGTGATAGATGGTGAAGATGGTGCTAGACGCGTGCTTTATGGTGAAGAATTTTTTTTTTCGGAGTCTGTTTGTATAGAGCTGCCGTACTGGCCGGGCTACACGTGGAACCCCAAAAGCTTCTTGGCGGAGCGGGCACTTATTAAATTGCGAACTTTTACTATACACAAACAAATGCGAATTTCATACTGTTACATAAATAGAGGATGATATTCGAATGAAAGAACCATATGTAACACCCATGTCCTCCAGTCAGTAGTTCGGCAGTGGCAAGTGCACTCCCATGGATGGAATACCCCGCGCGGAAACAGCTCCCAACGTCTTATTTGCAGACAAAGCCTCCTCTTTTGTGAATTGAACAATATAGGCGATATTTTCTTTTGAAGTGAAACATGCTGATCTTGAGAACGTTTTGGCCGCAGATAAGCTGCACAAGCGTTTCTCTTCTGGGCCACACGCCAATGCGGCCTTTATATGCCTTCCCATGAGCGAGTTCAACCAAATAAACCCTTCTTTATTCACCTGTACTACGTCGAAGGATTACTGTAGTATCTCTTACTTCGTTTTAGGCCGAGAAGAGGTGACTAATACGCTTTATTCGCGCTGCAAAATGAGGAGCGTCCCCACCAGGAACGTACCGGCATGCGGGGACCGACCCAGTGTGGCGCACATCTGTCACGGGCTCCATGTCGCCGTCTGGGCGCTGTCGGGCGCCTATGTGGCTATAGAAGGTTTGAAGCAATTAGGCCAATATCGGCTGAGCTAGTAGTTGAGATTCCGGCGTCGCCTGTGCCGGAGCAGAAGTAGAGAACGGACCCGTGGAAGCCCAGAAAAGGGCACGTGAACGCGTTTCGATGTTCGCCTGCCGAAGGCGTTCGGAGGAGGGCGAGCAGCACGGAGAGAAGAATAAAAACTCCCACCTCCCCTCGCGGGAACTTCTGTGTAGATGCGACGCATAGGCGGAGCGGCGAAGCTGGTCCCAGTCGATGACGACGTTGGCGTACTTGTAAAGCGGCGTGGACTCTAGGTGTTTGAGCCAAGCGTGGATGTTGCTTCGCCGGAGAACGGCACACCGGTTATATGCGCAGCGCGCCCGAAGGAGAGGAAACGGCGGAAGAGAGAGTACTGCACATGCGCCGGCCCCAGCGCGTCTGCCGCGGCTATGACGCAACGTGCCGCGGCTATGACGCAACACAATCCAACACAATCCACTTTAATCCAATCCAATCCAAATCCAATCCAACCGAATCCAAGCCAAGCCAAGCCAAGCCAAGCCAATCCAATCCAATCCAATCCAATCAAATCAAATCCAATCCAAAGCCCCTCGCGAGAGTGTTCGTTATCGGAGAGGAGAGGGGTGAGCGGCGGAGAGCGGCGGAGAGCGCAGCTCGCGCGGGGAGGAGAATGGCAGAGGGGTGGACAACGCCGACAACAACGACGACGACGCCGGAGGGACAAGGCGAGTGAATCAGATGCTCTGCATCTAAAAACTTCCGAGCGAACCTGCGGCGCGTGTTTCTACGAGGGCGCGCAGAGGGTGGAAGCCGTGAGCTCGCTTCACGCCAAGGGAACGCCGCCTCTATGAAGGAGTGCGAGCCTCTCGTTTGAGTGCTAGAAAATCTCGCCCGCTCCTGTCAACGCTCAACATTGTACTCTCACGCAATCGCAGTCGCCTAAAGAGAACTGGCGCACCCAAGGTGCGCTTCAGAAAGGAGAAGGATCCAAGCATTGAGGAGAGCTTAATTTCGAGCTCTCAGCGCGAGAAATGACCTATAGACACCTGTTTTTTCTCTTTAGCATTCTTGTTGCTGAAGCAGGTCTCGCCCGTTACGACTACGTTTCGTTTTGATTGCGACATTACGAATTTCACGAAATCTCATCTTTAAAGTTCTTGCGCTTTTGCTACAGTTCTGCTAGGCTAAAATGTAACTAGTGTAAGTAGTTATTATCGTATGATATTGCAAATTAAAGCCTGGTAAAGCTTGTGGGAATATGTATTTCCTCTTGCCAGCGATGCGGTTGCGTCGTCATGGGTAGTTCTGTTGTTTGTCTGGCCAAGCCAGGAACACATCAGGGAAGCCACTATTCGTCCACTGATAGGTCCTGTCATGTCTTTCTTTTGTGTAGTCGTCTTTTTGCGCTGTTAACCCGTTCACGATGCTACACCAATTAGCCCGCCAAGCCATCCTGGTGAACTTCATTTCCACTTCTTTGGGCTCTTTCAACTGCTCAGCGCTTGTTTTGTCATCTCTTCCTTGTGTGTCGTTGTCTTTGTGGGCTGTTAACACCTTTATGATGCTACACCAACTAGCCCACCAAGCCTTCCTGTTTAACTTCATTTCCAGTTCTTTGGGCTCTTTCAACTACTCAGCGCTTGTTCTGTCATCTCTTCCTTGTGTGTCGTCGTCTTTGTGCGCTGTTAACCCCCTTACGATGCTACCTCAAATAGCCTACCAGGCCATCCTGGTAAACTTCATTTCCATTTCTTTGGGCTTTTCAACTCCTCAGCGCTTGTACTGTCATCTATTCCTTGTGTGTCGTCGTCATTGTGCGCTGTTACCCATTTAAGATGCTACACAAAATAGCCAACCAATCCATCCGCGATGTCTGCACCACAGTGCGGGAAATATTGAAGCGTTTTCGGAAATATGCGTGCGCTTAAGCGCGGACAAGTGCAAATTCCGCCAACCAAAGGTGAATTTTTTGGGACATAAAATTCGTGGCCAGGGGTTTGAACGAAACAAGGAAAACTGAGATGATATCCTTCGGGTGCAGGCGCAGGAAAACCTCACAAAATTAAGATCGTAATTTGGCATTGTAGCTTACTACCACAAGTTTATTCCTAACGTATCGACGCCATCCTGCCCCTGCATCAACACCTTGGGAAGGGTGCTCCACTGAGCCCGCTTGTGAGTTGGGCTCTGCGTCCTAAAGAATTTAACTCCTCTGTATTCTGCACGAACTGCGTAAAGCCCACCGATACTGACTATCTCGCTCCGTTGCCCATAAACCGACTTAACTTTGATAATTTTGCTACTTCCGTGAGGCCGACTTTTTTAAACGTGCATAGATTTCAAAAAGAAGAAAACAATAACACTCTAGAGGCCTTTTTCGCTCCTGCAAACGAGCCGGCGCCCCAGAAACAATGCTGCCTCTGTGAGGGTTTCTTTATGAACAGGACAACTTCGCAGATGGCTGTTGGCTTGTGCTTGTGGGGCAGCAAGGCGGCGCCCATCTGTTCTTCAATGGTCGCATGAAGTTTTTGCTTCTGGTATAATTCGTGTTTTACGAAAACTTGAACGAATGCAGCAGCATTGTTATGGGGTTAAGATTAGCGAAGAAACGTATGGAGATGTGTGTCAGCTGCTTCTTTTGCGAAGCTCACAGCCATCCAACCTGTGGTAACACTGATCAACTTTATCCGTTGACGGGCCTTCTCCAGCTTACAACATTGGAATCAACATACTTGGACCACGCTTAGGGTGTTTGTATGGCAGCCGCTGGATCGTGGTAGCCGTCGACTACAACTAACGTTATAATAGGACCAATTCTTACCGTCTGCAACGCCTTCCAAAATAGAAAATATATTCTTCTATCATATTATACCTCGTCGTGGACCCCTTACACTCTTTATGATTGATGCAGGACTTCAGTTTACTACTATTTAATCTAGGAGCTTCTTTGTATTTGTCCTACCAACACTGGACATCCCACGGCCTGTCACCACCAGATAAAGGTCTCACCGATTCAAAAACCGAACAATAATTTATTTGCTCACCATAAACTTAGATTTTATCAGCAAAAGCTGCATGCTCTTTGGCCGTTGAACATTTATGCTGAAAAGCAGCAGACGTATGGTTACAGCATTTTTTTTTCTCGTATACGCTCACTTGCCTCGAAGAACTTCCGATAGTAAACTTCCTTTCCGTGCTATACCAGCCCAGACGTAGCTGACATAATTTGCCGTGCATAACGCGCCTGCCGGCTTGCCCGTCTTCGAATAGTGACCTGCGGAGATTCTTCAGAGCGGTGTCCCGACAGCCACCAACGCGACTGTTTTAACGGGACGGGAGCTTTGGTGCCTCGTTTGCACGCCTTTACACAAGCGCGGCTCAGTCAAGAGCCTGCTGGGAATGTGCGATGCACGTTTGTTTTGCGTGAACAGTTACCTGACTATAACTATTCCTTGTCCCAGCTACCTGACAGCGGCGGCTTTCGCTGTGAAAGAGAGACTTGCTTTTGACACTCTCTGACACCGCTTTGACACCGACTCGTCCAGCTGACTTCGTCTGAGCCATCTTATCAAAGCACGCCCTTATTTTCACCCACGCATTGTTCTTTCGTTATACTATGCATATATTCATAGTCATCTTTCGTACTGCATTTCATCATGGGGCAATACATATGCTACCCATATTGAACCTCTTCAAATCCTTCAAAATCAGGCTCTCCGAATCATTACATTTGCTCCTTATCAGCCTCATTCCATGCCTCTCTACATTAACCTAGGCGTGCTTCCGGTAAACGACTTATTTATTTTAAATCTGGCTTCATTTCTGTATCGCCTTGTACATAATCACATATCCATTGATGGATTGCCCCGGGAGCATCTCATTAACACAAATAACACCCGATTCTCTGCCCGAAACAATTTCTTGACGCCAAAAGTGCGTACCATCTACGGCAAACAGACCGCAAAATTTGCTGGTGTGTCGACTGGGAACAATATACCTGAAGAAATTAAGTCAAGTTATGCATTACATTCTTTTCGTAAATTATTTAAATTATATCTTCTTAGAGGACTATATATCTAGTAAACTATAAGTGTTTTTGCTTTGTATAATTGATTTTCCAGAATATTTGTGTGCTAATTCTCAATGAAGCATTATTGCACGGTTCCTGTTCGATATATTGTTTTTTGCTTGTCTTAATTATATTTTAGGATGTTCTAAAACCTGCTCAATGCTTGCTGCGTTTTGTTCTATTAAAATTACGTTATGTAACGAGGTCCCCCCGACAGTTCTCAACTTCGGGACCTCCTTTGTCATTGTACTCGCTTATGTTATGCAAAAAAGTGAAATAAACTTGAACTTGAACTTGAGGCAAAGATACACCCATGCTTACCCGTGACGTAGCAAAGTGATTTACTATAAGTGGCCCAATTTTTGTTTTATAAACTGGGCTACTTTTCATGTGTCTCTTGTCGGTTGCTTGTGGGGCAGGAAAGCGGCGTCCATCTGTCCCCCAATAGTGAAATTAAGAGGTTACGTCTGGTGTAATGGCAGTTGTAAAAACACTCTAATGTTAGCAGCAGCCTTTGTGATGGCCCAAGATAAGCGATAAAAGTGAAGGCGTAAATATGCAGCTGTTTCTTTTGTGAAGCTCATAAACTTCCAGCAGCAGGATACGGTTAGCGCAGAATAAGACAAGGTAGACGAACGAACGCTAAACAGCCGTTGCTCCACAGGTAGGTCGTTGGCCCTATTCTAAATTAAAGCCCTGCTTCTTCACTCAGAAAAAAGGATATCAGAATAATCAAAAGCTCATCGTACTGAGAGTCACGTATATAAAAATTATAGTATAGAAACTTTTTATCTCTTTTGATAAACCGCAGGCATAAATTACACATTCATTTCCGCTCTATATGATAAGAGAAAGATATAATATGTTTAAACTTTTGCACCATTTTTATCTCTTCGGCACGGAGAAACGTAAATGATTGTGGGTTGGAAATCCGTATATCTGGAGAAGACATAAAATAAACTTGGCACGTCTCTTCTTGTTTGGTTTATCAAACACATGCACGTGAAAACGTTTTCAAACGTTACTCCTCCAACAAATTCTATGATTATATTGTTTATGGAACAATTATCTGGATTAGTTTGCTCCTACTCCTGGCTGCGTATTACTGGCCATAAATTCCGTATTACCAGAACTTCGTATATACCGAAAGTTTCACTAATGCTATATCGCACTTTGGAAAATATGCACTACACAATTATGCGCATCCTTCTTTGTTTAATTTCACCGTTGCGTCGTTCAATTACACTAAGGACAGACTCATTTTGCATTCTCTTTCGTTAGAAAGTTCTCTGTCCCGCATTTTTAAAGATATTTCAGGAAACGTTGAGCAATAACAAACTTGGTTTTGTTGGCATTACCTGTTCTCTGAAGTATCCGTATTCTTTCACGGGCTGTGTCTCTGCCACGTAAATTACTCTAAGGCATAATCATGATCTCTCCCGTATTATCGGAAAAATGTTATTATAATCTCTAAGGGCGAGCAGAGGTGTCCAAAAATTTAAAAGTCTTTATATTTTCCTTAAGGTCGCACTGAGACTTCTGCGAAAAAGTTCGTTGGTGTTAGTCTGAAGTTATTATAAATAAGCCTGGTGTAGTCTTCCTATTCCACACAGCGTTATTGGCATTTAGCACCAAACACTTCAGATGCGCACGCTGATACCGTTGTGAACATGAACATTCTGGATAGATTTCAATGATATATAAGCGCCAACTGCATAAATATCTTCTTGATTTATTCCTTGTTGCCCCTTATATTAAGGGCACCAACAGTCAGTGTCTGACCGGTATGAAATAGGCAGAAAGTCATCAAATAAGTATGTCCGCAGGAAATATAATTCAGGATTGTAATCATGGCACAAATAAATAATTACAACTGCATGTTCTGTGACGCAGCTGACCGTAAGCATAACGATAAGGCAGAACATCAAATGTTAGGTACGAAAATTTCACGGTGTTAATTAATATGATTTTTTAAGATTTGCTTGATACCATGTGCAATACAAACGCGAATATTAGCAGAAGAACGTACTGCGCCGATGATCACACGAGTAAGGACGTCTGGGCACAACACGATTGTTTAAAAAAAAGCCCCGTTATATCAGCCCAGAATTCACGGTTATAAAAAACCCTCTTACAAACATACTCAAGTAATAAACAATTCAATCGTTTCTGCCAAAACGGTTGCACATTTTGGAGATGTTCCATTCCATTATCAACATAACAATCCTAACATCTCAATATGAGAAACGTAAGGAGTGGTTGTTCATTGACTGTTTTACGACATAGCTAATGAATCAAATGGTCCTCAGGTGTGATTCACGACCGCTACATTGCCATGAATAAACTACTACTGATAAGCTCACGTTGCAGGTGGCACGGGAGTGCATGGCCAAGGCAAGAAGATCAACCTAGAAAAGGTTCCGGATACACAGTTTACTGACGTATTGGCCGAGTATGTGAAAACCGAGAAGAGGGATGAATCGAGCAATAATTGTTTAGCTGTGTGACGCAAGGATACTTCGGGTGTAAATGACACGCCGGAAGTGTAAGTAGGAACTTATTTAATGGAATTGGTGATCGCGCTATTCTTCCGCATTGAATTTAGTACGAACGGAACTGTGTGTATAGGGATTGGAATTTAAGACATAGTCTTAAGGAGAACTCTTCATTCAAATAGAAATTGAAAAAATCTCACCCGAAATAACAAGATTGCAGCAGAGCTTCTCACGTTTTAACGTTAAGAAATGCGCACACAAAGGTAAGCGTATAATACGCGCCCTTGTATAAGCATCTTTCTGCCAAACCTGCGCGTTTCAGACCGTCCACAACAACGTAACGTGGCAAATATTACCTCATTTACAGATATAAAGCGTCATTCGCTGCTAATGTACTGCTACAATAACGATGAAGTGGAAAGGATACCAAAAATGCGAAATATTTTATAAAGAATTGAGATAGCTGGTATGGTGCGCTTTTTACCCAGAAACTATCAGATCTGGCGTAGAGATAACATACCCAATCCACAGTGTGAAAACTTGTCTTTTTCACAGGGATTATGTCAATAATAATGCCAACAGAATACTGGGATTTTTTTGTTGTAATTTTTCTAAAGCCCATTCTTCATTGAAACTCCTTATAAATAAATCACTAAATCGTCCGCCTTCATTTGGGATCGAGCGGAACATATCCGTATATATTCTCTTGAAATCATCCAGAACAACTCCGTCCGTTTTGCACTTACTACTATAATTGAACAGCCAGCACAACAGCAACAAAGTCTAGGCTCACCTGGTCATCTTTAGCATCACGACGTAAAATCTTTCTCCTCAGCCTGTTTCATAAATTATTTCATCTTCCACTCCTATATGACGAGCTAATTTTGCATCCAGAGTATACATATACTCTTTTAAATCATGTTCACAAAGTATCAGTGCTTTCTTGCCTAACCAACAATTCTTGTTGAGTCATATACACCTAATATATCCATTGAATGGAACCAGCTTCCCGCACTTCTGGCCACCGGTCACGATCACCAAATATTTTGGAACGCCTTAACTAATGTTATATCAGCAAGAAAAAATCTTTTATCGTATAACGCGCAATTCTGTTCTGTTCTGTTTGTAAGCCACTCCCCTCCGTATACCATATGTTTCCAAGTGTAGCAATATAAAAATATATCACTCACGAAAAAGTAAACACCAACCAAACGCTTACAGATGCAAAAAAGGACTACGTTTGCTTCTTTCTGAGAAGCAATAAAACCTTCCACATGGCATAAATATATGTGGCTTGATTAGATCTGTGGCGCTCATCGTGTGTGAGTGGCGCAAACGAACGAATTAAGCCTTAGAGATCAGTGGCAAGGAGAATTTGTACCCTATTGATACTGCTCGCGTCCTTTGGGGACAAGGATGGAAGCGTGGATGATCTACCTAATTAAAACGCCACTGTTTTAATCAAGCAATAAGATGGTCCGCATGAAAAGGATTTTTCAAAACTCTCTTAACAGTGCCCCAGTTGGTACATGCCTGCACATGTACACCTAGGAGATATGTAGAATCAGTGAAATACGATAAAAAGAAAACTAATACAATACAATTACGGACCATCTCAATGAAGCTGCGTATGAACACGCTTGAACTGCGGCACAAAAATTCTAAACTTGAAACTCAGCACAAAATACCTACCATACAAAGCGTCTACCCGTGTAGGTAATTATTTTGTTGCATCATTATGACGCTAAGAATATATGGAAACAATACTTGTCACTCGCGACCTAATGTTTCAGTTTTAGGGAGCAAAGTGATATGCTCTATTGTTTACACACAAATGAAGCTCGAACAATAAAAGACGGAGCAGACCTATTTTTAAAACTAAGCGAAATTCTCCGTCGATCTCGCTTGCACCTGAATGACAAGCAGGTCTTAAACGTGGGCTTAATTGAAGTCGAAAACAGATTTCCGCGGAATAACTCAGTCGCAGACAGATCAACCTACTCTATGTCGTAAAGAAACAACATTTTGGTTGGGGAAAGTTCACGTGCCATCGTTATGCTTATAAAAAATACCATTGTGGGACATGGGCAGGTGCTGTCTGCAAAGAGAAGCAATTTCCCCGTGTGCAACGTCATTCTTCATTTTTTCTGCCCTCAGTGGTGGGTTTATAATGCCTTCTTGCTGGAAGTATTTTTATGGGCCTGTGACATTGTCGGCTACCAAGAACAACCAGCACTGCCTGCATAAAAAAACACCCTAATTGAATACCATCATGTCGCCTTTCATATTATCGAGCCCAGTCGAAAATGTCAACAGGAATACGACAGAAACCCACCAAGAATTACGATAGAAAAGTAGTAACCGAAACACTTATCAACATTTATTCTAACGTTTGGACCAGGGGCCGATATTTTTCAACGATACAAATAGTGCATAGCAGTTGGGTTTAAATACATTTAAGTTGTGGGCGGGGCAAGAAGATGTATCAAGCAAAACGTAGGCTCTACGCGACACAGAAGTATGCGAAGACCCAGAACGCAAGGGGGGGGGGGGGGGCGTTGAAGTGGTGCCGGGAAACAGAGGGGAAAGGGGGCGTAATCAAAGCAGGCTAGGCTATTAGATAAGAGGAAGGCATTCGCATCGCACTGAACTCACCACGGGAAAGCAAGGTAGTGAGGGACTAACGAGAGTCTCGTTTCCTGCTCGTTTCTTAACTGGAAAGTGACTGGTTGGGAGAAAAGGGTGGGTGAAACCAGAGTTAATTACGGACGCCTAGTGCAAGCGTGAACACACAAAAAAAGAGAAAGAAAGAGGAAGGAAGGAAGAGCGTGACATTTTGGCGGGAATGGTGCGATAACCACAGCTGGGGAATGCCGGGATAAAAGAGGTTCGAAGAAAGCCCCAAAACTGCACGTGGTTTCACATGGGGTAAAAACGCGGAAGCGATTTCCTGCGTAAAACGTGACGGTAGTACAATAGGCGGACCCAGAAATCCAAGGTTATGCAATGCAAGGAGAATACAATGCAAAGTAACGCTGATTCAAGCTAGATCACATAAATACCAAACTATCAGTGGACATAAGGTTAAATAACACATACAAAGAGGGAGATATGCAGTGCCACATGAAGTTCTCGAAGAGCGTTCACGCAAGATCATATTACCGATAGCAATTGTTCAGTGCAAAAGGACACAAAATGATAATAATAGTAAGAACCCAAAATAACATAAAGCAAGGGGTACAATGGTGAAATCTATGTACATTCGTGCCTACACAGGGGGCAACAATACTCAAGCAGTACAATGACACCGTACAAAGTACATTATGAACAGAGTACACTATACAAAGATTTGAAAAAAAGAGAGAAAAGAAGTAAAAACGCTTCTCTTTAAGAACGAAGATTCTCAGTTGCTCGTTGCATCAGGGTTCTCTGGTAACTGATTGGGCAGGCCTGTCTTTTCATTTATGCCGCTGAAGACAGTGTTAAACTTGTAAATAACGTACGATTCACGGGCTACACGGCCATAATGCATTTTGAAATTGGACAGAAGCACCGTGGCTGTGAACGCGTGGAAGGAGTGGTCTAGATTATTTTCATGTTTAGTTAGGGGAAGGTGTGGTAGGGACTTTATGTGAACTCGGTGGTTGTTGATTCTCATTCTAAACGGATTCTCAGTTTGAACAACGTACGGAGCGTGGCACATGGTGCATTCAAGAAGGTAAACAATGTTGGCGCTTTTGCAGTCAACGTTTCCTCTTATCTGGTAAGAGAATGAAGACGTGGTGCTGGTGGCGACAGAAGCTTCAGTCATCATGGCACACAGTTTTTCACCTAGGCTTATTGCAGGGTCTCTTGCCTGTGAAACGGGGGGTGTTGACCTTAGATGACGTTACAATATCTCTGATCTTGCACCAAGATGGCAAGCTGGGCGAGTTGGTATTGGTTCTTGGTGATAGAAAATAGCCAGCGCAAGAAAATAGCCGCGCTGTGTCTGTTGTTACCTTCCTCGTCCTCGTCTTCCTTGCGCTGGCTATTTTCTATCTCTGATCTTCCTCGCACATCAATACACGACGCGGGGAAGGTCAGGAAAAACACTTCGCAACCTTTCGCTTTGAAGTAAAATAATGTGGTGCTTTCTGACAATACAGCTTACTTTAGAAGAACCCCTCTCTTGTCTAAATCAGAGTAATGGAATACAAGCGGTGATCCACGCTTAGAGTGAATCGCGGGAGCCTAAGCCCGTTGAGAATTTCACATTGGCCTTATTACTGAGATTTATTCTTGAGCTAAACAATTTCGAGTTCAATGGCAAACACTATGTTCAAGTCAGTGGTATATCCATGGGCACAAGAATAGGGCATAATTATGCAAATATTTTCATGGCAGTTCTTGAGGAGGAGTTTCTTGCAAACGTCGAATTGAAGCCATTTTTTTACAAGCGCTTCATCGATGATGTCTTTCTGATTTGCCCACACGGAGAATCCATTCTCCTAAGATATATAGCCCAGTTTAACGCGGTCCACCCTAACATTTCTTTCTCACACCAATTTTCCGCTACCAGCATCAACTTCCTCGACATGACGGTATCTGTCTCGCAGAACAAATTAGAGACCACCCTTTACTGAAAACCGACGGACTCCCATCAATATTTGCATTTTCAAAGTAGTCACATTAGGCACTGGAAAACGGGCATACCCTACAGTCAAGCGCACCGCTTCCGCCGGATATGCTCCAAGGAAACAGATTTTCTTTCCAACTGTGAGGTACTGAAAAACGATCTGCTTAAACAAAAGTACCCGCTCAAATTAATTGACGATTCCATTCGCCGAGCAGGAGCGCTGAGCCGCAATGAACTACTTACTCCAGGAAGCCAGCCGGCCGACGCCCTTCAAGTAACCTAGTTCTCACTCACTCCGCATCTGTGCCGAATGTTTCTGGCATACTTCGAAAGCATCACAACATATTAAGTCAAAGTCCTCGACTAGCATCTATATTTTCCGAACCACCACATGTTGTCTACAGGCGAAACAAATACCTGCGAGACATTCTGACAACTTCGAGGCTCAGCCATTCACCAGTGACCGGTTGTGGGCCCTGCAACAAGCCTCGTTGTCAGGCAGGTATGCCCCCACATGACGAAAACAAAAACAGCCTCTAGCACCACCCCGCACTTCTCTGTAAAACTGAAGGGAAATTTTAACTGTGACAGCGCCAACGTAGTTTACCTGCTCGAGTGCAATACCTGCCAGCTGCAATATATTGGCAACACGGCGAACGCTTGTAGATTAAGGTTCAACAATCATAGGGCTTACGCCAAGTCTCTTCCTAACCTTCCTTTCTCCCGTCACGTCGGAATCTCGGGTCATTCATTTAATAATTTGAAGGTAACAATAATTGAATCCAATTTCAACAGCAACCACGCACGCGAAGTTCGCGAATCGCATCTCATATTTAAGTTCAAAACCGCATCCTCTTGGTTGAACGAAGGCGTGGGCGCGCTGACATGTTTGCCACAGTAATTATTCGCCTTTCTTCCGTTCGCTTCTTGCGTGACCAATCCTCTGTTTTAGGCATAACATCGCCGGCTTCATCCCTCCAGGTTCACTCACTTAGCCCCTTAGCGCCGGCTTAGCCACATAGCGCCGGCTTCACGTGACACATTCCTAAGACGAAAAGCGAAGACGTGCTGACGCGTGCTCCCCAGTTCCTTGTCTCGTTCTGCCGCCTTTCCCTCCCCCCCCCCCCCCCCGCTTCTTCTGTTGACCAATTCCTAAGCGTGACACATTCCTAAGACGAAAAGCGATAGCGTGCTGACGCGCGTGCTGAAACGCTAGCTATTGGCTACCGCTCGTCCATCTGAGCAAACCTTTGAATTAAATCATTAGGTGTAATGCACGGATTACTTCGCGTGTTAACAACATAATGCCTTACTTGCAGTATAAATAGGCAAAAACATTCCCTTTTCTAGTAAAGGCCTCTGGCGGATCTCTACAAGTTCATAGTATTCGCACCTATAAAATAAAACGCTTTACGACCACGAACAGAAACAGCCAGCAACAATGATAAGACTGAAATGCGGAATTTTTTTTATTTTCCACGTAATTACACAAACGACTATCACGTGTAAACAATCCCTCAAATTGAAATAATAACCGTATCATTTCTTCTGTTTATACAGTAAAATTACGCACATTCAATTTTGTTCAGTACATGGTTTGAACATCCGGTCCTTTCTTTACTTTAGTAATCTAATTTTAGACAACTGTGGCGTCGCCTCGAAGAAGAAGGCTATGCGATCGATTCTTGCAGCAAACCAAAGGCGCCAGCCAAAGATCTAACAAGCCCAGCACTAACGAACCCAAAGTAAAACATTACACAACCAGAGTTTCATATATCACCTGGTTCGGCTGAGAAACGCATCCTTGGTTTCCATGAAAAGAGTTCTAATTGTAATGCTTTAACCATTTCTTGTTACTGATTTAAAGAGAACACTTCAGTCCCAGCGCAGACGGTATACTGGAGAGGTCGCTTGGTATTTCGATTCAGCGACGTCGTCTGCCACACATGAAGCATGCATAGTTCTTTCTTTTCACGTTCTGGCCCCAAAAAAATAACCTTACGAATCGAAGAATAACCGAAATATGAATAATATTTAACTTTAAAACAAAGGTAATAAATTTTTATATTAAATTCTTAAATTACTGCCGGAAAAAGCACCGAGAAAAAACCGATTGAGGGCGAATGACAAATTTGTGCATATGGTTTTTTTTTTCTTTTTGGGTATCTGAGCATGTATGAATCAGTCCAACACTGGTCATGAAAACTACTTTTGAAAGTGAAAAGTGCTACGCTGCTTCATTGAAATGCTATTTCATTGTAACTACCCATGGTTCTCTCGGACTGGCCTAAAGAGGAAAGACGGTTAGAAACAAAGTAGGGAACTATGTAATATATATCTTCATAATTTCTGATTGCGCCCCTCAAAAAGTCCTGATGATCTTACATCGCGGAGAAGTTTTCTTCCTTTTTCATCATTAATATGTTTATTCATACTTGCAGTGTATTAAGAATTCGGTGAAGTATGCTCATATACGTGAGTTAGTGCATGTTAACTGCGATATTTTTACCACTCTTGGGTATATTTTTAGGCCAACGGCATTGGCAACGGTACCCAATCGGCATAACTAATTCGTTACCTATGGCAAGGCAAGGACCGTAACACTTAGATGGAATACAATTCAGCAAGCCTGGTCACGCCCAGAACATCGAACACAGCTCATAAAGATCTGGGGGCTTCAGAAGCTCACCTTGCCAATAAGGGCTCACTGGTGAGGGACGATACAATGCGGTTCAAGTAGATCATTTCTGAATTGCTTCTAATCGAGGGGATGATGAAGGGCATAAACAATTCGAGATAGCAGTGGCAAAGGCGAGCTTTGGTAAAAGTAGTGCGCAGTAGATTGAGACAAAGATAACCGCTCTGTACATTCACTGGCGGCCCGGACATAACGCCAAGCGTTCGGAGATAGGAGTTGGTCAAGTATTTAAGTGTGACTTGAAACGTAGACTTGCGTCAATCAATACACTCAAATCACGTACTGCAGTCGCGCGTTTTACCGGTATGCCAAGCAGAGAGGAGAAAAAAAATGAGCGTGACAGTCTTAGGATTGTATCATATCCCGATAGTTTTGGAGAGGGTAAGTCCTAAATAGTTGCTGTAGCACAGCTGCCAAATTGTATAATTGTCAGTTTGCTGCAGGACGCGATCATCCGGTGAAAAAATCTCGAGATAAAGTTTTATATCATCGCCATACGAAACAGCGAACAGTGCCTAATAACAGGGTGGATGTTTTTGGCAAAAATAATAAAGAGAAGACGGCCATTTGTAGAGCTTTGAGGTACCCCTGATATTGTCGCGAAAGGCCGGGAGGTGATGCCTTCAAAACAAAAACAATTGCACTTGTCTTTAAACTCCTTTCCAGCCAGAGATAGAATGCAAAGTACACTGTAGAATTGCTTGGGTTTGGGCGAGTGGATAGACCGTATGCGGACAATTTGCGATGCAGTAAATCGTAATTACTGAGCAGAAGGCCTTGCTACAATCGAATACACTTTAATTGTGTGTTACAGAGAGCATTGAAGTTGCGATGACGTTTAGAAAACAGAGGAGATTTTATTCTACTCACCTTCGAGCATGAAATCGGGTTAGTTTGATCGGAATAGTGGACGAATTTACGCTACAAGGTAACAATGCAAGACATTTTTGAAGACTTTTCAGAAGTAAGAGCATAGGCAGCTTGGGCGATAATTTAGGGATTTACCGCTTTTTCCGGACTTCTGGAAAGGAAAGATGGCGCCCGATTTCCGGGTGGTCTGAAAATGTTGCGCATGCAGTGTAATGTTTGTTATGTTACATTGCAGAGGAGCAAAAATAACACTACAGCCTTTTTCAATGAAAGCAGGAATGCCGTCGCAAGCTGCTTACTTTTTAAAAGGTAGTTTTCGGGTAGCGGTCATTTTCGGTAAGATTTGGGTTTTGCAATATTGACCCATGAGACTGGAAACCCAGTTATGGGCCGCTGTCGACTGACGTAGAGTAGGTTAAAGGAAAACGACGTGCAAAAAGTTCACATAAGCCTTCCGTTTCAGACACAAACTTTTCACCACCTGAATGGTTATGCCATTGTGTGGGTTACGTGGGCGGAACTTAGTATACCTTTCAAATTCTCGAAACGAGTGGGGAAGACATTATTCAGTGTAGGCTGTAAATGTGTTTTTGCGCAAGAGAAGAAGCGTTTTCACTAAAAATCGCAATTTGTTTAAGCTTGCGATAGAAGATCGGCAATTGTGACGTTTTGGCATTGACGTTTTTCCGGCGTGTCTCGCAGATGATTACTCAACAAAAATAGGAACTCAGTGGAGCGATTTTCCGCTTTGAGATGTGCTGGGCCATAGTTTGCACAATTTCATTAGCTCATTGACGGCCTCGCCAACACCAGGCGCATTGTGCATAGAGGCGTTGTACACAGAGTCGTCCTTGTCGGAATATTGGTGAAGGGAAGTGTAAGCACAGAGAGCAAAGTCTTGTTATGTAAAGGTCCCACTCCTGTCACGCGTCATGGATACATGACCCGTCACTCCAGAAAATGGTTGCATGCATCAATTTTTGAAGGGTGACCACTTTGGACGAGTAACCATATGTAATAGACTGTTTTGGATCATATGATTTGCAGCAAATACTTTTTATTAAAGCACCAAAAAAACGTTAGCCAAAAGTCACTTCTGAAAGTTGTTCTTTTTTTAATTTATTAAAAAGCGGTTTATTTTATTTAAAAGGCACAAAACAACACTACTGGTGCACATCCAGTTAGAATAAAAACACGGAATTTTGAAACATCCAAAGGGGAAAATAGTGTCTTTATTTCAGGGGTAGGTGTAACAGAGAAGCCACTGAATTATCATTATTGGATACCAGCACTGTGTGCTGTTTTTAATATTTGGCCTGTGTAGCAATCACATTTTCTTGCTGTCAGGGCATTTATGAGTGATATGTTTGACATCTGAAAAGTAAAATAAACAACAAGAGTTGTATAAATATTGGCGGCAGGAATTCCGTGTGGCTGATCGAAGAAGTATCAAAACGTTTGCGACAACGGGAAAACTCAATTTAGTTTTGTCACTAATGAAGCAGCTTTTTTGTCAAAATGTCTTCCTCATAATGTATTGTTTGCCGAAGATAACCTGTGAGAAATAAAGTTTTCGGTTATTCTCGCGCGCCATAAACGTTGAAAAAAGTGGTAGCTTTGAGGAGAGGTGCACTACATCTACCGTTCTTCTGAAAAAGAACGGTCAGCTGTAAACTGCGGTTTACGCATTGAGGAGCATGCCAAATTCACGTATGGCAAGGCATAAAAAAATTCCAAAGAATATGCAACGATGGTAAAGTAAACTAGTCGGAGTGTTGGTTTAATGAACGAATAATATCTGCAAAAAGTTCTCGTACTGGTATGCTAGAGGCTATAGCCCGCAGGGTGTCTTCTTGGACTCTCTAAACATACTTTTGCAGGATAATGACTGTTCATACAAAAGAAGCAAAAATAAACACTGAAACCAGCAAAGCAGTGAGTTGAAGACAGAGCTACGAAGTTCCGTTCACCACTAGTGGAATGGCAAAACAACAAGGGAGAAAGTCCGATGAAAAGACCACTCACTGTAGAGTAGCCTAAACATGGCAGCAATTCCTGTGATAACCTCGTGGGTTATGCTTCTTTCACGGCTATTTTACTACAATGCTTTGACAGTTTCCTTGTTTTTGTTGAGCCGGTCGCCCTGAGGGGTCGCCCTGAGTCGCCCTGAGTCGCATTGAGCCGGTCGCCCTGAGTCGCATTGAGGGAATAATCATTTTTAATGGCGTCTGCAGAGTATGCAAGGTTGTATAATACCGTTTATATAGTCTGACAACCCGGACTTTGTTGAAGAACCGGCAATAGTTTTTCTAGCGAACATTTTGTATTGAGACAGAGAAAACCAATAATGAAGAGTTCTTCAATTGTTTCTTCCAAAAAACACTGAGTCCGGAATTAGGAAACTCAGTGCACCTGAATAGTCTGTTGATGACGATGATGACACATTGGTTGTTTGCCAAGGGTTAATTGACCTGGGTAGCCATCGTCCTATATTTAAGACACCATCATTTGGCACAAATAGATTCACCCGGTAGCTGCAGTATCACCCGGCATCAAATAAAACGACCACCCAAAACTTTGTGACCAAATCTTCAACAGTTAAAATCGCAGTGGACATTACACAATGCTTGCGTACACAAAAAATGGATTACGTAGAGCCTTAGAATTGAACTGTTGTCTTGCATGTTATGCTACTTATTTTGCACATACATTGTCTTTGGATGCGCCAACTATACAATAAGTAGCAGTTTTAAGAACTGGTTTTATGAAATATATCTTTAAATCTATCAAGGCAACATGCTTATTCAGAAGCACACGCCTCCCAAACTGGAAGTTTGCGTCTGGGTATTAACTAGTCCTGCTTGAAGTTTGTAGGAGTCAGTTACACAGATTAGTCTACTGTGAGGGTGTTACAATTAATTTTACTGGTGATATACATTGACAAAAAAGTGGGCTCAAGTGCTTGCTTTGGCGACAAAACAAAAACACGCAGTGGCACCTCTTGAATCGCCTATTGAGCCCAGGGAGCGTGCGCGGCCGACTATACGATCGCGACGCAGTCGAAAGTGCACACAAAATATTATCATGATATAGAAAAATAACGCAGATTCAGGGTACTATCAAAATGCGGTAATACAACAGCCTATAAGACAGCTTTTTCAATACATTTTCACCAGCATTGATAATACTCCTTAAGATCAAATGAAAAAGAGTTTGGAACCAAAGATATTACCATAAAAGAATTGTTTATTCCCTGAGAACCCTATCAAACTAAAAATCTGAAAAGGAGTATTGGCAATTCTAACGTAGGAAATAGCAAATCTTTTGAGAGCAAACAAGTAGGCAATTTTTATTGTTCATAAGCATGAGGCGGAATGATTCATACTGTTTGCTCTTTGGCATTTGGAGCCAGTGGAATCGGCATGCCTCTTATTTTATTACAAAATCATCGTTAATAAAATATAAGCGTGTCAGTATTTACCCTGTAATAAAAGTGGTTAATATGTAATTTCAATTGACGTAAATAATTCCCTGACCAGCGTTTTTACTTGACCTGTCCATACGGAAGTTTTGCTTTACTATAAAGCATAGGAATATATGATCGCGAGAAGCGATATTTAAAATTAGTAGCCCACTCTTTTCCTCCCAAGACCTCAAGGTACAATGGTATTGGTACCGAGGAGTAATAAAAGTAATTTCTTATTTAATATTATTCCGCACAATGTGCCAAATCCAGAACAAACATTTATCAAAATAGTATGCTCTTGCTCAATTTCACTGAAAGGGTTTAGTTGCCATCAAACGTACCCAACTTAACCGGGACATCCTCATTTAAAACTGCCCTTATAGCTTTCCTAGGAAAGGTACTTTTGTGATTCGTATCGATGTATTAGGATTTATGCACGTGTATTCTGCTGTTTATATGCGTTTATCCCATGTCACAGTGTTTTTTGCTTCATTTTGTATTTCGGTTTATGGCTCATTTTGCCTATTTCTCGAAACAGGTGTCAAGGGGTGTTTTCTTGAGTTACAAGCTAATCCCCGCAATGTGACGCATCTAGAACTTACGCTAGTTATGCACATAACTAAAACAAAGAATAAACGTACAAATTAAAAAAAATATCCTAACTGGTGTGGTCACTGAATCAATATAAGAGGTGGAAGGAAATTTGTAAGGAGAAAGAATCTGATTCGAGGTCACATCTCCCGCTTTTGTCGACGCCGCCAACGGGATGAACGACGTGGCTATGCTGCCTAAGAGCGCGAGAGCGTACCCCCGAACTACTACGGCTACCGGCGGTGTGCGTACCCGTCGCCTCCACGCCGCTCCCCGTCTCCGCCTCAGATTGACGACGTTCCTCGCAGCTCCCGTGCACCACGTCCCCGCTCGCCTTCACCAGGTCGCCGTTCAGTTTCCCCTCTTCGTCCTGCGTCTTACATCGCTAACCACCGCCAGGAAAACTAGTTAATGCAGTTTTGGGAGGGAAAACTGCATCTCCTGCTAAGCTTACAAGTCCTCCAGAGCGTCCGTCGAACTTGGTGTCTGTTTTGGTTGAAGGTGTTTGCGTCGATGCCCTTATTAAAACTGGTGCGAGCGTTTCAGTGATAAGTGCGGAATTGTGTGCTCGTCTACGCAAGGTGCGAACACCCTACACGGGACCTTTTCTACATGGAGCGAATAGCAGTGTGATTAAGCCATCCGGCCAATGCACAGTGCGAATTATCGTTGGTTCTCTTCGGCATCATGTTCAGTGTGCGGTGTTGTCTCCCTGTGCTCATCATCTTATTTTGGGTTGGGATTTTCTCTCATCCGCATCCGCCGTCATTTCATGTGATCACCCTGAAATTCAACTCACGGATACAGAGCAGCTCAGCGGCATTTCTGAAGTACCACAGCTACACCTCACAGCGAGTGCAGATTGTGTTTTAAACCCCCGCCGCGTGACGCTGCTTTCTCTAAGCTTAAACCGAATCAGTGACGGAAACGTGCTTATAGTTCTCTCTTAACGTTTCCTGCCCAAAGGTGTCGTCATCCCGACATGCCTATTCCGCTTCGCACATGGATCAGCAGAGCTTCTGGCTACAAACGCCACTTCCGAATCCATATTGCTTCCCGCGGGTGCTACTATCGCTCCTGTTCTGCCTGACGATACGCTCTCAGTAGTTCCCCTGTGCTCCGTCTCTTCCGTTGCGACGCCTGCAAAATCTGAGCCAAATATTTTCACACTTAAGGCTACCATCAGCAAAGATTTCTAAGAAAGCGAAACAAACCAGCTACTTAAACTCCTGGATAAACACAGGGACACATTTGACTGCCTTTCTAGCAACTTGGGGCAGACATCTGTGACAGCGCATCGGATCGAAACGAATTGGACCACATCGTCCGCCGTCGCACATACCGTGTGTCATCGTCCGAACGAAAAGTCATCGAAGAAAATGTAGCGGGCATGCTCACGGTCTTCCTCCGTGGTTTTAATCCGCAAGAAGGGTGGTTCCGCGCGGTTTTGCGTGGACTATCGAGCCTTGAATAAGATCACCACGAAGGATGTTTATCCAATGCCTAGATGACGCGCTCGACTATCTTCAGGGGGCGGAATTCTTCTGCACATGTCCAACTGCACATGTCTGCCATTAGGAGAAGGTTCCCGCTGTTACGGCGAGTTTTTAATTATATTTCGGCTTGTGGGTGTCGTTTCACTAAAAATGCAACTTACGAGCTAATTTACCTTTTCAAGCCATGGGAACAGCAAAGCAAAACGCAATTATAGCCTTTAGGCAGTCATCTTGTCCGGTAAGTTATATGAGTTTCTTTTACTTGTGTGCGACTCAGCGCACCGGGCCACACCATCACGAAATAGCGAAAACGTTTATAACTGCGCAACTTGCTGCTAGGAGGCTCCGATTTGGCACCAGGGTGGTGTAGAACTTTGTGAAAAGGAGTGCGATAGAATTAGCACTCACTTGGTGCACGGCTTGACGAAAATGTAAATATTCGCGAAGCTCCATCTAAACACGTTCGCATTGACCGGGAAGGTTCTCTATGCTACCATGTGTGTCCACCGTCAAAACGCAAGCGGACAATGAATGCACCCAAGAAAAGACGAGCGAAGAGCCCAAACACATTAGAGTTTGTTTTAATAACAGACTCCAAATGTCTCGAAGGCGCTAAGGAAAAAAATATGTTGCACGTAAATAACTGCAAGCACGCATTTAAACAAAAAAAAACGAAATGAAGCTCGGGCATGCATCCTGCCAGTAAGCGTGGCATGTTCGTGCTGAGTTGCGTATTTTCATAGCCCCTCCCAATACAAGTACGTGAGATAAGCTACCCGAAATTGACCGCACGTCCCGGGAATATAGTGCATATGATAGAATGGTAAAAGACGTGCACATTGCTGTTTCTATTACGGTTGTAACGCCTCTCACGCAAGGAAAAAGCCCGAGCACAGTTCTTTGTTGTACGCATTTGGAACACTGGTAGAACCTATTGATGAATTCGGAAATATAATTCACCATTTCGCAAAATCACAAAACGTAACGTATGGCACTTTTGATTCAAAATGACATTGTGCGCAGGCTGCCCCACCTAGAAGACGTTAGCAAGCTCACGCTTAGCCATAGCAGCCCCGTGACAGCCAACAAACCCAATTCTTCTTGGCCAATGAATGCTCCCCTCAGAAATCCCGGGTGGTTGGCCTCTCGTCTGGCGAGACCTTCGCAGCTTTCGCATGTGCCTGCCATGCGACTGGGCTAAAACACGACTCCACCAGCTCCACCAATCTCAATCCTCTGTAGATGACCTGCCGACGGCCGCCGTCAATACAGCGACGGAGCAGAGCGTTCCAAGAATGTCTGGGTGTGGACAAGCCACCTTTGGAAATTCACCCTGGCAACGTTTAACGCACACTTTGTCTAGTGAGGGCTGTACTACCAAAGGAGATATGGGATATTAAGCGGGATTATATAGGGCTTGCTGAAGTTATAAATCTTAGCAATTCTTCATGGCGTTCATTATAGGGCATATTGTATGGTACAGTGGGCCCCAAGAGATGAAAGAACAGCTGGTAAGATATTTATAAGAAAACCAGCGGAAACGTGAATGCGTTTTCCTGCATTAGCGAGAAAGTCGCGGCCTATGTGATAAAGCTAAACAAGGGATATAAGTAACAAATAGTATAGCCCTATGTGCAACCACCAGCTATGATAATGAAGCCGTAGATATGTTCTACGTGAACGTAGAATAATTAATAAAGAATACAACAACGCAGTCCAAGATTGTGATAGGAGGCTTTAACGCAGAAGTCGGGTAGAGCGAAATGAATGACATGTCAGTGAGAAAGTTCGGAACCGACAATCGCAACCGTCGAGGACATACACTTGCGGGATTTGCCGATAGAAATCAGCCCCGGTTGATGAACACATTCTTCTACAAACGACAGACCAGGAAATAGACATGGTAAAGCCCAGAAGGCAAAACCACATACAAAATTGAGTTCAGCTGAAGTAAGAACCCCGTTATTGTGCAAGATATAAAGAAGCTAATTCTGATTCGGAGCAGCGATAATTGGTTCGTTAGTTGCAAACTAAGGCTAAATTTAGTAAGAGAAGACAAAAAACTTGTGAAAACTGAAAACAAAACAGCACATTGCCAGGGACAACCACATCGCAGGAGTTTAAAAGAGCACTTCAAAACCAATTCTCACTTTTGAACCAGGAGAGCGTGTCCTTTTAGGCAGGAAAAATGACAATATAACATCGGCACTCACTGAATCAGCAGCAGTTAGGGGACGGGCAACTTGTAGGGACAATACTGGAAAACTAATAAAACCAATCAATTATTTTCAAACAAAAAACATGAAAGTGTCACATACGACGGATCTGACTGAATTAGCGGAGCGGTCGCAATGAATTAAGAGAAGTAAAACAAACGACATTCCTTCATATCAACTGGCTGCTAGAGAACGGGACACGGACACGACTCCATGGCTGAGCAGAACCGAGTTTATTTCGCTTCTTTCTCCTCTCTCCTGATGCTGACCGCAGGCGGTTCGCCGCCTTTGTCCTCTTCCTTTTCCCTAATTCCGCATCATATGCCCATCCCCGAGAATGACGCTAGTTCTTGGGAAATCCAGAACAGGTTAGTCCAGGTTTCAACGTACATGGGTAGTCCAATGTCAATTCCTTTGAAAAATGACACGTGGCAGATACACCCTGCTTTATCCTCCATCTACGCTTCTTCGTGGCACGATACCTTCTTCTTACTATCTTCTTGGAAATGACGGTGCATGCTGTTTCCCTCGAACCGGGCTGTCTTGTGAATAAGGTAGCAAAAGTAGTCCTCGAGTGTTTATGGATAAATCGTACTCCGTCTGCAGCGTCAATCTTATGGTCAGTGGTCCCCTTTTCTTTTGCTGTTCGCTTCCAATGTGGCGTTCTGCCTGTTGCCTGAATGTTTTGCAGTTGCGTTCGAATCAATGCCGCCGAGCTCGTTTTGCTTACTTCTTGTGGTGGAATGGACGTTTCATTTTCACGTGTCCTTATTTGCACGTTTTGAGGTTTGCTGCCGAGCCACTCGTTTGGTAACGGTGGTGTTCAAGTTAATGCCTCTCTGTTCTTGCACGCGAAACCACTGCTAGGTTATTTAACCATTGTCGTGATCAGAGCGTTGTCCGTGCCCCACGGCTTCATGGGCTTCGGTGCTGTCGCATTCGAGTCTGAGATGGTATCGTCATCGCTTCGGCAGTGCCACGGGGCAGTTTGCTTGGTCGAACGTGGTTTTTCTGCTACATCACGCGGCCTGGTTTACCGACGAATTTCCAAATGTACGGTCGCTGTAGTGCTCATCCTCTCTTCCAACGACAAGGACGAACCAACTGCTTCGAAGGAAGCACCATTTATTAAGGTGAGTACTGCTTTCGCCACATCCTTTGTCTGAGAGCAGTGTTATACACGTTCCTCTAAAACAGGAACGAAAGATCGTTCCTTGTTCCTTCAAAGTTTGGAACAAAGTTCTCATTACAAGTTCTGTTGTTGCGAAATGAACACGTTCCAGTTCAACTTCCAACATTCGAACGTGTCATTACATTAATATTACATGTCGTTTTTATTAAATAATGGTTTCGTAAACCTTATCCCCAATTTACCTGGAGATACAAATATGATAAAGAAACGCTTCTACATAATTTTTTTTCAGGTAGCCGAGGCAACTCCTGACGTGTCTAAAAGCGATTTTTGTACGCTTTATTATGGGTGCTACACATATATCACTTTCCACTTCCGTCTTACTAATGCGCGGTAAGGCTACAGCGCTTCAGATATTCTAGAAAGTTACTCGCATGCCGCAACGTAATTAAAAGTCTTGCATGTAAAAAAACACCCATGCCATTTAATGAATGTTGATTCAATATTACAGTTTGTTTAAAATAAATTACCTGCCCCTTTGCAGAGAATTTATTTCGGTCACAAAAGTGAATCTTTGCGGATCATACAAGTCAAATTTGCGAGGTACAAAATACAGCCATGCAAGTAATGACTACGAAGTTCGCAAGCCAAGTTTAGGTCGCACGGCAATAATAAGAAAAAAAGCCAACAGCGTAGTCACACTTGAAATTACCCACAAGAATTACAAAGTATGCCGAATACACTCAGAGTAGTAGATAAAGCAAACAACCACCGATAGCCAAGTGTGGGGACGCGACGAACAAATCTGTTGCAGTAGTTATAAATATGCATAAGCAAAAAGCACCAAATAACACGGAACCTAATCACGTGCACAAAAGAACGTTTTCGCTTTAAATGCTATAGTCGGACACAAAGTACAAGATATAAAGTAAAAGAAACAATTGTAAATAAAAAGACATGAAAAAACAAGAAAACACGTGCCCTGGTACAGGCCACAGGACACAGGACAGATTCTTTGGCTGTTCAAGCAGAAAAAAGTTATCCACAACAAAGTTACATGATATGGCAGAAGAGAAGAAAATGTAAAATGAATGAAGAAACGTGAAAGCTATTAGTGGAAAAAAAATCCCGAATACATGGTCGCAGCTAAGCAGACTCTCTTGTTTGAACTCAGCAAGAGTGTCATCTCGATGTTGGAATCAGACAGACGAACCCGTTTTTTCGTTTTTTTCGTTAAAATTTCGTGGGCACGTTGAAGAGCCGTTCCACGGAAGCTCATGAGGGTACTGACGAGTTGTACTTGAAGAAAAGTTTGTTCAGCCCCTCTAACAATTTTATCTGCCACAGCGGGTAGTCAACTGGTACCAGCAGGTACCGCGACACCTCATCCTGCGGCTCTGTTGGAAGGGCGTGCTGCCCAAACAAAAAGACATCCTCGGGCGAGGACGAGGTGCAAAATCTGCGCTGTATGGCTCGGTCACCGCAGCCAGCTCGGTCTTTATGGCGTCGGTCGCCTTCTCTCGCATAGAACTGCCTGGGTTTCACGATAGCTTAAACCATGGGATTAAGGAACTGGCCACAACGAGCTTGCACTTTCCTTTGAGGGCTTCAAACCAGAGATCTCGAACAGTTCGCGGTGACTCGGTGACTGTGCAATCCAGGTGACCTTTCGAATGCCCTCACAGCGAGAGCAACTCCCTCGATAACAACGGAACTGCACCTCGCGCGACTAATTCGGTAATTACCCCTGTCAATAAACGGTGTTTTCGAGAGGTACCTGCAGCTCCGCTCGGACTTAGAAACCTTTCCCCGGCAGAGAATAATTCTATCGGCCAGACGCGCACCTTGGCCTCCCCATACAAATGGTGAAAGGTGAAAATATTTCTCGCGACTGCGCTATTCACCCGTCGAAGGCCGCGTAAGCTCAACCGGTATGAAAGCAAGCCCAAGCTTCGGCCCGCTTCTGCTTTCTTCAGCCTTTGACTTTCGAGGAAGCACGCTCCGCTGAATGGCGGGAACTTGGCCAGCTTATAGAAAAAAAAACACAGTGGTGACTTGCTTATTTTTCTACTGGAGCCTTTGCATCAAAAAACAGCCAATGCCTAGCGATGTAACGTTTGTAGAAGGAACGCCGTTTCTTCCCTTTCTTCCAAAACCTAGCCATGTACCGTTGCAGTTCCACAGTCCATTATTTGAAGAGGCAAATACACCAATCAGGGGACTGTATTCAACGCGGTCCCAACATTTCGGAGCCAACTCGGCTCCTTCATCAGGGGTGACTGTGTACGACAAGAAGCAGCGGTTATTTAGGGTGTCTTCATTTTCTTTTTTTGCTGGAATCTTGCCCTTGAGCGTCGGAAGCCTTGGGCGTAGATGGTGGGAAGGGATCCGAGGGATCTATACAGGCCTTGCCGGTTCCCTTGTATGTGCCAGGACTCAAGGAGTAATCTTCGTGAGTAATGGGTTTCTCTGCCAATCACATGCGCGCCATCAAAGTTAATCCTGTGGGTAGCTTTTTCGCAGGGCTCGGCCAATGAACTCCGCTAACTGTCGGACTTGCCAATGTCGTTTTTGTGTTGGTGGAGGCATTCCGTGAAGTTCCTGGTCTCCCCAAAAGAACTAGCGGGGCATTGTGAGCAAGCAATGTTGTAGACGACCCCTTGAGCTTTTTCTTTTGGCGGCCACTCTTTAGGCCGAGGTATGACCCATCCAAAAGTTAACACTGGCTTGTAGGAGATTACAATGCCTTCCTTGCGAAGAATGTGGAAAAATGTTTCACGCATTCCGTTAACTTAGGGTACGGAAATACGCGTGAGTCGGCGTGCGGAGAGGGTGGGGGTAGACGGCGGAGACAGAAGAAGGTAGTTGACCGGCGGGTTCGATGCAGAGAAATTTTCTTCTTTGCAGCCTGATTGAGGGAGATGGCGTTTGACGCGTCGTGTGAAGTTGCTCGTGTATCCATTTTTTTCAAGTAAAAAATTACGGCTTCTTCGTCTTTCTCCCGGTCCTCCTCTGGTGAGCATATAGTTCTGGCTATAAGTAAGAGAGCTGAGACTGCAGATGATTTGTGGGAATTAGGGTGACAGGAATCGAACGCTGACCACAGGATTAACTTTGACGGCGCGCAGATGATTGCCACCGAAACCCATTATTCACAAAGATTACTCCTTGAGTCCTGGTACATACAAGGGAACCGGCAAGGCCTGAATAGATCCCTCGGAGCCCTTCTCACTATCTACGCCCACGGCCTCCGACGCAGAAGGGCAAGATTCCAGTAAGAAAAAAGGAAATGAAGACACCTTATGTAACCGCTGCTTCTTGTCGTACACAGTCACCACAAATGAAGAAGCTGAGTTGGTTCTGAAACGTTGGGACCGGTTTGAATAAACGCCCTTGGTTGGTGTATTAGCCTCTTCAAGTTTAACCCAACCAGACAGATTTCTGCCGAAGATTTTCACATTCACAGTCTCTTAATGGAACGGTGGCATTGCTCCGTTCCTTTAAAAACAAACGAGTCGCAGGAACGCTGTTCCGTACAACACTGACTGAGAAGTTACACCTCTGGGAGGCCCCTGCTTGTGTTGAGGTACAAGCAAAATCTTCCTGGTGCCGAACCATGCCTCAAATGTGCCTCAGAAATTTGCACCATCAGTGAAACCTTCGCGCGACTTATCGTGTACGAGTACTCTTTGTGTTTTTCCAGGTCCCTTAAGAAGCTGTGAAAGTTGAGAATCTGGAAATTCAGCTTCCGAAACTCGTCCTGTCTTTGTTCTGCCATACGCCACGAATCAATAAGCACACTTATAATAAAGTGGCGAAATTGGCGAGTTGGATAGCATTCATGGTGATCAGCGTGAAAGAAAACAACACATTATATTCTTTTGGGAGGATTGCTAGACACCAGCAGTTATGCTGCCAGGTTCGGTTATGTCCGCCCGGAGAATACCCGCAAAGTGCGAAGTTTTTCCATGACCTGCGTGCCATCAGAACCAGGGAGCACAGCAAAGCTAGGGACGGGGGTGTTTGATTACTTGGGAGGATGGAGGAGCACGCAACCATGGCAGGCAGAGTTCAAGAGTGAGGCCTCCTGAATGAGAAGATCGGACGTACGTGAATCCACGAACTCTGGGGAAGGCGCTCCACGTGAACTCTGCAACAATGGCACCTATTGAAGGAACTTTGCAAATAGGGGGAAATTGAAAGCAACCGGATGTACACACTTACAGATGAGAAGGGTAACACTACGCACAATTTGAACAAGGTAATAAAAGTAGCACGACAATTCTACACCAGGCTCTATGCCAGCGACCTTAGAGCAGGAGAAGCTGTTTAGAGTACAAAACTGAAATTGCGATGTCGCACTAATAACTGAAGCGGAAGTTGGAAATGCTCTCAGGTATAAAGATAGGAAAAGCTGCAGTTGCCGACAGCATAACCGTATATCTTTGGAAGCAGAGAAAACATATTCTACTGTAAAAGCTTTCTGCACTGTTTTCGGAATGCGTAAAGACTCAGCAAGTGGCAACAGCCTGAAAAAAATGAAATTAATGTTCAAATAAAGGGAAATCACAAGGACCTAACGGATTACAGCCGCACCTAGCTACAATCAGACGTTTACACCCTGTTTACCAAAGCTATAGTTTGTTGCATCGGGGACATCCTACATTCCTGTCAGCTCAGAGAGCAAGCAGGCAAAGTTTTGGAAAGGGTATTCAACCATGAATCACTTTCATGTCGTCAGTCAAAGGAAAGAAAAATCCTAAGAGTAAACTTACGCTTTTTCCTGATATATAGATTGCGATAAAGCGTTTGATCACGTACGGACCGCACCCGTTTCACAACCACTAAGAGACCACGGAATCGAAGAAATCTATAAAAATTTTAAGGAATTCACGGGCAGCATAATCCTACACAAGCAAAGCGGTAAATGTTCCATTCTAATGGGAGTGAGACAGGAAGATAGCAAAGTGGGGTTAAACATAAATAGGAATGAATACAAAGAATGACAAATAAGTATTCCTAAAATGCCTCATTCAGCTTAGGAAAAAATGACAAAAAAAATAAAAAATATAGCCACCTCAGTTAGAATGATAACGCTTACCCAATCCACGAGAGTGCAATCCCTCGCAGAATAGGTATGGGTCGGGGAGCAAGGATTTCTAAATACTAATACTATGCTACTCCGGTCAATAAATGATAAAACAACAGTGCCTCCTGCCAGTGCTGACATACGGAGGTGAAACTTGGCGCATTACTTAAGAAACAGTACAACCGTGGGCATCATAACAGCAATAATAACAAACACGAATGATTTCGTTTGTATGCATTGAACTCAAGCCACGGTTATTAAAAATTAGAGGCAGAGGTTAAAAATATTAGAAAAGATCAAGAAACTGCATGCAGAGAATCAACAAAATATGGAGAATGTATACAAAGAGCAAGAGGTTTTATAGTATTGCGCCCAAGTGATGCAAGTGTAATTTTATATTGGTTAAAAGGAGAGCGCATAGTTCAGGAATTTGAGAACTTTTGTGAGGAGTGATCTGCTGTGGTGGGTTGCAGGAATGCGAAATGTTTCACATGTTCACTTTGCTTTTCAAAAGCTTAACTAGTAGATGTGTGCAGAAAACGTGCTTATTGCAACGTACTATGATTATGTCGAACTGTAGAGCGTTATGCTCCTCGGTGTTTTTTTTTTTTTTTTTGGGGGGGGGGGTAGCGTAATTACGAACGCTATAACCCGTGATTTGAAGGTACTTGCGTTGAAGTTCACAAACAAGCGTCAAGCATTTTGCCTTATACACTTTCATTAAAATCCACCACGGGGTATCTGTGCAAGATAAAATCAAGAAATAGTGCTGGAGTTTTGTGTGTTAAACAAGTACAGTTGAATATGCCCATGTGTGGAAATGAGCAAGAACTGTCCTTTCGGTAGTTTTTATCCTGGGCTCATTCGGGGTCTTCATTGCACAAAATTATAAATTAACATCCTAAAATGATCGTTTCATTTGCTTTTGATTTCTAGAGGAACAATGATTGCTCTCCTCACAAAGAGCAAGGAGGTGCGAATATTCCCTCACAGTAATACATTTCGGTGTGGGAGGGGTTTTCTGTCAGTTGGTTGAGAAAGTCAATGTTTCTGCATACCATTTAAAGCTACTGCTCCCTCAGAAGTGCTCAAAAGTTTTGTCTGTCCTGGTTACTCTTTTTATGACAAAGCAGTATTAGAATGACCATGAGGCTTTTATATTCCGCCAGCACAGACAAACAACCTATGCAAAAAAACCAGGGGAAGATGCAATGTGAAATGAAGGTTATTACAATCTATGTTGTGTCATTCAGCATGTCCGAATTCCCATTAAGAACACAACATTCAATTAGGCAAAAAAAAATACAATTCTTTCTGGAATGCTGCTTCAATTGGGCCGAGCCTATTTCTGCTAACCATTAAGGAATAATTGAAACGCTGTGATATACTTTACTGAACTGAAGTCGGTGGTACCTCATTATTCTGTACGAATGTTCGAAAATTATTGTTCCTTATTTGCTGAACAATCGCTTTCCTTGTAACTTGAGTACACTAGACATACCTTAACTTGTTTAAACGAACGTCTGTAAATCAGAACCTTTTCTGTTTTGACAAAGTTACACTGCACCAACCCGAAATCTGTACCAAAAAACGAAACATAGAGATTTCTCATAATCAATTCTTTTTCGTGTCCTACACTTTAGAGTTTTTTTCAACGCTAGAGTTCCTTTTCAGCATTTAAAATTACACTACCTTTGCAATTTTATTAAAAAAATTACTGGACGCCGATTGTCACAAAAGAAAAATTAGGAAAGAAATCACGTGCTATGCCTTCTACCTTTCTTGCTTGACCTGTTGGAAAGTTACGGGCAAATATTTGCCAGTATTTACTCTATTTGCAAGTTTGTGTAGAAGATTTAACGTTTACATAGCGTACGCTCTTTGAAGCTGTGAATAAACGCTTAAACAAAAGTTGTTCGGGTGTAGTCTTTATATATTGCCACCACGCTGTTAAGATAAGAGCCAAGACATAGCAGCAAAGCCCGCTGGGCTGAATTTAACCTATATACAGTTTTATGCAATAGAAGAAACTGATTTACCTGAAAACAAACCTGCACCTATTGGATGTTGTACAGCCGAAGAAAAAGAAATGAAAAGACCGGTCTCCTTAGCCAGAAAATGCATACTGCAAGACTGCGAACCAAATTTTCTATGATTACTGGAGCCACCTTTCGGGTGGCTACCGGGAATTGCCGTTAACCATAAGCAGTCGGGGAAGCCCGAATAGCAATGGAACAAGACCTTTTGCATTATTATATCCGATATCCCCCCCAACACACAAGCAACACTTGTCTGCTGTAGCGTGGAAAGTTGTATTACCGCGGGAGAAGATCATGACAAAGAACTCATCCCTGGTTAGCAGCCAACAGTGTGGCATAGTGCTATTTTTGTGCTCAAAATAGGGGGATAAAAAACACTATCAATATCGCGCCTAAGTGCCGACTTAGTTACTTACGCGCACAAAAAGAAATACATTTCGTGCAGGTTGGAAAATTGTTTCCGTTATCTTCCGGCTGTCCTTGGGGATTTTTCGTGCACGTGTCTGTACTAGGGTCAAACGACCACATAACAGCGTTGTTTTTAAATGAGTATTGGACCGGCCGCAGGCATCTTGGTGGATAACGTTGACCTAGAGCAAATCGAAAGTTAGGAGTGTTGAGTAAGGAGAAGGATTCAACTGTCAAAGAAAGGATAAATGTGAGAAAATGCAAAGAATACAGTCTTTCATAGTAGAGCTGTATAATATGTAAATATTTCATAACATGAGTACATGTGTAAATGAAGTTCGAGGTGCTCGTTGTTCACATTAGAACAAAACCACCAATACAATTACGAGTGCACACTCCACAGCCACTTATAAACACACAGAAACAAGAGCAAACGCTCACACAGACATACAAATACCGACAACACAAACACCCAATTTTAACTATGTGTGGAAAGGCAGACACGAAAAAACAATAGCAACGAGTTTAAATAGGTTTTATGGAGTAGACGTGCCTCTATGAGTGGTTATATTCTTTACTTCCTTAGGATCCCCAAAAAACAACGCCGTGGATCACCCAACTGTTGCACGCATGAGACTTGTCAGCGAAATGTTCCCTAGTTACGCTGAAACTGTACTCGCTATACTCTGCGCTGTTTTGCCACTTCACGAAGTATGCAAGCAGGTTTTATCATTATGATTGCAGATGACATCATCACAGTGCGGCGAGCGTTTCAACAGTTATCCTGTCATGAACATTTAAATGCTTGTTCTGCAAGAATATTTGCCATGGATGTCGAACATATTTGGAGTTAAACGAGGCTAACTACGTACAAGCCATCCTCATTAGGGCTGAAATCGGAATTAGCTACGCAAATTCCTTGATGAAAGCTCTAGCGCTAACCTGGTCTCTTTTTAAAATTAAAAAGCCACTGCACAACAAAGGATATATATATACACAATGTGTTCAGCAGCCGCTGTGACTCAGGGGCTAAGACTTTGGGCTGCTGAGCAAGAGGTCGCGTGTTGGATTCCCTGCGGCGGTGGCCGCTTTTCTGATGGAAGCGAAAAGCAAAAACGCCCGCGTGTACGAGATTTCGGAGCATGTCAAAGATCCCCAGGTGGTAGAAATTACTCCGGAGCCTTCCACTACGGCACGCATCGTCGCCTGCGCTGCGTCGGCACGTTAAACCCTACAATCAATAAACACACAGTGGGTTCGTGATTTGGAGGTACAATGAAGAAAAATGTTATTTTTTATTAAGGCATTTAGGCTTGCACACCTAGGTTCTTATGGCTGTCATTCCTAGATGCTATCTATCCCATTACCAGGTAGAAAAATGGGCTGAGGCTTAGCTCAGCCAACCCTGGACCCTCTTAGGTACTATTCAAGTGATTTCTTGTGTCTATGCACACGCCCATCCCGACAATAATCCTTTTATTGCATCAGCATTTGATATTCAATCGATTATAGGATTGCTGCAGTCCTAGGTGGATATTATTGATTCCTGGCTGTACAGTATTTGTTTTTTTTATTGTCCATAAATTCTCAGGAGTTTTCCCGATCTGTGCCAGTGTTATTTCACTCTCAGTTACTGACCCTGCGTCAGTCCTCCTGTTCTCTCTTTGAAGTATTTCGGTATACGCCAGTGAGCTTGACTCAAACCAACATGACGCCGTCGTACAGCCTAAACGCAAACACGCTGTTCGCGTGTGGACGAGTCTCAGTTATAGAACGAAGGGTACGCGCAGAAAGTTTCTCCTTATGATATACAGAATATAGGTTAGCTTGGCCACATTTTAGAGTTTGGCCGGAATGTTATTTGATTGGTCTACGGCTAACAAGCTACGTAATCTGGTACTTTTGGAACGCCAGGTTCTTCGCACATTCCTCCTCTGCTAAATAGGTTCCGCTACTTACTGTGAAAACCTGTCTTACCGCCTAAAGCTTTGGGGTTAAAAGGCCGCACTTTATGTTTGCTGCTGAAGCGGCTGCTTTTTGCGCGCACTTGTTGCACAGATCGTTTTGTCCGCCCAACACTATATTACCCAGCTTTATTTCTCGATTAGGTGCCACGATCAATAAGTTTATTTGCTGACTTGAGAAAACGCGTCTCTCCATCAACTTCCAGCCTGCCTCTTCTGAGATCTCTCGGCCTTAATGCAGCCAGTTGGCATAATATATACAGATTACTCCATACCAGAAGAAAACTCCCGTGCGTGCGTAATTTTCCGTTTTTAAAACGGGTCCTTTCGCTTCGTAGGTTTACGTTTATTCCCAAATTTTATTCTGAAGTCTTGGGAACTTGTCTTGGCACTACGAAAGTTGGTGTTATCAATATTACCTGGAATCGTGAACCCAGATTCTTTTTCTGCATTCTAAGCCTTTTCTTCCCCTAAAAACACTCCCTTTCTGTGCACCTTTCGAACAGTACTGCGGCCTCATCTCACTGAAATTCCCCTATTTGTGTCCTGGACATCCGGGGAACACCTTCAGTGACAGTGAACATACTCCTCTATCGTTCAGAGATTGCGAAACGCGGTTCTGCCGTCCGGATGTTGGCTCGGCCTTCGTGCGCTTCATTAAATATTCTAAAAGATTCGCATTACGATTTGGATTGGTTACTCTCACCTTGAATATTTTTTCTGTCGTTTCTCCATTCAAAACGGTTATCTGCCTTTCTGTATTATTTCTACTAAGTGTCTCGTACCTGAGAATGTGTTTCTTAAATTCACTGTGTTCAGTTGATTGGCTAATTCACTCACTGGGTATGCGCCATAAATAAAGGAATGTCAACCACCCCAAAAACAACTTTTTACCTGACATAGAGCTTGCTCGATTCTGCGCTTAGCCCCTCGGGGCTCCAGAACTCACTCTTAAGGAATACTTCCTGAAGTGTCTTCCAAAGACCCGACAACCTCCTTTAACAGTTGTGGCTTTCGGGTGCGGTGATTCTATGATACCAGCAAGGCGCTCCGCAACTGTACTCTCGAGAATATGTCACAAGCAAAAACACCAATCTTCATCGTCCATTCCAAGCGTGATATGCTCCGCCCCTGTCCACCTTCCGGACCAGACGCGACGTAGCCGAACACCTCAACATGACGTGTAAGTTTGTATTGCACTTTACGGGCGGTTGCAGACCCACACTTGCGGCGACCAGAGAACACTCAACAGTGTTCCTTTTTTTCTGACGGGAGCAGTTCCTTGGTGATTGGGGAACCATAAATCTGATTTTAAATAATGCTCGGCCTAAACGTACCTTGCTAGACGTGCTTTGGAGATGCGGTGAGCGCAATGTTCCAGAAAACATTGTTTGCACCAGCATGCACAGCCTACAGGAGAACATTTCACAAAGTGCATTGAAAGTACTGTTTACTTCGGCGAAAGCGTAAACACCAGTATGAACGAAAGCTAGTAAATGAATATTACCATTTAGAGCCCAGATAAAGACGTTTTTCTGGTTCGGTTGGAGGAAAAATGCAAAGTATGTGAGAACTTTTTAGTATTTTCCAAAGCTTCCGCCAGATGTAGAAGGATCGAGCCTTAACTCGGTGCACACGGGCGCATAAGCCGAGCTTGACTACTGATTCATCAGGAAATGCTGTCTCCAGCAAATCCGCAAAAGATACCAGAGAAGTTGACTCGCAGTTTCTCCGGTACTGTGTGCTGAACACGCACGCTCATCGCCTTCCCCAGCCCTTCGGAGTGTCCTCGGGGACCAGGCTAGGGAAATATCCTCTTGTGAAGCTCAATAAGCTATCGTCCCCGCTTTTCTTACGTACGCCAACACTGGAGCGACTTAGGATCCCGATGTCGCCACTACAAAGATTTTTCACTATGCGGTTTCCACGCCTTATACTGACGTGTTGAAGGGACCAGGATAGGCTTAGCCTAGACTCTGATCACAGTAATTCATTATAGTGCGTCAATTGGCGCGGCATACTTGGATACAATTTTGTGGCGCACACCACGCTAGAGCCTGAACAGCTTTTTAAGGCGTTGTGAACACTTCCTAGCTGGTGGCGTACAAGCAGGGTGGTATCGCGCTCAAATGTAGAGAAAAGTTACGGTTCTGTGCAGCATTTATTTCAGGCGCCCAATAGTTACCTGCTCGAGTCCGCCACTTCTGGCACAGCGCACATTATCATCCGTCCTTCGCCATCCCTAGGGTGATGCTGTCCGTCAACTATGTAGCACTGTCCTACTTTCAGAAGCGCGGGAAACTGTGCGTCCCTGTTCAAGCTGCAAGTACTACGTTGGCATCGAAATGAAGTTTTGTTGATGTCCCTGAATAAGCCGTCGCTGAAATTGACAGTTGCGCTAGTTCGTTTTGATTTGTCGTAAGAAGCGATTAAAAGGGCACACAGAAGAGTGTGTGTGTCTTCTCTTCTGTGTCCAGTTTTAAACGCTTCTTACGATGAAGCCGTCGCTGCTCTCGCACCAACGGGGTCTGTGGCAGGCATTCCTATCAAAGACGCTATCTGAGGATGTCGCTTAGGGAAGTCGACACCACAACTTTGGAGTTTCAGCGCGCACGGCTACTTCATAGCTCCTCTATCTCCGATACGCATTAACGTACTACTGTATATATTCCAGTTGAGGATACTCTAACCACCGGCACATCAAGTTATTCTTCAAGTAATTTCTTCTCTCGACACAGCGATGTGCTCCGTTGTCCAACGCAGTTCTCATCGTTAAACGGAGGCCGTGGTCGTTCAAAAACTTCGTCTCCAGAATATAAATGTTCGATCATCCGCTGCCGTCCTTGTGGCTCTATCCTGTTATTTTCACACCGAGATAAACGTACTGCTCGCGCCCTCAATTCGTGTCGACCGCAGATGATGTCTTCTGTGGCCCTTCGCCAAGGTCATAGTTTAGCACGACAGAACCGCCATTCTCGTAACTAATCCTAGCTTCTGCCACAGTTGCTCTTCAATAGTGAATGTGTGGGCAGTGTCAAACCGACGGAAGTTGTCGACATCGTCGATCTAGCGTACAAAAAAGTCCCCCCCCCCCCCCCCCCCGTTGCAACCTATCTTCCTAGATGCAACCTCCGCAACCTATCTTCCTAGATGCGCGAATTTGCCGTCTTGACTAGTGAAGTGTAGTTGTGCTATCGACAGCTAAAATCTTTTGCGGGTCTGGTCCGACATCAGCCTCATCCAAACAGTCCAAAACAGTGGCCAAGCGAGTTTTGTGCTTTTGAAAAGTGCCACCGAATGTCACGATATAATCGAGGTAGCACAAGCACACTTACCATTTAAGTCCATGACGTAATGTGTACATAAAGTGCCTAAACTGAGCAGGGCGTTACGGAGTCCAAAAGCCATTTATAAATTTTAAGTGCATTGAACGTGACAAATGCTGTCTTTTTTTATCGTTGGGGTGCACAGGAATTCTCGAGTTGCCTGATCGTAAGACTACTGCGGAGAAGAACGAAGCCGACTGAACACAGTCCATTGCATCGTCTATACGGTTTAGTGGATATGCGTTCTTCTTAGTAAGTTCGTTAAGGCGCCGCTAGTCGACGCATATGCGCCATGACCCATCTTTGTTTTTGACCAAAATCACCGGCGCCGCCCAAGGATTTCATGATTCTCTATTAACGCCCTTGACCATCATCTCGTGCACCAGTTCGTTAGTGACTCGCCGCTCAGAAGGAGAGACGCGATAAGAATATTGCCGTACGGGCGGCGCTGTTCCACTTATAATTGAATGGTAGGTCGGTGTGTTCGCTACAGAGGGGTGTTGAAGTTGGCGGGTGGAATTCAACACCCTTGAGTTCTGCGTGAGAACTTTTACATTTTTATCGGACAAGGGATTCCTTCACGATATTCTCCAACCTATTAAAAGGACAACGGGGAAACTATTAGAAAAAGAATCCAAGGTCTCTGTCAAAACCACCGCTGACGAAGACGAGTATTCGGAGAATTCGGTAAGCTTCAGGCCACGGTGAAGAACGAAGGGTTCAGCACTTAAGTTAACTGTCCACAGTAGGGTGAGTCCTTGGAGTAGCGAAACAACTGACCATGGAACCAGAATGTCTTTTTTAGCACAATTCAGAAGTGGCTCGACCGAGGATTCAAGGCCAGCAAGGATTCAGGATTCAAGGATTCAAAGCCAGTAGCAAGGATTCAAAGCCAGCAACGCCAACTCCTGGGCAAAGAACAAAAAAAAATTCTCATCACCTCGCTGGTATGATTGTGTAACGCAATACGGAGAAGATACGTTTATCGGAAGAAGAGCCTTCCACAAGGCAGGTAGCGCTGTCCAGTCAACGTAACTTTCTCCGTTGCGGTAGTCAAGGGTGGCCCCGTACTGCTTCAAGAAATATAGACCCAAAATGATATTGTGCAGAGATGGCGGAAGCCGTGCAAAATGCGCTATGAACGTGTGGCCACAAAATTAAACATTCACTTAGCGGACCCCAAGCGGGCACAGGCCCTCACCACCAAGAAACCAAAAAAGTCACCATCCGGTCGCACATTAACATCACATTACGGCCAAGGCGGGCTTCGAAAGCTAAAATCACAACAGACACTCTTGCTCAGGTATCGCTGCCATTCCTATTTTATAGAGGAAAAGAACTTAGGTATAAAAGGTTTTATAAGTGAAGAATATTTCTTATTTTCTCTTGCAAATTTATGCGGATGTAAAAAAGTACTGGCTCCGCTTTTTCAGCTTTATAAGCGGTGGTTTTCTTGGAGCGTGCACACCGATATTCTAGTTGACTGAAGCTGTGGCGTGCTGGGTAGAGGTTCGGGGATTTCACCACAGTGCCTGAATTTCTGCTGCTCTGCTGGTGTGTCCACGCGTGCGTACAGGAATAGAAGAATGCTTTGTGCGACACTCTGATGAACGGATCATCTTCAGTGAATATATTACTGACGGTTCTCATAGACGCAGGCGGGAAAAGAATGAGGCAAGGGTATTGTCCTCATCATCCCGATCAGCCAATCTACGCCCACTGAGGGACAAACTCCCGTTCCAAGGATGTCTGATTACCCCGGTTGTGCGCTAACAGCGACCAATTTATCCCAGCAAACTTTTTGATCTCATCTGACCATATATCTTTCTGCCGCGCTGTGTCGCGCTTGCCTACCCAATTAATCCACTCTGTTACCGTTAATGACTTACGGTTATATTGCATTCGGATTTTTCTGCCCAAGGCCATTTCCTCCGCTCAATGTCTACTAATATATCCTTAACAGGCGTTTGTTCCCGGACCCAGTCCACTCTCTTCTTGTCCCTTAAATACACCCATCGTGTTCCGTTCTATTGTTCCATGAGTGGCCCTCAATTTCTTTCAATCATGTTTAGTTTATTTCAATCATGAATTCGTTTGAAACCTCTCAGTTTCCAAGTTTCTGCCCGTAGGTCAGTACCCGTATGATTAAGCTGTCATCGACTTTCTTTTTCGGCGACAATAGTAGGCTGCCGATTATTATCTTCGTATGGCTGCCGAATGCACTCCACGCTATACTTTCTCTTTTAATCAGCTCTGTGTTATGGTTGGGATCCGGGGTGACTGAATTGACTAAGTACATATATTCGTTTACCACTTCCACTGCCTCGCCACCTATCTCAAACCGCTGTGCTCTCCCGGGGTTATTAAGCTATGCTTTAGTTTTCTACATTTTATTTTCAGGCCTATGATTCCACTCTGCTTCTCCTGTGCTGTAATCATGCTTTTTATTTCGCACCCTGAGTTGATTAGCCAGGGAACATCATCAGAAAATCTTCGGTTACGAAGGCATTGTTCGTCAACCCTTACGCCCACAGGCTCCCTATGCAAAGTTTTGAATTCCTCTTTTGAACATGCTATGAAGAACACGGCAGGGATTGTATTTCCTTGTCTTACGACCTTCCTTATAGATGTTTACTGTTCTCCATATGCAGGAAAATGATAGCTGCGGACATATTGTAAATAGCCTATAATATTATTTCGTAATGCTCGTCAGCACCCTCATTCTGCGATGCCTCAATGACTGCTGAAGTGTTGAGAGAGTCAAGTGCTTTCTCATAATTCATGAAGGCTATATATAGGGGTTTGGTATACTCTGCACATTTTTCTATAACCTGATTGATCCTGTGGATAGGGTTCCTTCTTTCGTAGCCTTTGCAAAACACTGCTTGTTCAAAACGGTAACTGAAATATAAGGTAGAAGAAATTCTGTTAGCTACTGCCTGGGTAAGTACCTCGGAGACGACTGACATTAAGCTGATCGGCCTGTAATTTTTTCAAGTCCTTCATTTCACCTTTTTTAGGGATTAGGATGATGTTCGCGTTCTTCGAAGATTATCGTACGCTCGCCGTCATTATTCATTGCGTAAACAGGTTTGCTAGTTTTTGTAGTGGGATTTGGCTGCCGTGCTTCTAGAGGACTGCTGTTATATGATCGTGACCAGATGTTTTATCCCATTGCATTTCTTGCAAAGCCTTCTTTACTTATTCTGTCGCTACTAGTGGGATCACGATCTCTTCTGAACTGCTTTTATGTGGGATATTTTTTTACATGCCGCGGTTACTGTACGGATCTCTATAGAACTCCCCGACTACTATAACTATTCTATCCCTCTTTGTGATGACATTGCGTTGCTTGTCTTTACGTTCTTGCATCTGAATTTTCCCCATGTCCAGACGCATCTTCAATGATTTCAGGCTACCTCCATTTACAGCGTGCTCAGCGTGCATTCTTTACAGCGTGCTCAATGCTCAACATATACTTCTGTATGTCAGCTGCCTTAAGCGAATTGATTACCTTCCAAAGCTCCACCTGTTCTATTTTTTCTGCTTGGGCAGATAGTGTGATGCTTGGCCGTTTCGTAATTACACCTTCAGTGTCCTCGAAACGTTTACCATTACCCTTTCTAGCGATCGTACCCGCGACTTCTACTGCAAACTCCGTTATAATGCGTGTACGATTATCGCTAGCATCTTATGTCGTAAACTCTGTTGCCTATATTAGAGCTGAATATCGCTTCTGCAGCGCGATCCTAAATTCTTCAGCCTTGCTTCTTACTGTTAGCTCATTGATCCAGTTCTTTCGTACTAGTTTGTTATGGTCGCTTCTCGAATCTAGCCTAATTCGTCATCTCCCCCATACTGTGGCCACTACACGTCAACCCTCCGACCACTTGCACATCTTGCATGACGTCAGGGTTATCACATAGTATAAAGTCTAATCATTTTTATGCTCCACATTCGGAGTCATCCACGTCCACGTCCGGCTCTCCTGTTTGCCGAAGAAGGTATGCCTAGTGCGCAGATTATACTGTTCCACGAACTGTAAAAGTAAGTCCCCTGTGCTATTTCTATAACCCGAACTATAGTTCTCAACCGCTGGATATGCAGCCTGATTCTTGCCTGGTTTAACATTGAAATTTACCATAACTACAGAATTCTGTTTCTTTAGGTTGAGCCATTGCTGATTCCACATATGCATCAGGCTCTGAAGTAGCTAGCCGTCGTGGCTTGATGTAGGTACGTAGCCCCGTACCACCTTGATTATATGCATCTTATTAAGCCCAACTATCTCCTAAACTTTCGTTAGTCGTCTCTCTTGAAAGCTATGCTTTTGTTCACTAGAAATCGTCCTCCCGGTTCTCTTCTTTCCACTAGACTTTGGTAACATAGAAAGTGCCTTTTTTTTGCCACTGTGAATGCTTCACCTCTCCTTCTAACCTCTTGATCCCCAATTACATTCCATTTAATGCTCTCCAATTCCCCTTACAACACGTCGAGACTCACCTCGCTAGATAAAGTTCTCTTGTTAACTGTTGGCACTTTCAGGTTCCAATGGTAGCCTGCCTTATCCAGTGATTCTTAGCACCTTCTGCTGAGTAGCAGTTCTGAACGTCGCCATGAACAGTTCCTTAGCAGCAACTGGAGACTGAGCGCCGCAGATTAACTGGCGTATTGAAGGGAGATTGGGGTGATTACTACGCCCGAGATTCCAATCCTGCTCTCGTGTGGGAGTGCGTCATGGGCAATAGTCACCGAGATCAGGCCGAACACCAAGCCTCTATATGCAATTCCATCAACACGCGGATTTTTTTTTTTAATTAGGTGGGAATTATACGGCACCAGTGTTCAAACCACGGTCCTTCTGCACGCGAGGCGCATGTTCTACCTCTCCGCCATTGCTGCGCTACTAAGCATAATAGCGCAGTATAGTTACGTATGGTATATTGAATGGAATAGTAAACATTACCAAATTATTCTCCTCCATTTTTTTCGGCTACTTTATGCTACGCCCGTATTGAAACCACGGTAGGAGCAGTCCGCCTTGATTTTTACCGAACCGGCAAAACCGCATCCGCTCACGGTTAACCAAAGTGACTGTTAGGTATTGTTTCCTATTTTATTCTGTGATTGGGGCTTCACCAGATGCCAAGGTTATTTAGTTGCGTCTCCAAGTTCGCAATCAATATTACTGTTAGTAGCAGTGACTGTGTATAGTGACTGAGCGGCAACAGTCTTCTCGGTAACGTAGAAAAAAAAAACAGACTGCTCCAAACAGTGAGTGGCGATGCGGGCGGGATATGTGCGGCCGGGAGCTGAGGGCAGGAGTGATTTGGCGACATATACCAGATGATCCGCTTCCCGTTATCGATGCAGTAAGTTTTGATTACTTATGATTGTGAACCCACGAGACAGCTATTCGCAGGGATGTTACCTATAAAAAGCAACAGTGTTGCATAGACACTTACCTTTACAGTTATGTTTAAGATGCGATGGCCCACCCCCCTGCACATATCTTACAGCGTACTGGCCATCTGCAATTTTTGGCGGTGTGTTCATGCCTCTCACATTTGAAACACTGGGTGGCTCTACTCATGTATTCTGTTACGGGGACGCTGCAGAAGCCAAGGCCCACTCGTGCACGTAGTGGCGTGCCAGACCTGAACTCTCGATTGACGGATCGCCGGCGAGTTTCAACAATGACATTTTTCTAGGTACGTGAGAAAGAAAATTGCCTGCGAGCAGATAGCACTCTTTGGTCATTGTAGGTAGCCACCAAGCTCCTCATCCGTGTATTCTAGAAGAATGCCTTGAATCCTCCCGTGGGTCACCAAGTATGTCTGCGGAACTCAGCTTCAACCACCTCTCCAGCGAGGGTTGATAGCGGGAGAACATAATCGACCGCAGTAAGCGATGACACGTGGCAATCAGGCTGCCATCATTATTGAGGCGAGCAGTCAAAACGTTTTATTGCGCCGCTGTCACACCTCCGCTGCGACAACGTTAGGTTTGGCTCCCCAGAAACAGCACCCCCTTTGTTCCGGTTTGAACACGAAGGGGATCCCCGTTGTTCGCTTTTTCTTGTACGAGACAGGTGTGAAGGACTGGTCGATTTCCCGCACGTTGTCCTCAGGAGCTACAGGATCGTCTGGAGCATGGGCGACAGCACGGTTTTTGGAGGCTGGTAGACTGTCGGATTCTGTATGGCTCGCTGTGCCGCACGACGCAGCTGAAGCAGGCTCGTTCTTTCCCGGTGGAGTTGGCATGCTCTGGTCAATAGCGTCCATTACGGCGTCATAGAGCGCAGGAACTGGTGGCACTCTGCCGAGCAGCAGGGTACGCTCGCCGGCCTCAGCGATTCGTTTGATGCGGTGTTTCCACCGCCTGGGCGTCTCCGGGTGATTAACAGGAGGCAGCGCAAAGGCGGGAAGGGGTTGAAGGCTGGAAATGGCACAAAAAGCGAAGAAATTGCGGGGAAGCCAGGATAACCGGCAGCCCCAACCGACTTCTTCCTCTTCGTCTGTACTCCTAAGGGATGAGTGATCATGCGGCACGCGTGCGAATGTGGGTGCAACGGTTGCTGTTCTATTCGCACCGCGTTTCTAGACTTTTTTTATTCTGTTCGTGCGTTTGCTACGGCTCCCAAAGTTAGCCCAGCGCACCGTTGCCTCTCCATTGTATCAAAGCATGACTCAATCGCGGCTTGCGCAGGCCCGCCGCTGCCTCACTTGCTGCTGTCAGCAGCAAACCAGGTTGTTGTATCAATGTTCGATCCCTTTTGTATCTCTATTGGCCATCATTATTTCGCAACGCTTCATTTCTGTGCGTTGCGCGGCCTGCTGAAACTACTCCTTCCACCCAGCGGATACTTTCGGATGGCTGACCGCGCGTGGCCTTCGACGGCGAGTAGGAGCCATGATCATTCCGATTTTGATTTGAATGCGAGCCGAGCTCAGATTTCAATTCTCAGAGTTTCTCTTTCAAGAAAGGGGTGTCGGTTCCCCAGCATCACATTCTGATTTCGAAACGGTGATGTCACCGTCCCTGAAGTACGCACGGCAAAACGACAATATCTGAAGTTATGGTTGTAATCGTTGACCCACCAATGAAAAACGTTTTGCAGTGGATTTCACAGTTAAAAAGATCAAATAAAAACATTAGCACAAAGAAGCCCACCTTATCGGTTCGTTTTTATACTGACGCAACAGAAATGCAAAAACACAGCACATAAAAATAACCAAAAAAGCGCTCCAGCGTTTTCTCTCCGAACCCATTTCAAACGGTTCGAACCTAACTGAGTGGTGCTCCGGAACTAAATCCCGAACCAAAGCGGAAAGGCTTGAAAGCGAACTTATACCGACCCGCCCAAAATTCCTGTTCAACACGTTGTTTGTAGTGAAGGTAATCCTGTTATCAACCTCCCCTCCTAAACTGCTATGAGAGTAGATTTTTATGCGCTGTATTTACGTGATCTAAAATAATTCTGTCGGTTCACTTTGCAACTGATCGGAAGCGCTAGATGTACATTGTCTAATCTATAGTTCGTGAATGGTTCAAAAATTTTCAAGCAAGAGCGAGCGTAATTTGACGTGAACTCGGGTGCTCGGCGGGGGGGGGGGGGGGGATGAGGAGGGGCTGGGCTATTCGAACGATTGTAAGTGTGTGGGGGAAGGGGACAGAGTGGTGTGAGCGGAGGGGGTGACACTTTGGAAAAGCGGAGAGAGAGGCGGTATCGATTGCTTCCTATTATGCACACGTTAATGAGTTAAAAAGGGGATATCTGATGTACTGAAATTTAGAACACTCTCGTGCGGAGTGTAGCAAGCACAGCGCCACTTACAAAGGAACACGTAAAAAGAAAAGAAAACCATTAGATACTCGACAGAAATAAGGGGGCACATCCTCTGATGGCCAGGTTCAATAAATCCGTTAGCGGTTTCCGATCACCGCAGGATCAGCAGAAAGGAATAGATATACCCAAGAAGCACATTCTACAGAGATATGCGACACAACTGTTCCCAGTCGCCGACATGAAGAGTACAGCAACCGAACCAAAAAAAGTCGACAAGAAATAAGTTTGAAAAAAAAAAAAAAACAGAGAAAAGAGTTCAGAAAATTTACGCAATGCAGCTTAGTACGACGTCCTTGTTGTTAATAGCCAACAAGGCAAACGCTGAAGAACAACAAGTGCGGTTGCTAGACATCTTTATTTTGTTCACGGGTAAAAAAGCTTTACTTCTTGAATCTGCTTTGCAAATATAGTCTCCCCTCTTTATTACAAACTCTATGACACCTGAAAAGCTCTTTTGAATGATGACAAGGTATCACATATATCGCTCTTGCACGAAGGCAGCATATGTTATGCTGGCTTCAATTTTAATCACACTTTTAAGTAATTTTGTTCCAAAACTACACTAAACCTAAAGGGGACATACGTGAAACATCTACAACTACTGGCCATTTACTGGTAATCAATATTTCTAAAACAGAAAGCATCCTGTATAACAGCATTGGCCATTTTGAAACTACATTGTCACTTTCTAAACGAGTCTTTTTAAAATGATTCAAATTTAAAAACGGTGTACAGTAAACATTTGGTTCACTTCAAATATTTATTACGAGAAAAATGTTTCTTTTTTGAAGCCTTAAAATGCTTACACTTTTTTATCACTTAATTAGCCATAAATGGGCCGAATTTTAGCTGTAGATATTTTCTTTTGGGAACAAGTAAAACGGATAAATTAGCTGTATGACTGAGTGAAAACTAAAAGGATGAAGTCCTGTTGAAGCAAGGGGGTTTAGGGGTGAGGTAAGATAGCAGCCTTCCTGGTGTCGCTGTAGGAGGCAGGGAGCCGACCAGTCATTGTATACTGCTCGAGGAATATTGGTCGGAGTCTGAAAAGCTCAATTAGGTTAAAAACGGAGTATCCACGAAATTATACTTGATGGATATCTAGGGATTCTTGGGGGGGGGGAGAGAATTTGCAACAATCTATTTTGGGAAAAACCAAATCAGGCAGTGCAGTCAGCTATTGCAGGGAACCGCACTGGAGGCAGTGTCGTGTGGTGGTAAGCGGGTACCATTTACAAATGGTTTAGGGAGAATGGCTGGCACGTGATCGGTACTTGAATACCTAAGCAGTTCTTGGAAGTGTAAAGAGAGCAGCGGTAAACCCAGGTGGGGTAATGGCTTTTAGGCATAGTGTCTTTGCTTTTTTAGCGGTATATTTGCACAGCTGGTGAAAGGGGGGCATCGAAGGAAGGTGTTGGTGTGGCGAAAATGGCGGAGCTATGTGCACTCAAACTCTCGGGCGCAGTAGCATCAACTGCATGATTCCCCAGTGAACAGGTGACCTCAGTACCCAGTGTCTAATAGAAACGAGCGTGTGAGCCATTCCGATGCAGTTTGGTTAGTGGTGAATATTATTGCGGGCAAGTGGGTTTGTTCTGGTGGCATTCTTGATGGTGTTTGATGCCTGAAAAGAAATATTTAGGATGCGGGTTTGGGTCCATGATGATTCCGCATTATCGTGCATGACCAAATCGAAAGCGTGGGTAATCTTATAACGTTCAACTTTTGCCATAGTAGCTTGTGGGATTTAATTAATGCACATGGGATCGATTCATGCATAGTAGATCGAGGGACGTCAACGCTGTGCTTACAACGAATGGAGTGATGCAGGCATAAGTAAATATATGAGCTTCTTCGGCTGCTTTGGGTCTTTTAAGTGCAGCCATTCTATTGATGCGGGTTCGGGGAGAGCTTTGACGCATGTGTTGACACAGGACTGAATTGCACGATGGTTGGCAATGCCAAGGTGAGAGAAGTTGGTATTGTTGGCGGCTGTGGAGGCTGTGGAAGGTTGCAAGCAATGATCGGACTTCCTTGGTGTGTAAGGGGTTGTTTGAAGATGGATAATGTCTTTAAGTTTTCAAAAATATTTCCAATATAGGGAGAGATATAGCAGCGTGCCAGTGAACGGACGGGAAAGTTACGGAAGGCCTGTAATGATGCCAAAGGTGGCTTGGTATAAAGTACGAAGCCTACACCAGTGTTGTGTACTTATGCTCAAAAAGTGGGTGCCGCACGAGAAGGTGTTGTCTGCAACCGCCCGTGCCCGAGTTTGAGATTCAGTGTGGCTAATGCTGCCATATTTATTAAAGAGGCGGGGCATTGGGTGCAATGGTTTTGTATTGACTGTTAGTTGGTCTACCCATATTGCAGGCCAATTTTGTGAATAACGGAGTTCCCTAATATCCTAATAGGTGCGCATGAGACCGTAATGGAGGTTCCAAAAAGGGAAATGGTAAGAAGGAGGTAGGGCTTTGATGGTTTCTGGCCAATAAGAGGAAGAAAATTTTGGTCGGGGTGGAAATATAGGCAAAGTGAAGTAATCGATGCGTCAAAGTTGATAGCCGTGAATTCCATATCAGTCTGTGTGAATTCTGGTGAGAAGTCTTTGATTTCACACATGGCGTTTTCCTATCTGCACAAATTTTAAATGCAGTGAAAGGTTAGCTGGATAAACTGAAATGAGATGTTTCTTTGAATAAACCCACAGCACAAATGATCAGAATTTGTACTGCAATATATTTTTGCGAGTTTAATATTACGATAGGCTTAGTTTGCCTACAGTAAGCGTCACCAATGTTTATGAACCTATATATAGATAAAGCAAGAATTTGTCCCATATTTAAACGAGCAGCAGCTATGTTTGCACTACAGGGTTCCTGTGCAGCGAAGAAAATATAGATGAATTCAATAAATGCATTCCCAAAGCTGTAGTGTGAGCTACAATTGAGCGAGCAGCAGATGCCCGGAACGTTCATTTTAATGTTTTATTCCTGAAATATGAGAATCGCATAATTTATTGACTCTGCCTAGCAGGACTTATGACTAAGTCGACAATATTGATTCCAAGATCACCAAAATAAAGTGTTTTCTATCCTGCATGTTGTGTGATTTTATAGATTTTGTGAATTCGTTATGAACGAGGCATTTTAAACTTGTTGCATATAAAAAAAATCAGACTCTAATTTCTAAATGCAAAAAATCCAGCGTGAGCATAGAGTGTTCCACATTGCGCTTTATTTTGTGGCATGATGTATTCCAGAAAAATTATTACGAGCTGCAAACGTGGCATGATGTGAGTTCCATGTACACTTGTGAGCGGCATCAACGGGGCGTCCAGCACGTTTCACTGCTACGATTCGTCTTCCTGCCTCCAAAACGTCCCGTTTTACATCTACGAGATGTCGCACAAACTTAAAGGTGTTTTGGGCCGATTTCTAGCATGTGATAGATGCTGTAACACGCCATGCCTCGAAGACATATAACTTGCCTCCTCCGACATCGTTCAAATCTTTACGAAAGCTGGTCTTTGTGGTGTCGCGGAACTGCAACGTATCGTATATGACAGTAAAATTGAGTGCGGTTGTTGCAAAAGGCGTCTGCTGTTGTACGGAAATTTTCCTTAGCAAAAATGCTTTGATCTCAAAATCACAGAAAAGGCGAATTGCAAGGAGTTTGCTGACGTTGGTTGAACTTTACACCACTCAGCCAGTACACACCGGGAAACAGATTGCAAATAATATATACACAAGATAGAATCCCGCCCTTTGTGTTGTCCCAGCGGTGTGCACCACTGTACAGAAGTCCTGGCTAATAACCTGGTCATTTCTTGAATAACATTTGCTGGGTACGTTTTCCTAAAGCCCCACAATAACGGTTCACGAGCGGGGGCGCTGCGCTGTGTTTTGCGATTTCCTGAGGTTATATTTTCTGGACGTTTACTAGTCACAAATGTATATGCAGGTTGCAGTGCCGGAAAGCGTCGTAAGCCAAAGCATCGTAAGCCAACATAGGGGTCACATGAGTACTAGTGTGGAGGTCTATGGGCTTCATAGACCTTCGTAAGCTTATCGCGCCTGATAGAAACTTACAAATTATGGCCGCATTCATTGCGGCGTGAATGTTGTCTGAGGGCTGTTTTCGCTTCAAATCACCTTATCACACGTCCTACTCGGGCTCAGTCGGATAACGCGTCTGCGTCGCCGTCGGCATAGTGCGACCGGGGGCACTTCTCTAGCAGGCTGGCACCAACGCAAACCAATTAATATAAACAACGTAGAGTGTTGTTAGAGCTCTGAATAAATTGCGTAGCTGAGAAATTTACTTTCAAAAGTTCGAGTATTTAGCTGCCCTAGGCAGCAGTAGTAACGCGCAATCACCGCGTTGCACGGCCTCGAACGCTATTTTCAGCATTGAGGTGCAGCGCCTTAGGAAGGCCAAGTCTAGCTGCAGTAATTTTTTAAACGAGAAAACTTCTATCGACCTGATTCCGACCGCGCCATATGTAAATAGTGCACCCCTCTGCCAAACGACGATGATAGTTGAGCGCGAAGCTTTCTCGTGACGTATTTTTTCGTTGTTGTAGAAGTTTTCCAAACATCTTCGACTAGGTCAGAGTGGAGCAATTGGATATGCGCCGGCTTAACAATGCGAGGGACAGAGGTTCGACTACGGCAAAGGGAAGCGTGTACGTTTTTCACTTCGGCGTTTTCGCGTTGCAGACGCCATCAGGGAGAGCAGTACAGCTTCTCGCTAAAAAGCTTCAGCTGAATTTCTTATGCCTGCAGGTACCATTAAAACCTTTTAATGGGATTTTTGCCCGTAGAACTGTTGCACTTTTGTGCTGTGTTCGTAGAGTTGCTCCATTTCATATTTAGTTGATTGAGTGATTTTGCGTTCTAGTACTCGATGAATTGAGTGTGTAAATTTCCGTATAAATTATTTTCGATATCCTATGCAACAGCGACACTGAACTGTGGAAGTGGGCTAAGTTTTCTTGCGCTCTACAAGATAACTTAAAACCCGCAGTCAGATACGCATAAACTCAGCATCAATTACGATAATCATGGACACATCACACCTTGTTCGTTGATGAGGGCTGGGCCAGTTGTCCCATTTATGCCTTGTGTTTAGTGGTGACTCGTGGTGAGCAGGCTTTCGGGAAATTGTTTATTCAACAGACGATCACTTCATCTCCACTACACAAGGCGCTTAACTGGAGATTCAACATCACTGTCCAACGGCGGTAAATAGAGGCATGCAAAGTTCCCCGTTCGTGATATACAATGCATGTACATTTATTGGCGCTTTGAAGCCCCAAGGATTGGGAGTTTAATGAAACCAATTTTTTTCTAATTTGCCCTTGAGGAGGCCCCGTGTCGTGACCAGCATCTGGTAAGAAGACAAATTTTCTTCCCCGAAACAACGAACTAATGGATAAAAGTACAATCTTGACCTTTTAACAGCAGGGGTTTTTAATCATTCTGTTGTCCGCAGTCGTTCGGAAAATGGGTTCGCAAAATTACAGCAAATACGGAGGCTACGTGAATGTGCGCCTCCTGAAAAGCAGTCGACATGGTCCAGCCTTGGGAGTGAGCTTCCGCTACGTGCGTTTGTCGCAAAAAAAATACCAAGGAAACTATTCACGTGCCTCCGCGTCTGAAATGGAGAGCACGCGAAAGCTCGTCCATCAAAAGAAGATTTAGGGAAACTGGTTGCTGCAGGGAGGGCTAGCGAGGGCTACTTTGTTAAAGGTGTAAAAGCGTGCGAATAAAAAGATCGGGGCGTCCCAGTCATGCAGAACGTTCATTGGCAAATAACGAAGTCCGTGGAATGTGAGGTGGTACAACCGTGTCTTTCGCGAAGGAAGAGGGGTCACCAGCTTGGCCATTTCTCCAGCCTTGCATGAATAGTGCAAGCTGACCCAATTTTTATCTCAATGGTTGTAGAATAACATACTGGGAATACCACTGCTATTTGCATACATCTGGCCCTAGAGACGTCAGGGCTAGCCTTTATAAACTTTGATGATTACACTCTTCCTTTGTAAGGACTGTTCTTCTTGTAATAACGTTATCACCCCCGACGACTGGAATTTCGCTGGAGTTTGTATTCCTTGCAGATCTTGTAGTTCAGCGCAAAATACGAATATACGACCAACAAAGAAGGCAGGTGGTGCTGTCTTGTCTTCTTCAGACAACATAGCGCTGTTATGTCTTCTGTCCTCTTCTCGAGACTTTTCTCTTGCCTACTCACAGAGATTTCTCAGTGAAGATGGCACATACTAGGAGGGCATCGTGGTAGATCCGCAAATTTTAGCACGCATATGCCTTTTAACTAAAACCAGAAACGCATAATTAGCTGCACTTTCTCGCATCTTGCAGTGCCACCTATATATGCTCTTCCATTGGTAAAAAGGGATGTTTAGCTCTAGGTTTCTTCCGCATATAAAAACTGTGCAAATAACTGCAATGCGGCAATAAAACTATATAACCGTGCGCCTATTGTTTCCTGAAAAACTGTACCTGCCTTGTAATGACAGATTTCTGTAGAACCAAAAGCTCTCGTATGACACGAACATAATATGACCAAATGGCTGAGGGATTTGAACTACTTTAGCACGGATATCCTTCACGCAGGGTGTCACCACACGTGAACCGGCAGAATAGCCGAGGCATCGAAGGGGGGGGGGGCGAAGAAGAGGGAGGTGGGAACGTGCATCGTGTCAATGCTGCGTATAATCAAAGGAGCAATGTTCGGAAGGCTACTTGCAAGATGCGGTAAAACTGGTCTCCAACGACACAACGGGAACGCACGTGAGCCACCCGGAAGTTCCAATTTTGTTCCCGACGGTATCGATTGTCTCACGGGGTGTATCCCGATCACATTTATCAAGACTACGGCATCCCAAACTGCTTTTCACTCGATGCCTCCACACGATGTTCCACTCGATGCCTCAGCATCGAGTGGAACACCGCTACGTTAAACGTGTCGTGTATTTCTGTAACTTTTGGAATTGAACGCTGAGCTGTTAGTATTTGGCCATCGCCGCATTTTTTTGCGTTTAGGGCGTATAGTATCCTCGTCTTCCTGTTTCACCTGCGATGTCTCTATAATGAGCTCGTCCCGGCTTAAGAAATGTTCGCCTGTGCCTACTACTCACTTCTAAAGCCCCTCTCCGGTTTTGAACGCAAAGCTTTCTACCTCTACCAGCCAACAGTTTTTCGTTGCGTGCTGTTTAAGAAACTCCCAATGCAGTTGGGGAGGCGGATGGCGCTTTTAACTCATGCAGCGCGCCGATATGACGGTATTATCCAGCGTTCCACACGCTCAACCCGGCGGGCGCGTCGGCGGGACCCTTCCATCGGCTTCGACGTCTGCTTCAGCGATCGCGTTGGGACTGTTTTGGCAGATCTTCGCGTTCATTGCTCGCTTACTTCGCTCTGCTTGATTACCTTGTTCGACATCACCTCCTGGGTAAGCCGGAATGACCGAATTAACTTGTTTTACGGCAAAAGACAATAACAGTTGCTTTGCAGAGCCGGAAAACAAAACGCAGAGACCACTTACAAACTTTTGGCTGGTAGAAGAACGGCACCTTTTTGTGCATGGCTGGTCACGAATGGGACCGCATTTTTGCTGTATACTAAATCCCAATTTAATTGCTGAATACCAATTTAGTTTTGTTTTTACTGTCATTAGAAAATACGAATTGAGCAACTGGTTCTGATATATAGCGAGTATAAAAGTTCCGTCAGCTTTCTCGCAATTCTCAATCTTACGAAACTATTCAGTTTCAATCTGTATAAACGGTAATCATAAGCTCACAGGCTGGATTGTTTCGGTGTCTGCGCTTGTGTCACGCGGGGGTGTAGCCCCGAGGTAGCGCATCAGGATGTCTAGGTTCCACTGTCTGACCCTTGGAAACACGCTCCTCTCCGTTTTCTTTCTTCCGACCCAGGCCTGGTTACAGCTGCGGCATTCGCCACTGGAGCCCAGCCGTGGCGGACACTGCTTCCTCCATGACAGCGCCCCCGCGAATCTCAGGTAACGGCTGACAGAATCTCTGATTTCATTATTTTTAGAGCCACGCGTATGAATTCAAGTGACGTCACATGAGAAATTGGTGTTGGGGTCGTTCACAGCTTTGCCTTCGAACCCCCTTCACAGCGTCGATTGGATCCCTTTTTTTCAACACTAATTCCGACATCTAGCTACTAATACCATCATTACCGCAGTCAAGAAAAGGACCAGTTCTTAAATATCGAGAAGAGTCAAAAGCTAGCCTTCAAGAATGGGGGAGCCTGTTCAAGTCATAAAGATTGAGAGACTAATGGAAGTCTTAGTCAGCTAATACTCGTTTAAACATACTGAAAAGGTAACAAAATCAGCAAAGACGATTGGCGATGATGGGCAGCGTCACGCAAACGAAAAAAAAAACTTTTAGCGATTGGCATCGAGCTAGGGTTTAATTGTTCAAAACTACAGTAATGGTGGCAACGTCCACTTTCACAAGTGTCACCTATGCAAGCTGCGGAAGGAGGGCGCGTATCTGCAAGATTTTAGACAGGAGAAGGCCGAACTCAGAAAGCATTTTTAGACCTGCAGCTTGCATCAAAAATGAGAAACGAACAGGAGGCTTTCCGTGTTCAATACTGCGAGGCTCAGTACAAAATAAGGGAGATGAAGTGAATAGCTTCGCTCACATTCCGCCATATTAAAGTCCGCGAGTACTCAAGGGCAATGAGCTGTCACGTGGGAAAGGGAGAACATATGTCAGCATTAAAAAGTTCGAGTATTGGGAGGAACGCGTGTGCCTAATCATACGGCGAAGATTGATGTAGCATTATATGCAGCCTATACAGGTTCTTATTCAAAATGCGTCGATGCTCAGCTTCCGGTTCGGAAAATTTATTGATAGAACAGCTAGGAACCTGCTTTTCGCCGTGATGCTGTGCGACCAATCGTATATTGATGATTACGACATGCAGTCATTGCAAAATTAAGGTTGTGTTTGCCATTCTGAGGACAAGAAGTTATTATTTTCACACTTACAATACACGTTTCGGAGAAGTTACTCAGAACAAAAAAGTCATGCTGAAGTGCCTGTCTAGTATCCAAACGTGACTTCGCGAATGTAAGCCAAAACAACGGTCGCAGCTTTCCCAGCGGGCCAGTAGACATACATCCTTGGCATATCCAAAGAAAGAGCTGGAGGAGCAAGGTAGCAAAACCATAAACAAAAATTGGAATCCTGACACCCTCACAAGCCAAAACGAATGAAAATGGGCTTTCGAAACGAAGGCATAATGTCCACAAGACACAAATGCCTGCCTACGTTTCTGGCAAAACACAGCCACCAGCGTGAAGCAGATTTCCAAACTGACATCCGTAACTTTGAGGCTGTGCTCAGCTTCCCTTGAAACTTTGATTTTAAGTTCGAGAATAAGTTTGTAAACATCACTGTGTTCGTTTCATTTGAAAAAATTCCGCCATCTCCACAAAGTGAATGATGATGAGAGGGGCTAAACAAAAATGCTTATCGGTAAAACCGTGAAACATTCTCCCGCACACCGTATAAAGACTCGACACGTCAAGCTTTCCACCGCTCCGTTGACAAGCCCGTCAACGACGTCGATGTTTGTGGTGATTATGTAAGGCTTGTTTGGGACGATGATAATCTCCATGGGTAGGTTGGCGAATTCGGTGTATGACATTTTAGCCACCTTGCCGCCGCCTTCTGCAGAGCATCTTGTGTCGTGCACCTCCGGTACGTGTCTTGAGGTCGATGGCGACGAACGACAACCTCTTCTTCTTCCTCTTGTCCTTGTTGGGTAGCAACGAACACGTTGAACGTTTTGTCCTCTTCGGCCAATCTTTGGTTGGCCAATCGCTAGGGGATCATGCCACAATCATCATTATTGTGCCGTGCAGTATACAGCAGCAGCGAGGGACGGGTCAGGGCTCGAGCAAGAGGAGCTTCGCCCCTAAAAAGACGCCAGGGCACTCCTAGTAAACAGAGAATACGAGAAGGACTTATGAAAGTGCGACATCTACCCTCACCAGCAAACCAAAAGCGCAAAAGGTAGATAAGGCACCCCACCTTGCGCAGGTGGTTGGGCTAAAGCAGAAGGACACATGAAAGAGAATCATGAGATGTCTTTGGGTGGGCTTTCCAAAACGGACCATCGCTTCCTGCTTAATTGAATGCACAAGAACAAAAACATTCTATCTACACTAAAAGCATTGCAGGATTGAAACTAAAGGCGACGCGTAATTACTACTTTATGCTTCTTCGAGAAGACGACTTGTTTGTTTAACTGTGTCTGTTTTGACCTCGAATTCTGAGCACTCATTCAGGAGGTTGCCGTGAGATTTCTTTTTGTGCACTATGTAAATTTTCGTGGGTGTTTTGTGGGTGTTTTTTATTGTACCCACCGTTTGCCGAGAGCTTGCGAACTGCTGGAGCAGGTTTTTCCCATATAGACAAACTTCGTTTCTGAAATCATCGCAGGTTTCACCTCTGCAACTTTCCTAGTTAGAGAGTAATGAGGTGAGATTGTTAAAGGTGAGCGGTAGCACATTTTGATTTCGTTTCCATTTTTATTCCCTTAAGAAAACCAGTAGGGGCTGTTACTTAAGCAAAAACATATGAGTGCATTCTTTTTAGTAACAAAGGTGACTACTGACATTTGCTACGAAGTTTGATGAACAGGTGGTTGAAACAATAGAGCAGGGAACGTCGTTTCAATGTTTGGCTGCACGGAGAAAAAAAGAAGCGGAATGTTAACTGTCCATGTACGAGAACGGGGCGTTTAAATTGGATGGCTGGTGCGTTGTAAAATGTATATGGGAGGAGAATGGAAGGGGCTACATTGATGGAAGAATAAAATTTCTTTTTATAAAGGGAAAGGGCGATAGGGCTGCGCACACAGAATAGTGATAGCCAGGATTGTGCTTTCAAGGAAGAAACTGTAATATTGTACGAGTACAGCGAAGGAATACACCGGGTGGCGCGATTTTGGAAATATTCAAAATCGTTCATGAGGTATGTTTTGGGCGGGTTCCTAATTGTGGACCCCTATTGATGTTATGGTCTCATTAGGGACTGGTAATCGAGCAACTTTAAAGCTAGTGCGCATTGTCTAGGTGACACCTTAGGAAGCCCAATGCTTTTTGCGCATGAAATGACGATATTAATATGGGCATTCTAAGTAAGATAGCAAGAGAAGGTGACGCCTAGATATTATTAGGATGATTGTCGCTGTACAGGGACGTTCGCGATGCGAAATAAAAAAAGCAGGGAATTTCAACGGCGTGAAAAAAACAAGTTTACATTCAGTCATCTTAATCGTACCGTTAATAAATGTGGTTAAGGTCTTGCTGAAGAATCGCTTTGTCTTAAGCGTTAATTACTGTTTGATATATTGCGGAGTGATCTGCAAAGATACACATTTTACAGGATATGCTGAGGGGAAGTGGCAAATGTATATTATGAATAGGAGAGGCCCAAGAAACGAACCTGGAAGCACAACTGATGTTACTTTGAGACACTCGAAAGATTTGTTCTCAAAAGCACGAAATGATTGATTGATCGATCGATCGATCGATTGATTGATTGATTGATTGATTGATTGATTGATTGATTGATTGATTGATTGATTGATTGATTGATTGATTGATTGATTGATTGATTGATTGATTGATTGATTGATTGATTGATTGATTGATTGATTGATTGTAGGGTTTAACCCGCCGAAGCAGCGCAGGCAATGAGGCGCACCGTAGTGGAGGGCTCCGAAGTATTTTGACCACAACTGTATTTTGAACTTTCGCCGAAGTCTCACTCACAAGGGCGTTTGCGCTTCTCGCCGCCACTAGAAAAGTGACCACCGCGGGCGGGAATTGAACCCGCGTACTCGTGGTCAGCAGTTTTAGCTAGTGAGAAATCGCGGTGGGTACATGCACGAATTGGAACGTTTAGTTAGAACGCTTTGATCTACATTAGTACATTTTGGTTGAGGTTTACCTGGCATAATTCTAGGATAATTGGTTGGTGAGGAGGTGTGTCTAATGCCTTGGCGTAGCATAGAAAGATTGCGACAATGTGCAGGTTGTTATGAAGGTTGTCATGCAGGGCGTGAAGGAAGATTGCTAGTTGTGTTTCGCAAAAGAAACCTTTCCGAAATTCATGTTGGCTAAGGCAAAAGAAGTTGTTAGAGTACATACATTTTACCATTTTAGAGTAGGGACAAGTTCCCTGATTTTCAGGGGACGCTTGTTAGAGAAATGGGCCGGTAGTCCACTGAATAGTTTTTATCACCTGATTTGTTGATGGGAGCGATGGGAACGACATGTGGAATGTCGGCGCAGAGCGACAGCGCATGCATCAAAAACAGAAAGGGGGCGGTAGTTCCATAGATATTTGTAGTACTTTTGAAATCATTTCACCGACGCCACTTTCCGATGACAGTTTTATATGTTAAATGACAGGTGAAACAACGTCTGTCCAAAAATCAATGGGATACATAGTGCATGTCAAAAGTAGCATGCCGGGGGGGTGAAGGTGCACTAAATTTTTTCATTGAAGACACATTAAAACGCGTCGTTAAAAGGCACGTGCGCCTTGCTTATGTGTGAGCACGTGAGCGGATTCAATAGGAAGTTTGAATGTGTAAGCGTATTGATGGCGGCGGCTTGCCAAAACGAATGTTAACGACCAGCATACCTGGTAGTTCTTAGTTGAAAAACTTGTATTTCGTGTCAATAATAATGGCGGTTAATTCTTTATCAGCTGTATTGTACTTTGACCATGCCTTCGGTGTTTCTTTTGTTGTCGCTGCTTCAAAAAGGCGTTTTTTTTTCGCTAATCTCTTAAGCATGGTAAAAAATGCTACCCTACGGTTACACGTGAAGGTGATTTTGTTCATTTTACAGTTAAAAGCGTCCAGTTATCGTGCACAGATCAAGTATGCAAGTTTTAAAGAAACGAAAGATGTTTTCTAGCGCTGTGTTTATGGCTCCATAATTACCCTTGCCATATAAGGTAATTACTTTCAAGAGCTTTTTTTGGTGTCAAAGGGGCGAAAAAACCTGCGTTGGTCATTTGTGATCATTGATTTTTGGTAGGTATGAAATTTACGACAAGCAATAAGGACGCTGGGTAAGTAATAAATCTAGGACGTAAGCACAACCTCCAGCAATGCGCATGCGCTCTGACACTAGTTGAGTTAGTTTGAAATTGAGGCAAATGTCTATGAAATTCCTCATTTCGACATGGTATGTAGAGAATGGTGTGGGGTTGTACCGAGAATTTCAGAAAAAGTATAGTCACGAAAAAATAATTTGTGGGTGTTAGGGTGGATGCCCCGAGTGTGCTCCTCAGATTGTTCATGTCGATTAAGAAACCTGAATTGGCGTTTGGTGGGCTATAACACAATCCAAGTAGCTCTGTTTGAGGCGAGCAGCCATAAAATTTCAATACCAGAAATAACAACGTCTCCATAATCGTGTATTTCTGGGACAACAACGATTAGCAAACTGCCCCCACGGCGGCGTCAGTGGTCGGTGCGAAAGAACTGAAACTCTAGTAAAACCTAGAGTACTTCGGTGTCTCATACTTCATCGGTAAGGTAATGTTAATAAGCATCGATATATTGCTGTTGTAAGATGCTAAAACATTGCGCACAAGTTGACGCTTCGGCGTTAGGCTGCCGATATTTGTGAATGTAACAGAAAAAGAAAGATATTCTTGCGATTGGCTTCGGGGGTGGTGCGGTTAATTCTCTGGGCACGAGGATTGCAATAAATTTCTTTTACTGACTGTGATGTCTAGTCAGAAACCTAGCACTTCAAGTTCACGTGCAAAGTTTTACAGATATCGGCCGGGGGAAACCAACCAGGTGATGTGAGCATAACGAACAGAGAGGAAGAAATCTTCTCCGCTAAAGCTGAAGTTGCTTGCTTTCGATTTTCGTGGATTTGCAAGGGCGTTTTCTGTGGTACTGTAGACAGTGAAGCTGACGATTACTGGGGGTAGAGATCATTTTTGTGGCGTCCGAGGCGATGCGGGCGATCTATTTCTTTTGGGTCTATTTTTTTTTCGGGTTCTGAAACCACTGGTTTATAATACGTTGTTGTGTTCCATTATTGTATTCTTTTAGATTGCGATCTGCGAGGTTATAAAAGATAAAGTTAGTGCATAGGTACTGCCGTTCTGGATCATCCACCCTACTTTTATGTTGCGACATTAGGTGGGTGGTTGCGTTGGTGCCGGTTTGAATTTCGTCGATGTCTGTGCGCAAGAGAAAAAGGCTCTGGGGTTGCTGTTCTTGTTACCTCATGCGCTTTCCTTGACCTGGCAACGTTTTGTCGTTTGTTCGGAGCAGTGGGGGTATGTGCTACGCTAGACGTCGCCTCAAGTGAGGTTGGACAATACCCGAAGCATTCAAGTAATAGGGCAAGATGACGAAGATGGAACATAATTTGTGGCACAGATGCGTGGAATCAAAAGAGCAGGGCTATGAAGTCTGCCAGCAAGATGCGCTGGCCGTGGTTTCTTAGCCCTTCATGATGTTGCCTGGAAACCCAGCTAAGGTGCAGTGGAAGGCTTGACTACTTCCTGCTGCTGGTGACGCAATAAATCGCCGGTGTCTACTGTCCTAAGTGGTGTAGCCTGTGCTGAGCTACCAAGAGCCCGCCGATATCTGCAGCTTTTAAACGCCTCAGACCCCACCGCAATCAGGCCAGGTCAGTAGTTTCGCCTATTGGTTTTTCTTTGAAGGCCAAGCTGTTGCTTTTGTTTTTGTGTTCGCCAAACTTTGCATGCGTTTAGTGAATATTTTGTTTTTATACTCCGGTTTACTGTGTATCGTGCATGTCATCAAAACCTATAGTCCTCAGAGATGTTTGTCTCCGTCTCCTGCGTACTTGCAAAGCGCTTTTTCTCCTTTTTTGTAAGCTGAATAGCCACTAATTGCAGGAAAAACCAAAATGCCATGCCGCTTTTATCCTGAAATTAAGTACAGCCGAATATATCGGCCGCGGTTTGTGTGATTTCCCCTCACGATACTGGCAATATAGCTCTATTTTACAAGAACAGTTCCACCGCACAGGAAATTTTGTTGGGGTTCTAGAATTTTGAAGTTTTTTGTGAAAATTGCGCTTTCAGTACACACATTCGCGGCAGTACTTAGCGCCATTTCGGTTAGTAGTCTTTTTGTAAATAACAGAGCTGTGTGAATAAAAGGGAGAAAAACAGTAGAGCTTACCAATAGCAATGGACAGCATTCCCACTAGCGCGAAATATTTGTAGAGAGAACCCATAGTCGCTTATTTTAAGCAAAAATATATATGATTTTTCTGTAGAAATCCCGCCGTCGACATTCAAATCGATGACTTATTTGAAGTTTATTTGCGTTGGATTTTTATGTCATTGCTTCGCTCCATTTCTTCTGCGCACTAGACGGCCGATGAGTCAAGCTTTCAACTACATTGTCAGTACGCTGCTTGTGTGTTCAACAAAACTTGCCAGCAGTTTTTTCGACCTCCACAAACAAATCGGTGCTATTAATAATTTTGTCATGGCTGAAGCCTTGTGTTGGTACGAAAACACACTGCGTTCATGTCAACCTTTTTTCAAATTTAGAATAGCCCGTGTATCTTTTTTGTGTTGCCACACCCACATCTGGGGCCACAACCACAGTGAAAAAATATCCATAAATCGTTTCAGTATTTACAATTTTGTGAAACATCTAAATCTGAAAAAATACGGAATGTTTAATTTTGTTAAATAATAGATAAGTACAAATTCTAGTAACTACAAGTAAGCCTTGTAGGATATATCCAATTGGGTTGTCTTGCTGTATATCTGCCAAAAGTGTAGCTAGCCACTAGTGTTCTTTCGTAATTGTGAGCCGCTTTCAACATAACAAATTTTGATATCCTGCTTAAAGAAAACTTCAAGACTCGAAAAAAATAGAGTTCGGAAGCTTGAAGCATATTTATTAAAATAAATTAAGTTCTTTTTTTATTTCCGTTTCTTTTCAAATTGGCTAGAGTGCAGGCCTAATTTTTCCTCTTCCTACAAAGCCTCTCTCTAACTGAGCTTTTGTAATAGTCAATAAATAGCATAAATAAAGTTACTAGTTGAAGACATAATAACAAGGAATACAAATGTTACGAACACTGGCTGGCAGCCTCACTGCTTACGTAAATATGCAGACTAGCCAATTGTAGAAATGAAAAACAAAATACCTCGTTGTAACCGTAGCCTAAAAGTTATTTTCCATGCCCTCACGAAAAAACTGTGCAAAGCAGTTACTCGATTGGTTTTATTTGCCAATAATTTGTTTTGTTAAGAAGGAGTTTGTTTCTTTAAGCAGGATCTGTTGCAGTGTGCCGCCTAGCCTCAAAGGTTCATTACGGCGTTCAAATGGGATGCTGTTTAATGTACACAGAACAAATTGTGACAGCTTGAGCTGTGTTGCGAAGGTCTGTTTTTGGTTTATTGATGACATTTACCTGAGAGTAGTTTTTTTTGAACGATTAATGGCGCGTACGCTGCCTAACTAATATCTGTTACATTATGCTGTGAACTCACATTTGTGGTCGCTTTTTCATGAGTCTTTGACTTTCTGGACTTCGAAAGTCGCAACATAAAGGTTTTTCAAGTAGCGTGCTGCAAATTTGGAAAGAACATACATAACTAAAATTGAGCTAAGCTTTGAATAAAAATAACAGAGGGCAAGAAACCATAAATAAAATTACCACACTAGCACAAAAGCAAAGGTATGACATGATGTTTGAATGCGGCCTATCAATATTTCCTATTGTCAAAAATACAAGAAAAAAGTTTTTTGGGGACCATGGTTCGTTGGCACATAAAGTTGCTCTTTTAGAGCTTCACATGGAGTTTAGAAAGCAGTACTACTCTTTGCGCGAAATTATGTTATGATAGTACTATATTGCCACAAAATATACCTGCTGGTTTTTTTTTACTTGTGTCTTTTTATAGCATCGTCTGTGCGCACCAAGCCGTTTTACCTGTGTTAATAGCGAAGCTTTCATTTTAGTATTTTTGTTGTATGCCGCGCAGGCTATCTGACCTAATAGGTGAGTTTGTGGCGTAGCGTCCATAGATTGAACTGTTCATATTTGATCGGATTCGTTCTAGGCAAGATTTGCCACTTCTCTAAGGGTGAACGCAGAGGAATACATGCTGTGAAGGCACACAGCGCAGAATTCAGCTCATTGACACCTAACTCCCTCTGTTTTTATTCATTAGCTTCTCGTGTAGTACGCGCAGGCATCCATCCAACCTTTTATCTGCAATTCCATTTTAGTTTTATTTTTATTCGGTCTGTTGTGCTCCACTTTGCCTTGTGCCCGGTACGTCCCACTAACTTTTCTTTCCGTTTTTGAGTTTCAAGAAAGGCCTCATTTCTCTTTAATATATATATATATATATATATATATATATATATATATATATATATATATATATATATATATATATATATATATATATCAAGAATCAGAAATATGAAATGAGGGGCTCGGTGAATTAGGACAGAATAAGGGTTGGCAGTGAAGAAAACCGTGAAAGCAAGTGCGGCAATGCGGTAGGTCATACAAACAGATGAACAATATTTTTTTATTTCAGAAAGAAAGTGGTGAAAAAATGCCCGCTGGGTGGGACACGACCGACGACCTCCAGGACATACGACCTCCAGGAAACTGCCCCGCCGATACCGTAGTATTCATCGCACCAGACCTGTATTCCAGAGGTCGCGGTTCAGATCCCACCCGGTGGGCATTTTTTCACCACTTTCTGACTGAAAACTTCTTCATCCGTTTCTATGACCTATCGCATTCCCCCCTTTGCTTTCCGAGGTTTTCTTGACTGCCAACCCTTATTCTGTCTTAATTCACCGAGCCCCTCATTGAGCCCCTCATTTCCCATTTCTGATTCGCTACATGCATAGCGAGGACCTCTGTACTGGCAGTCATGGTGCCAAAGGTAGCTTAAGAGGGTTCAACGCTGGTCGACAACTCTCGACATGTCTAGACACTTCAGTCAAGGCCCGGTGGTTAAAAAGAAAGTACCCTTCACCCCGAGTAGTCCGAGGGGCGCTGGTTACCATCTCCAAGTGCAGGAAAAAAATACCTTACCATAAATACCCGAGGAAGTGGTGGGGTAACAGCCCCGCCGGTAGCGTAGTGGTCATCGCACCAGACCGGTATTCTGAAAGTCTTGGGTTCGAGTCCCACCCGGCAGGCATTTTTTCACCAATTTCCATATATATATATATATATATATATATATATATATATATATATATATATATATATATATAAGGTTAGTAGAGACAGAGACAAACGAGAAAGACGTAGAAAATAAAAATAAGTTTACTGACGTTTCAGGGAGAGGACTCCCTTTCTTCAGGGAGTCCTCTCCCTGAAACGTCAGTAAACTTATTTTTATTTTCTAGTCTTTCTCGTTTGTCTCTGTTTCTACTAACCTTATTTTTTTCGCGCTCTGTGTGAGTTTTTATCTTTTCAGTCTATATATATTTATATATATATATATATATATATATATATATATATATATATATATATATATATATATATATATATATGTGTGTGTGTGTGTGTATGTATATATATATATATATATATATATATAAATACAGGGTCCGACGCACATCTCAGCAACAAAAACAAAACGGGTTTATATCATTTCGACTGGAGCTCCAATCTTCACTAGAGTAACACGTAGAGTACACTGCAGCACGCTTTTAAAGGTGGGTGTGTGGGTGTGCAGGGAGGCAGGTGCGCTACAATCCCCGCGGTTTAAAAGACAGTATACGTCATAGACCACAAAACAGAGGAGAAATGGAAGATATACATATAAGATGGCATGCACTGCCCTGCCTCTTTTCTGGGGGAGAAAAGGTGCGCTACAATGCGCCCTGCTTAGAAGTTTTTATTGACGCGTGGTACAACATATAGAAAAACATTTAAACGGGACACCTAGGATGCAGGTACATTGCCCCAACTCTAATGAGAACTAGCACAAGAAAGGAAGAGCAGCCAAGAACGATAACACATAAAGACTACACATAGGAATACAGAACTGCGGAACGCACGTTAACACGCCCGCGCAGGAATGTGCCACGCTGGGACTAGCAAAAATGATCGCCCCTTCACCGGCCGCCACATATTGGCAAAGATGGGTCGTGCGTCGCACCAGCGGGACTCTGCGCCAGTCTCACATTCGCCGAAACCATGACAGATAAAAGGGTAGCGGAACAAGAATAGCGTGCAGGAGGGTGATTTGCGATTAGGCACATAAAAGGTTATATAGAATAAGAAGTAAATTGAAGATGTCTTCACCGGGTAAGGTGTGATGAACAATGTCCTTCCCTATCCCAGAGACTCAATTTCGAAATTAAATGCGTAGTTCAATTCAAGAACTACGTGGTAGTGGTTTCTGGCGACACGTAATTCAAGTATATGTACCTAAAACAGGCTGTGTGAATGAACCTGGAATGGTTAACCCGGCGCTGGTGTGCTTACAAAAACAATTGATCACGCAAGAAGTCCACGGAATAAACGGGAGTAACTACAGCGGCAAACATGTCAGGGCGCCAATGCTTTCGTTGAAGCCACAGGATGCGGTTTTGAACTTAAATATGCGATTTATTCGCGATCTTTGCGCGCATGGTTGCTGCGTAAATTGGATACAATTATTGTTACCTTATCATTAATAAATGAACGTCTTGAGATTCCCAATTGACGGGATAAAGGAAGGTTAAGAAGAGACTTCGCGCGTGCACCATGATTGTTAAACCTCCATCTAAAAGCGTTGGCTGTGTGGGCTAGATATGCAGGTGGCAGGTATTGCTCTCGATCAAGTAAACTATGTTGGTGCTGTCACAGTTAAAATTTTCCTTAACTTCTACAGAGAAGTGAGAGACGGTGCTAGACGCTGTTTTTGCTCTCATCTTGTGGGGGCATACTTGAACACGAAGCTTGTTTCCGGTCTCACAACCGGTAACTGACGAATGGCTGTGCGGCGAAGATGTCAGAATGTCGCGCTGGTTTTTTTTCCGCCTTTAGGCAACACGTGGCGATTCGGAAAATACAGATGATAGTCGACGATTTTGAATTAGTATGTTCTGGTGCTTTAGAATTAAGCCACAAACGTTCGACACAGATTTGGAGTGAGTGAGAACTAGATTGCTTTGAACACTTCCTAGAGTTAAGGAGTTCATTGAGGCTAAGATCTCCTGCTCAGCGAACTGAACATTGAAATATTTGGAGCGGGTACATTTGTTTAAGAAAATCGTGTTTTAGTTCCTGACAGCTGGAAAGAAAATCTGTTTCTTTGGAGCATATCGGCGGTAGCGATGTGCTTGACTATAGGCTACGCACGTCCTATGGGGCTTAATTTGAATACTTTGAAAATGCCAATATTGATGGGAGTCAGTCGGTTTTCGGTAAAGCTTGGTCTTCTACCTCTTCTGCGAGACCGAAACCGTCACTTCGAGGAAGTTGACACTCGTGGCGGAAAAATAATGCGAGAAAAATGGTTAGTGCGGACAGTGTAAACTCGGCTTTACATATTAAGAGAATGGATTCTGCCTGTGGCCAAATCAAAAAGACATAGTCGAATAAGCACGTGTAAAATAATTGGCTTTTATTCTACGCTATCAAGGAAATCTTCCTCGAGAACTGCCATGAAAATATTTGTATAATTTGGTGCTATCCTTGTGCCCATGAATGTAGCTGTCACATGAGCATAGTGTTTGCCATTGAACTCGAAATCATTTCACTCAAGAATTATTCTCAGTAATGAGGCTATGTAGAATTCTCGACTGGCTTAGGCTGTTGTGATCCACTGTGAGCGTGGATCACCGCTTGTATTTCATCAAATTGGGGAACTATGATATTTTGTACTCCAGTTTGTCCTCTCATCCAGGTAGATCGTTTCTTGCCCTTATTGTTATTCCGAACACCATCTGTTCCATGGCCCATTGAGCCCGCCGACGTTTTCATTCTAGTATCTTAGCAGGGCGCTAAGTTTCAACTCCACACGTCACAGACGGCAATACGCACTGCTTGTAGATTTTCCGTTTTGGGTGACATAGACATGTTAGTTTCAAATATTTGGGAGTGTTTGCCGATTGCTCCCCAAATCATGCCGATTCTGCGGCGGATTTCGCTTTCGTGGCTGCAGTCAGTGCTGACCACCAGACTCAGGTAGTTGTGTTCTTTCACTTGTTCTCATCTTATGTTTCCTAAGCTGACGAGTAAGTTTTTTGAGTGCCTATTTCTCGTTACACGAGATTGATTCATAAATATTTCTAGCCCCACAGTCATAAATTATGATCGTAGATCCTGAAGCTTTGTTTGCAGATGCTCTGCAGTCTCACTCATTAATAATATGTCATCCCAAAACAAACCTCAAATGGTTCAAATACCCCCAATTTCCCCGTCAAGCTTTCTAGACACCCCCTCCAGGCATCCTAAACGTTTTACCAACATCATATCGCTCTGTCTCAGTCTCTTCCGGATTAGAAATTAATGGCTTTGATTGTGCAGAGATTTCGTGCGCGTACATTCTTTACATAATTCTTCTAGATGTCTTATGTGGGGTTATCCCATGCATGCTCTATTAATACTTGCCTCCTAAAAGGAATTCTTGTAGGAATTCTCTATTCCGGGGTGTTTTCGGTCTTCTAGCACAGTTGCGATGAGTACGAAATCAAACTATTCTGATTGTGTGCCAATGCCATGCAAAGGGGTTTAGTGTATTTTGTGGATTTTTCTATCCTTTGATTGACTTCATTGATCCATATTTGAGTTCCCTTTCCTAAATCCAGATTGCTCTCAGGGTTGTTGTGAATCCAGACTGCAACCTATGCAGCTAACTATACATTTGTTGAAAAGCTTCTATGCAACAGAGAGTATGCTGATAGGTCTGCAATTGATGGGGTCTTTGGGATCTCCCTTGTCATGAATGAGAATAATGTTGGCGTTTTTCCAGGCTATGACAATCTCTGCACATGTAAGATTGCGAAAATAGTACAGCGATATTTTCCAGAACAATATCTACTTCGTCCTTCAGAGGATCCAGGGTTATTCCGTCGTTGCCTGCAGCTTCCCTTCTTTCGATGATAATAAGACACTTTCTAACCTCCTATTAAGTTAGAAGTGGTATATTGCAAAGTGGTATATTGCATGTTAACCTTGTGCCCTAAGCAGTACCTCCTCGTATAACGTCGCTGGCGTGCAGCCTGGCGTAGAATTGTTTTTCTACCTTTAAAACCTCGTCTAAGGAAGGTAGAAAGGATAATACCGTGAATGAAAGACTGACAGGGTAAACAGCACATAGTCCCGTTGGCTACCCTACACATAAGAAGTGGGAAGCGAGGAATTTAAAGAGAAAAAAAGCATATTGAAAAGACAGTGTATAGAGTTTGTGGAGCCAGAAAAGAAAAAAAAAATCAAGTAACTACAACAGAAAGAACATAATCGATAATAAAGCTTAAACAGAACAGCTAAAATAACCACATGACGAACGAAAAATGATACAAGGAGTCTCCAGAAGGGTTCGGACAAGCCTGTGTACTTTTAAAAAACGAAGTAATGCGTTTGTGGCATTTTGAGTGTCATGGGCAACACCTGTGACACAAGACAGTCTGCAGTTAAAGGCTAGTTGTCTAGTTTCCGGAAGTTGTGCGTTGTGTTAACCTGCTGGTCTCTGCGTGTATACATCCTGCCGTTGCTGATAACCAGCTTCCCTCGGTTGGTTTCAAGCTTCCCTTTATTTGCAGCTTTTGCGCGATGACTGCCGTGTAATATGCGTGGATGTCGTTTGTTTCACACCTGTTCATCAGTTTTGACAGCTGGGCTAGTTACGTGCTTGACACTTTCAGGTTCTTACTTTTTAGTTCCTTCATTTTTTTTACTCAGTTTTCCAGTTTGTTTTCTACTTGTTGCTTCTCCTACACCCGCCTCTGATTCACTGATTGCCCACGTTAGGTACTCATTTAGCCTGTCTACAATGATCTCGTTCTGTTCGTCTACAAGCACGAATTTATTTTCAAAGGTAATTTTATACTTTTGCATTCTCCCTGACATTGACTCCTTGCGAAGTTTGTTATTTTTCCCTAGTTTCTTTCTTTTCCTTTAAGATTCAGCCTTAGGTTGCCTCTGGCCGCATATTAATCGCTGCTCCGAACCTAACGTACTACCTCTTTGTCTTTTGCAATCCCTTTGTTGCAACCTAAAATAATGTCAGTTTCGATATTTTCTGAAATTGTGACTATTCTATGTCCATTTCCTATTCTTTCGTATGTAAAAGAAAGTGTTCAACAACCTCAGGTTATTTGGCTCTGCAAAACCCACCAGTGTATCTTCTCTACGGTTGCGATTGTCCATTCCAAAATTTTCCACTGACCTTGTTCTAGGTTCTTATTAGTGATCTTACCGGTATGATACCCCTCAGAAGCCTGAACTGCGTAATTGCCTTCTTCGTAGCCGATTTCACGTTGTCGTAAACGTTCTCTCCGGCTACATCTTCATAGCTGGCTATAGGCACATATCCATGTAGTATCTTTACCCTGTATGGATTATTTAGCTTGATCACGGCGGCGACTCTTTCACTAATGCTGAAACACTCCTCCATGTTTCCTGCTATTTCTCTGTGGATTAAACATTTCTCCGAGATTCTTGGTGTGTTAAGGTGCTCTGTAACACAGAATATACCCGCTAGTGAGCTCCTGGAAGCCTTCGGCTGTGCGAACTTCGCTTAACCCAATAATAACCCACCTAATGTGCGAGAGCTCCTTTAGTAGTAGAGCTAACCATCCCTCACTAGACAGAACGCGTGCAGTGAATGTTGCCAGCACCATGTTCCAATGTCAACCTCTCCGGACCCACAGATGCTTAGCACCCTCTGCTGTTAGGCTGCTCTGATCGCCGCCGTGGACAGGGGCTCAACAGTTTCTGGGGACTGAGGACGGAGAGTTCAGTTGGTCGGTCATACAATTTTGCGGCCATCTACTACACCAGGGTTGTCAGGTACTTCTCTGGTGAAGGAGTGCTGTTTTTGTTACTAAGAGGCTTCCTAGCATGGTTGAGCCATTCTGGTGTAGCCTCTTAGGTATCAGTTGTGATTGTTACTTGTGGAGCAGGGAAACGTCATAACTTCATGGGTGCGGCACAGAGCCAGATGAATAAGGGAACGCTGAAGAAAATCTTCGCATGTACAACGTTGCCCCGTATAACTGCAGTGATGTTGAACCAGCGTTTATTGTTTCGCTTTTTTACGCATGGTTCTGATAGAATGAGCTGGGGCGCTAGCTTTTTATGAGATGTTTCACTTACGTCTGGCAGTTGGAAATACATTGAAATAGAAACCATTTTGAAAATCTCGTATTTCAAACATCAGAGCGGGGGATAATTAGCAACACGGGAACAATGAATGCTAAAAGGTTAATTGCTAGTGTCAGCATCTGGTCTAAATATTTGTCAAAATTTTTATATAAAATACACGTAAATGCACGTATTTATCGCACATCTGGCCATGCGCAACCGTTGCAACAGATTCAGAACCACGAGATTCGGATACGTTGGTTGTAGTGTTGGGGTGAAGCGTTTACAAAGGCAGTCGAAAGTATCTTCAAATGAAAGGAGGGTACATTCATATAAAAAGGGCAGCAAAAAAATTATCAACTCAAAGATGTTTATTTATGATGCTGTCAAGGTCGAGAAAATAACGACGAGAAAATAACAAACAGGTCGAGAAAATTTAGACTACAAAATACAGGTGGACGTACGCGCGCCTGGAGGTACACGTGGGCGGCGCATTAAAGGTCACACGGAGCGGTGTGAGGGAAACCCGAGGGGGTCAGCAATGAATATTAGCAAGAAAGAAAAGGAGAATCAAGGGGAGAGAAAAGCAAGCACCCAAATACAGCGTGCTCAAATAGATTAGGAAGGGAGATTATCTAAGTACACAATAGAACTGGAACCTTCGACACAATGCATATTCTCTCAAGTGACTGATCAAATTTTGGTAGTAAAGTAGCTCTATTGAGGAGCGTGTTGGTAGCACACAAACTGAAATGGGCTATTGGATTTCGCCAAATGAAGGGAGATGAGTATCGGGGAAAATAAATAAGCGGGAATTACACTATCCTGACAAATGCCGAATTCCGGGTTCTGCACAAGGGAGAGATGGGAAGGAGGAAGTAAGAGCTGAAGTTTAATCGGAGAAATGTAAGTTTGCCAATATTTTCATTGATAAACTTATACTTAACGTAGTAGTTTCAGGAATCCCGATCTTGATAGGTTTTAAAACTAAAACTAGATTAGGGAATTTTTAACTTTACCTGTACGAAAGCATGACCAGGAGTGTTCGCATGCCTTGATAGAGTAGAAGAGGGCATGTTTTTATGCGAGTGGTAAATATTAAACGTGAATAACAAGAGTGTGTTACTCTTTCCAATTTATTGTTTGCGCCGAGGTTGCATTTCAGGAGGTATACAACGTTGGTGAAGTAACTGTTGAAGCTAGCTTTTATGGTACCATAACAGCTTGTAGCCGTGTTGGCGGCGCGCTGTGTTCTGGCCATTCGCAGGGATACCTTTCACGGTGGTTTGTTACAGGGCATGAAACCAGTTGTGTGCAGTCGGCTGATGCTGGATTTAGTGAGAAAGTTCGACAGATTCTTGCTCCGCCTGTAAACATTGCGAGGTGGTTAGTAAATTATTCTTTTTGAGATTTCGCTTTGAATAAAGATATTTTGAAATTTTTCAGTGTGTATGCAACCTTCCCTAGAGGGCTGAACGGGTTCCGCTATGTGAGGGGCTCCGCTATGTGAGAAAAGCCTTCAACAAAGCGTCTGTCATATGCGCAAAGTACTAAGAAGCGTCTCACAGCCTTCTTATCCCTTTGTCGAGGAAGCGAGGCTTCAGCGGTCGTTTTTCGGGGTCTGGTCGAACGCCTTTACTACTCACAACATGGTACAGAACTTTCGGCTCTTGGAAACCCAGGTGACATTTCTCCGGCTTGATAGTTGACTATTCTACCCTAATGGCTTCGAGGACACTTCTCAGCGGTACACATGTTCTGCGAACGTGCTAGACAACAGCCACGTGATCCAAACATACCAGGCCCGTCTGCTATTTACGTCCAGCCAGAACAGTGTTCATTATGCGCGGGAACGTAGCCGGCGCAAAGCATAGCCCGAAGGGAAGGACCTTAAATTCCTAGAAATAGTCCGGTGCCACGAATGCCGTCTTTTGGCGATCTCGCTCGTCGACTCTGATTTGCCAATATCCCGATTTCAGGTCCAATGAAGAAGAGCATTTAGCATCACGTAGGCGGTTTAATGTGTCATGAATTCTGGCCAAGTCATAGACGTCTCGCTTTGTACACTGTTCAATCGGCGGTAATCAACGCAAAAACGGAGGGTGTTGTCTTTTTCCCTTACCAGCCCGGCAGGTGAGGCCCATGCGCTTCACGACACTTGGATAACATCATCTGCCAGAATCTCTTCCACTTGCTTCTTGATTGCATCCCGCCCTTTAGGCGACACCCTGCATGGGTGTTGCCAGACAGTTCTGGCGGACTCAACCGTAATTATTCGATGCTTCGCGACCGGCGTACGGCGCACTTCAGATGTCGTGGCAAAGCAATCGGAAAATTCGCACACAAGGTTTATTAAAGCATCCTTCTCTGTGACGAGAGTTTCTGGTCGATTTCCGCAGGTATGTGTATGTCAGCTGTCAGCGACTCATCCGAAGTCCTTTTAATGTGGTTAAATGGGTCACTTCGGCGACTTCCTCGATGAATGCAACGGTGGTATTTTTCGCGAGATGGCGACACTCATTGGTGAAGTGAGTATACAAGACGCAAGTGCACCCATTCTGCAAGGTGTACAAACTCTCTTGCTATACAGATACCCTTCTCCAGCAGCAACCGGATATTGCCTTCGGCTATACCTTCGTAGTTGACGAATGCGTCATTTCTAACGGCTACAAGTACCCTTGTGCCAGCTGGAAGCGTTACGTTGTCGTCGACAAAGCGAAGGGCCGTGTCATATCGGTCGGTGATGCTTCCGGCTGTAGCTTTCTTTTTAGAGAAGGTGATTGTGGACTTCGGTAAGTCAAACACGACCCCATACAAGTTGAGAAAGTCCATGCCAAGTATCAAATCCCTCGAACAATCCGAAGTACTACGAAGGTACGATGTATGTGAAGCCGCGGATCTCGACCCGCGCACTGCACCTACAGACAGGTGTTTTTAGATGACCCCCAGATGGGCGAATTTGTAGTCCTGTCTAGGGGCTACCTTTCTTAAAGGAAATTGCTAAAGCCTTGCTGATAACGGATTATTCTGCACCCCTCTCGGCCAATGCAATAGTCCTAAAGTCCTCGATTCGTATAAGTAGGTTACAGGACGCCGGTTGGGTGGTCCAGATTTTGTTGTCACTGGGCGTCGCATCGTTGGTATCCGATCGTTACCGTCGTCGTCGTCGCCGCAATGGAGGATCTTCGAGCTATTCGTTATCAGCTGCCTCATCTCCAATGGTCGATGAATTCAGTTTCGCCGGGTTTCAGGGCTGCCCGATAGGCGGTTGGTGGAGTTTGGCGCGTAGCGAGGACTGAAGGAGTGGCGTCGGTTCAGAGACGGCTAACGGGACTCACAGCGTCGGTGAGGGAACATGTTGTAAAGTTCTGCGAGGTATTTCGCAATCTCAGGCGGCCGTTGCCCGTTTCGTGGACGCGGCGCACTAAGTGCGGATCCACGCAAACCGGCTGAAGGTATGGGCGCGGGCGATACACATGACCAGCCTCTCCGCAGTGGAAGCAAAGGGGTGTGCGGTGAGAAGTACGCCAGATATCACTTTTCCGGGAGTTTCTTTCCTCTGAGTACAGAACGGCGGGACGTGGCGTGGCGGGACGCGGCAAGAAGTTTACACCGGCTGGTTGCGGTTCAACAGTGGCGACACTAGGTGGAGAACAGTAGGGGTAGAGGGAGGGGCAATGCCACGGCTGGTAATGAGTTTCAACTTTACCACCATGCGCTGTCCAGACATTAACTAACCGCTCTTGTTTGTCCACATACCCAACTTAGGGCATAGCAGCTGATAAATTGTGGAGACGAAGACGACGAAAAAAGGGAGGCGTTGAAGTCGACAAGGAAGAAGGTTTTGAAAGTTCGGTCAAGGCTAGACGTTTGTCGCTCGCTTGTGGGCAGAAGTTCGCCTGTGTAAATAAACAACTCTGCTAGTAGTTTTGTTTATACCTTGACAGAAGTCGTAGAGGTGCTGGGTAGATTATACCCGGTTCATCAAGGGCTTCCAGTAAGCTCCAGGACATCCCGATCACGCCTCTTCACGAGAGAACCAGCCGCCGCCTACTTGGTCTGACGGTGGAGTAAGTGCCGCTGCCAGTTCGCACAACGAAGATGACGGGACGGCGCAACAACGCACCGGTCCAGCCTGAGACTTCCATCACAGTTAGGTACGTTGTTCAGCAGCAACGGGTGCCAAATTCCTTTTATGGTGAGTCTTTCGAAGATGGAGAGGACTGGCTCGACCACTTTGAGCGCGTCACCAGATTCAATGGTTGGAATGATTAGCGTAAGCTTCACAATGCCTACTAGCTCAAGAAGAATCCGCGCGTACCTGGTTTGAGAACAGCGAAGCTGCAATGACCTCCTTTGTGGATTTTCGCCAGCGGCTACTCGCTACCTATGTGAGCATCGATGGCAAAGAAAAGGCGGAGATTGCGCTGCAGGCGAGGCACCAACTTACGATTGAGAGCGTTGCCATGTAAGTAGAAGACCTGGTGCGCTTATTTCGGCGCGCTCATCCATCCATGCGCGACGACAAGAAGTTGCGCCCTTTGATGCGCGGCGGGAAGCAAGATATCTTTGCCGGACTGATGAGGGGTCCTGCAGGAACAGACCCCGGATTTGTTGAACAGGCCACCGCGGTAGAGATGGCGCTTGAACATAGGGAACGGCAGTACAGCAGCCATGAAGCTGCCGTCTCTGGTACAAATGGTACGAAACTTCTGACAGCACGGGAAAGCAACGTAGACGGCTATTGTGAACTGGTCAGGACGATTATCCGGGAGGAGCTGCAGGCAATGCTTCATGCTGAGGTGCCACATCTATGTCTGTTACTGAGCTCATTAGAGCTCAGTAACATACATAGAAGGGCTGTGCGGGTGCCCGAACCACCTGACGAGCGTGCACGGCCAGAGCTGCCCAGATCTACGTATGCAGAGACCCTGCGTCAGTCCCGCTACTCTCCTCCACCACTTCTGTCACGATATAAACAAAACTACTAGCAGAATTGTTTATTTACACAGGCGAACTTGTACCCCCAAGCGAGCTTCGAACTTCTAGACTTGACCGAACTTTCGAGCTCTTCGTCCTTCTCTTCTTCTCCGGCTACCTTTTTTTGTAGTCTTAGTCACCACAAGTTATCAGCTGGTATCGCCAATTTTCGGTATGTGAAGACAGGAGAGCGGTTGGTTAATGCCTGCCCAGGGTATGGCATTCACGTTCAAACTAATTACCAGCCTTGGCACCATTTTCAAAGACTGTCGCGTCCAATTCAGAAATGCTACAGACAATGTGCACCATTCATTGTCATTGCAGAATTGTAAAATACCGACTGTAGGCGCAGTAAAGTATCGTGGTGTGATTTCAGATAAATTAGTTTGGATCATCCTGATCTACGCAATACCCCATAACCTTATCATCTTCTTTATTTCTTCTAGAGGAGTTTTAAGGATGCCCCTCAAACACAAAGAAAACGTCATTTTTCACAAATACAAAACAAGCGCTTGAATACAAACAGGTTGGGGGGTGAAATAATAAAAATATAATAAACAGTGCAAACGAGCCTTGATGTTCATGGAACCCGAAACCCAAACAAATACACACAACCAACAGGCATAAACTAAACAACAGCGGAGAACAAATAAACATCGAGGAACCATGAAAAAAAGCATTCGACCATTTAGCAAAGCACTCACACACTTCATAAAGTTAACCGTCATAGACACATACTTCAACATCAGCATGAAGAATGCACAAGGTTACTCAAAGACTGGACACAACTAATTGTCTACATTTACAAGAGCATGCGCTGACTAAAAAAAAACACCGACAGGTAACAATCGAACAGTCAGGCTAGTGCAGTTTGTCCCGTTTTCTACAGTGACTGCAGCGCCACCCCCTGCCTCTTCCATACACGCTACTGGCATGGGGGGTATTGGGTTTTATGGCGACGCAAAGCGGCGCATTAGTGTGTGGTGCAAAGAGCGCATTCGCACGCAACAGAAAGATATCTTCGCGAGGAAGGCTCATAATAAACAGACAGTTGTTGTTTGGGACGCGGGTTTTTCACTTACGTAGCTCCGCTGGGTAGTGCGTACAAACATTGACGATCCGGAATTCAGACGTAGCCACTGGAGTGTCGAACCAGCCGCAATATTGCTTCAACGTCCAGAACAGACGACCATCTCACAGTCTGTTCAGTCGAAGGTAAGGTGCCCCGGTTTTGGACTGCGGACCCCACACCATTTTTAATACAAAAGGATTTGCAGTTTGGAGCCCGACGAATCATCGCAGACCTTACGAAATAACACTACGTAGTCAGCAGTCTGCGGCCTGCCATAGCCAGTGAAATAAGGGATCTTTTACTCGCACCACCTGACGAAAATGCATATGCAATGTTAAAAAAAAGTGTTCGCCGAGTTACGCCCTCCGAACCAGAACGACTGCAGCAATCGCTTCACGGCACGGAACTCGGGGACCGTACTCCAAGCCAGCTTTTGCGGCTCATGTAGCTGTTGCTCGGTGAGGCACCAACCACGCTAAACAGAGCATTGCTCTGAGAACTTTACCCAGAAGTTGCCTTCTGGCGCCCGCATTGTCGTGGCGGCCTCAGAGCCCAAACATTTAACCGCGGCAGCCGAGCTTGCCGAGCAACTGGTAGCGATAACCCCACCCAGACCCGTGGCAGCCGTGCAAGCACAACCGTCTTGAGACGAACCTCAAGAGATGCCTGAAGAGATTTCTCGACTCGCCGAAACACTATCAGCTTTGCACGCAAGCAGAAGGGCGCAAACAATAACCGAGCCTAACACGCCGCAATCGGTAACACGGGAAAAGCATATATGCTGGTATCATCGGAGGTTCGGAAATAGGGCCCCTAAATGTGTTTCACCATGCATGCACTCGGGAAACAGCCGCGGCAAGCACTGAGCGCTACCAGTTCTACTACGTTGCCTGCAAGTCGTCCCTCGGTATTCTTTCTTACCGACCGCAACAACAGAGTACGCTTCTTTGTAGACACAGGTGACGATGTGAGCGTTATTCCGGCGTCACATGCTGAACAAAATAAACCTAGTGCATCTTCCTTGCAAGCTGTCAATAACACCGTGATAAAAACATTTGGTCATCGTGCACTCTTGCTCCACTTCGGTTTCGGCGGAGCGTTTAGCTGGGTGTTCATACCTGCAAATATCAAATTCGTCATATTAGGCGCAGGCTTTCTCTCGTTGTTCGGTCTGTTGGTCGACGTCCGCCACAAACGGCTTGAAGATCCTCTTTCTTGTGGAGTAATAGAAGGCACGTTCTGTTGGCACCCCCCTATCAGCCCGACCTTGCTTAGTCCGTCTGGAGAAGCGTACTTCGCCGAAATACTACAAGAGTTCCCAGAGCTGACGCGACAGCCACAGGCACTTACTTAAGTAAAGCATGGCGTCCAGCATCACATGGAAACCACAGGCTCACCGATATATTCGCGACCACGGCGCCTGTCACCCGAGAAGCTGCGGCTGGCCCGACAGGTGTATGCCCAAACGATGGAACTCCGAGTAGTGCGTCCTTTATCCAACCCGTATGCGTCACCTCTTCACATGGTTTCCAAATCAACATACCGTGATTGGCGCCCTTGCGGGCACTATCGAGTGCTGAACCGGGTAACTGTACCAGACCATTAAACAGCGTCGCACATTCGTGACATGACCACCTTCCTGCATGGTGTACCATTTTATTTAAAATAAATCTAGTACGAGCATATTATCAGATACCAGTAGCACCAGAGGATATTCCCAAGGTCGCAATAACAATGCCGTTGGAATGTTGGAGTTCCTACGTATGCTTTTCGGCGTACGCAATCCTGGCCAAACTTTTCAACGGTTCATAAATGGCGTTGTCCGTGGAGTCGACTTTGCAAGCTATACCCCGATGATCTTCTTACTGCTAGCAGCACTCCTGAAGAGCACGAGCGGCATGTGCGCTGCGTTGTTAGCGACCTACAGAGAACGGCATTGTTATCAATACGGCGAAGTGCATGCTTTGGGTACCGACGTTATCTGTTTTGGGCGACAGCATTTCCAGTGCAGGATTACAGCCCCAAAGGACAAGTTCAAAGCAGTACGGCAGTTTCCACATCAGAAAAACATCCGCCAGCTTCGAGAGTTCCTGCGACTGGTGAACTTCTATATAGGTTACTTCCCGCAACGCGCAGACATCCTTCACCCTCTGAGCAGCCTACGTGGGGTATCAGGATCTAAGGCAACAGCCATTCAGTGGAACGACCAATCCATACAAGCATTCCCGATGAACATGGAAGCTCACGCAAATGCTACCATGCTCGCGTTCCCGGAGCCACATGTTAATCAATGCGTAATGATAGACGCTTGAAGCCGTGTTTCTGCAGAAGGTGAACGGAGTGTGGTGACAAATTTTCTTCTTATCCTGAAAATTTAGTCCGTCCGAAAGTAGGTGCAGTACCTTTGGTATGGAACTTCTGGCCATATACGCTACTATCCGACATTTCTGACATTATGTAGAAGGGAAGGATTTTTTGTGCTCATCAATCAGAAGCCGCTCACCCTACGCATTGCGCACGAAACCGATCCTGGTGCGCACGTGACACGGGAACTCCTCCAAATGTCGTACATCGCAGAATTCACGACAAAGTTACGAAATGTAAGCGGAAGGGATGATGCTTCTCCGACGCTTTTTCGCGCAGTCCAGTGAATGCCATCTGTCTGCCGAGCGGCGTGGACTTAAGCCACACTAACGACGGCTTAACACAGTGACCGTGAATTGAAGCATCTAATGACGTCTTCAACCAACGCCTGAAAGCTGCAATGGTTGGCAGAACCCAAAGGGTTCGTATCCTGAGACATGTATAGGGAAAGGGCCTGACCATTCGGCTCCTCAATCCTCCATCGCAGCATTATTGACTCGCTCCACAGCCTGGCGCATCCCGGTATTCGAGCCACGCAACGCATATGCACAGCCAGGTTCGTGCGGCCAGGAATAAACCGGGATGTCCGACACTGGACACGGGAGTGCCTAACATAGCAGCGCTCCAACGTTCAGCGACATATCGTGATTCCCTTGGGATCTTTCCTCTTCCGGACTCTCGATTGGCCCATGTGCATGTGGACATTGTGGGTCCGCTGCCATTGTGTCATGGGCAAAGCTACTTGCTAACTTGCTTCGATCACTTCACGCGTTGGCCGGAGGCTGTGCCCATTCCAGAAATGACTGCTGATGCGGAGGCCCTCACATTTTTCTAACATTGGTTGGCCCGCTTCGGAGTGCCAGTAACCGTGACTACGGATCGCGGAACGCAGTTCGAGTCAGCCATATTCACAAGCGTCACCAGCTATTGGGTACTTCCCGCATCAGAGCAACGGCCTACCATCCGATAAGCAACGGTACGGTAGAAAGGTTCCATCGGCAGCTCAAGATGAGTCTCACGGCTACTGCGAGTCACAATTGGGTGGAGGCGCTGCCGTTTGTTCTGTTGGCAGTTAGGACAGCTTTGAACGCAGATATTGGGTGCTGCTTTGCTGAACCGGTGTACGGAACAACGCTTCGCCTCCTAGGGGAGTTTTTCTCGGCGAACACGTACTACGCCGTGCGACTGCGTGACATCATCAGCAAGCTACGCGCTGTTCCACCGCGTCCACCAGCAGCCCGGCCGGTATACGTGCACCGTGAACTCTCCTCCTGCTCTCACGTGTTTGTGAGGCACGACGCTGTAAAGCATCCACCCCGGCCACCATATTAATGTCCTTTCAAGGTGCGGCAATAGGAGGACAACGCATTACAATCTACAGAGGTGGCCGTCACGACGTTGTTTCCTTGGACTAAGTAAAACCAGCATACGTGAACTCCGACTGCAAAGTATTTGCACCACCTCGAGCACCACATAGCGCAGCCCTAACAAGTCATCAAACGGTTCACGCAGAGTGGATGGTATACGAGACCCCCGGTGCGCATGAAATTATGAACCGCAGTTGGTCGTCTGAGTACGGCCGTTGTGTGCACACTCACTAGCGTGGCGAGGCAAAGCGGCGCTCCCATTTATGGTGCAAAGTGCGCATGCGCGCGAAAGAGAAAGATGTCTTCCGGGCGAAGTCAGATGATGTTAGAGATCGTACTTCTTTTGGATAACATCACCGATGACAACATCGTGCATTGTGAGATAACATTACAAAGCTGGAAAACCGAGAATAAAAAGAAAGCAATTTTTTATTACAGCCGCGCGAACTGCGGCATGATAGAAACTGAATTGTTATCATTTTCTGCGCAGTTCTTCACTTCCTTTGCTCTCAGAAATGTAAACAAAACTGGCAAATTGTTGGCGATAAACTTCTGGAACTGAAAAAAAAATACGTTCTAAAATCAGTATCACGTCTTCGAAGCAACGCGCGTCGTTTACGACCGGTGTTAAACACTACATCAATAAGAAAAAGCGACTTTCGTCGAAGGCCGGACGATCTGATTCAGCCGATGAGAGGAAGCATTACAAAGAACGCTCTAAACTGTACCACGCAGAAATCGAGGCAGCCAAGGAAAAATTTTTGAACAACAATATAACAAACCTACTGCAGACCAACACGAGAAAATTTTCGAAAGTGCTAAATTAATGTAATCATCATCATCGTCCATATCATTGTCTAAAAACAGTAGAGACCTTTCCTCATCAGAGGCTGCAGAGGAATTTCATCCTGTTTTTTGTTCTGTGTTTACAAATAAAAGCCCATTAGCAGCCACTCTTAATATACAGTCGTTCAATTCAACAATGGACGACTTGCTTATCACTCAGGAGGGTATTGCTGCAGCCATTGATATACTCCCTACCAACTCTGCACCAGGCCGCGATGGAATATGCACCAAACTACTAAAAAATACTAAAGTTGTCATATCTGTGTCCTTAGTTTCATTATTTTAGCAGTCGATAGACACGGGATGCGTACCGTTTGCTTCACGAATTGCCCGTGTTATCCACATCTTCAAGTCAGGCGACCCATCTGTGCCTCTTAATCTCTTAATACAGACCGATTTCCTTAAAGCAGCATAGTCTGCAAACTTCCACAACCCATAATATCATCTGGCATGATGAGCTACCTAACAAAACACAGCTTCTTTTTTTCGTATCAACACCGTTTTTTGAAAGGCCGTTCTTGTGAAACTCAGTTATTCGAAATAATGACTGGTCTCCATAATGCAGTACTATCTTCCTCACAAGTAGACCCGATATTCATAGATTTCGCCAAGGCCTTGGACAAGCTCCTTCATATCCGCTTAATTGAAAAACACACTTCTCTTAATATCACAACTAAGGTTAACAGGTGGATTAAGAACTTCCTAACCCATCGGTTTCAGTCAGTAACCATTAAGGACCATTCCTCCTCTTTTGCTCAAGTAACTTCCGGTGTTCCACATGGCTCAGTCTGGGTCCTATCTTATTTTTATATATATCAACGACATTAACACTAATATCTTCTCTGCTATCCGATTTTTGAGGATGACTGCGTCATTTATAAGCAAAAAAGAAACAATATTTCTAATCCTTGCAAGCAGACCTGAATCAACGGACGAAATGGTGTAGTGATTGGCAGATGGAAGTAAATGTGCCCAAAACTAACGCCATACCTTTTACCAAAACTAGCTCGTCTGAGCCCCTTCACTATTTTCTCAATAGTGTGTCTGTACAAACCATAATCATGGTAAAAGACTTGGGGTCCACATAACGTCTGATCTTAACTGGAATCACCCTATCGATACAATAACCAGCAAAGCTTCTAAATCAGTCGGATTTATGAGGCGCAATCTGCATTCAGCTTACACATCCACAAAGCTTCTTGCCTAGCAAAGAGTATACTATCAAAAATTGAATGGGCTGCGCTAATCTAGAATCCCGATCAGTCGTATTTCGTATATGAACTTAGACCACTCCAAAATAAAGCTGTCAGATTCATTCTCAGGAACTATTTCCCGTTTAGATCATGCATTCTAAGTTCAACCAATACTCGCGCGAACCAACCTATTTTTCTTCTCGCCTCTCTTACTTGCTATTCCTCACTAGAATCAGCTCCCAGGTAACATCGTCACCCTCATAAACCACGACTCATTTCTCAAAGAGTTGCAGTTATTCCTCAATGTATAAGTAATTTTTATGTGTTTGTGTCATTTTTGAACCTCTTAGATTGGTTCAATGTTCGATGTTTTGTCATTTTGAACCGTGGTCATTTTTTAATCCTCGAATGTTAGATTTTGAATAACTGTTGTGCGCCTTTTTGTGTACCCTTTTTTGCAACTATGAATTTCGACATGAATATGTTTGTATTCGTATTTATGGGTGTTGCTGTTTTGAATGTTACAATGTCTTTTGTTTTTCCCTACGTGTAAAAGAATAAAATAATAGTGTAAATGATTAAACGGGTAACTGGTAAAAAATATGGTAAATGAATAAAAAAATAAATAAGCAGTCAGTTGTTGTTTGGAATCTGCGTTCTTCATTTGCGCACCTTTGCCGAGCAGTGTGTCCCAACAGTTCCTTCTCACTCTTACATGCTGACAACTTCAATACGCATTCAAGGTAATTATGTAATATGCGGTGCGGGTGAGCTTTTGTTTCCACTGCCCGATTCTTCGCCTGAACAACTGAGTTTTACCTGAGTTCTTGTTTCTGCTAGACTGATATTTCTATTGTTTCTCTTGTCTCGCAACTTAGACCGACCTGAGCACCTCCTTCGGAGCATATGCGACCCTTGATTCCACTGGACACATGGACACTCTGGATTGAAACATGGGGCGGTGGAATGTCCCCATCTGTGATACGGACTTCATTTGGTACAGAGCTCCGCTTTTGAGACGGGCTGTCCTGCAAACACGGTTTGCGGTCAACATTCACATCAGCAAACCCCGAACGGGTCATGTGCAATGCCGCCACTTAGAAAATAAGTGAAGAGACTTTATAAGGTGAGGGAAGGGCCACCTCATGTTCAAAGCTATATCAAGTTTCCTGTGTTTATTGGCGTCTAGTGACACTTCAACAGTGGGAAATGGTTGTTCTGCATTAGAGCGCGGTGGTGAGAAATCTTGTACTTTTTCAAAGCTTGTCCGAACATCCTTAAATTGATGGGCATTTCTTCGCGTAGCCTCAAGCTCCGCGAGTCATAGCCGCAACTTCAAAGTTTCCTGTTCAATTTCGAAGCGCACTCCCACGTGCTCATCACGCTCCTCCTTTTTTACCGCAAACATCATTTTTTATCTCGCCTAGCTCTTTGGCCGACTCGAGATCTAGAGCTATATCCGCTCGACAGAGCTTTTAGCCTCGCGTTCCCACTCTGTCAGCTCGTTGCCGCTTAATCCAAATCACCTCTGCAATTTAATTAGCACTGCAAGTTCCATGTCGGGTTTTTAGGAGTAAACAGAAACAAATTAGCCTCGTCGTGTCACGGACGCCCATTATTCTCAGGTCCGGGGGACAATATTTAAAATAAAAGTCTGTGAAAACGACACTTTTTCTTTATGTAACCAGAAACCGAAACAAATACACAAAACAAACATAGAAAAACTAAACCACCGCGGGGTACTAAGAAACACTAAGGAACGGTGAAAAAAGGGTATAGAACACGGTAAAGAGTTTAAGCAAACGGGGAACAGTCAAAGTCCGGGATTGAAGGATGGGGACTAAGTACTGTAATGAAATGCTCATAAATGTGTTCTCTGCCAGAACGGAGTGTCCCTACCTCACGTCCGAGAGGCGCAGTCATGATGGTTCGGTGTTCAAAGGACCAGGTGGCGTGTCCAGGCCGCAGGGTTAGGGCACGCTTTGAGCTCTCGTCGCGTAGTAGCCGACGCAGCTCTCTTGGGGCATGGCGTTCCTCTACCGATGTCTGACGACCCGACTTGTTTGAGGAGATGTCTTGGAGGTTGCGCCTGTGAGGACCTCTTTGGGCACGGCACGGGTGTAATCGTGTGACCACAGCGTGTCCAGGGCACGCTCCACACTTCACAGCCTCTCTTCCCTCTCGTTGTTCTAATTTCTGGCTCCCTTCTTCGCCGGACGCTGTCGCTAGCCGCTTTTCATTGGCCGGATCGTGAGTGGGAGGGGGTGTGCAGGGATGATTGACCGGAGCTGATGATCGTGGTGCTACAGGGGTTTAGGAGCTTACCCCACTGACCGCGTCTTTGTTATCGTCACCGGCTCCTTTTTATGAGCGCTTGTTCTTGTCTTTGCGATTTTCTTCGCATGACAATACGCACACACAGTATGGATCAACTCTACTGCAATATTACACGACCACATAGTTCAAAGGCGAGACGTTTAATTTTTAACCAGTTTTCTAACAAAAGTTGCAATAACAGAACCGGAATAGAAAAATAAATTTCAAACAACCACATTTCGTGTCTGCCCACAGGTACATTTACGAAACATAAACTAATAACAATGCTGCAATATTGCGTTCAAACACTCATTTTTTCTTAACCGTATTAGTGAGTGGGATGAAAACACAACCAAAGTGTTCTTGCCAGGAATTTGCTGAGGCTATATAGCATGCTGTATAATTTTTTGGCAGATATTTTACTTGTATTGTTGTTCAAATAAGCGTTTCATTTCAGTTTTTCTCACACTGACATTTTTGTGTACTGTATAGTGTTCCAAATTAAACCCCGTAAGAAGAAAGAAAGTCAGTTTATTCTTCATTCTGTATCTTGTACTCTGTTTATCCTGTATTCTTTATCTGTTTCAAAGACGTAATACATTCTCTCCTTTGTTTTCCGAGGTATTCTTGAATGCCAATCCTTATTTGTGTCTTAATTCAACGAGCTCCGCATTTCACCTTCTGATTCGCTGCATGCCTAGCGAGAGCCTCTGTACTGGCAGTCAATGCCATACAGAGCTTAAGAGGGTTCAACACTGGTCGACCACTCTCGACATGTTGTAGACACTCGAGTCACGACCAGGGGGTAAAAAGAAGTTCCCATTCACGCCAAGTAGTCCGAGTGGCACTGGCTACCTCTCCCAAGTGCAGTAAGCAAAAATACCTTAACCTAAATACCCAAGAAAGTAGAGGGTATAACAGCACCGCCGGTAGCATAGTGGTTATCTCGCCAGACGCGTATTCTTTAGGTCGTTGGTTCGGATCACATACGGCGGGCATTTTTCTCCACTTTCCTTCGGCCTTTCAACTATATTATCTGTTTATTGACCTACTATGTTTTCCCCTTTCCGAGGTTTCTTGACTGCCAACTCCCTTTCTGTCATAATTCCAGTAGCCCCTCATTCACATTTTTTGGTTCGCTACGTGTATAGCGAGGGCCTCTTTTGTGGCAGTCTTGGTGCCAAAGGTAGCTTAAGAGTGTTCAACGCTGGTCGACCACTCTCGACATGTCGTAGACACTCGAGTCATGGCCCGGGGTTAAAAATAGGGTCCCCTTCACCCAGGGTAGTCCGAGTGGCGCTGGCTACCGCCCCCAAGTGCAGGAAACAAAAATACCTTAACATAAATACCCCAGAAAGTGGAGGTGAAAATAACCATGCTGCTAACGTAGTGGCCAGCTCAACGGAAGCGTATTCTGGAGGTCGTGCATTGGGGTCCCACCCAGTGGAAATATTATCTCCACTTTCTTTCTTCCTTTCCAAATTCTCTATATCTTTCAATGACCTACTACATTCTTCAATTTGCTTTCCAGGGTTTTCTTGACTGCCAACACCTATTTGCCTTAATGCAACCAGTCCCACATTTCGAATTCTGATTCGCATCATGCGTAGCCAGGGCCTCTGTTCTGGCAGTCTTACTGCATTAAGGATCTTAAGAAGGTTCTACCTGGTCGACCAGTTTCGACATGTCATAGACACTCGAGTCACGGCCCGGGTGTTATAAAGGAGGTTTCCTTCACACTCAGTTGTCCACGTCGCTCTGGCTACCACCCCCAAGCGCAGGTAAGAAAAATACCTTACATAATATCCAAGAAAATAGAGGGGAATTTACCCTGCCGGTAGAGTAGTGGTCATTGCAAGAGACGCGTATTCTGGAGGTCTTGGGTTAGCATACTACACTGCGGGCATTTTATCTCCACTCTCTTTCGGTCTTTCCAAATTTTTTGTCTGTTTGAATGACCTACAACGTTCTCCCCTGTGCTTTCCGAGTATTTCGTGACTGCGAACCCTTATTTCTCTCTTAATTCAACGAGCCCCTCATTCTGTTTGAATGACCTACAACGTTCTCCCCTGGGCTTTCCGAGTTTTTTGTGACTGCGAACCCTTATTTCTCTCTTAATTCAACGAGCCCCTGATTTTCCATTCTGATTGGCTATATGCATAGTAAGGCCGCTTTTCTGGCAGTATTGTGTCATAGGGAGCTTACGAAGGTTCAACTCTGGCCGACCACTCTCGACAAGTCGTCGATACTCGAGTCAAGGCTCTGGCGTTAAGAAGGCCACCTTCACCCCTAGTAGTCCGAGTGGCCCCGGCTACCACCCTCAAGTACAGGAAACAAAAAAAACCTTAGCATAAATACCCCAGAAAATGGGAGCGGAAAATAGCCCCGCCTGAAGCATTGTGGTAATCGCATTTGTCGCTTTTTATGGCGGTCATAGACCAGGATCACACATGGCGGGCATTGTTCCCCACTTTCTTTCTGTCTTTCCATATTCTTTATCTCTTTAATGAGCTACTACATCCTCCCTTTTCGGATGTTTTTTTGACTCCCAACCCTTATTTGTGGTGTTTAAACGAGCCCCTCAGTGCCCATTCTGATTCAATACGTGCATTGCGAGGGCATTCTTCCTGGTAGTGTTAGTGCCATAGGGGGCTTAATGGGGTTCAACGCTGGTTGACCACTCTCGACATGTCGTAGACACTCGAGTCACAGTCAAGTGGTTAAAAAGAAGGTCCCCTTAATCCCAAGTAGTTCGAGTGGCGAAGGCTCACGCCCTCAAGCGCACGAAAAAAAATACCTTAACATAAATACCGCAGAAAGTAGAGGGGAAAATATCCCGCTGGTAGCATTAAGGTCATCGTACCAGACGCGTATTCTCGGGGCCTGTCCCATCCCTCGTTGCTGCCATACACGGCGGAATGATGATGATTGTGGCAGGATCTTCCTAGTCACCGGCAAATCTACTCCCAAACCAAGCAGAACGGCCGCCCACTCGAAGCAGAGGAATAACAGGCGCAGAGCCCGTTCAAGGCAGACAATAAACATGGGGTCCTAGAATACGGTCGGAAGTTCATCAACGTACCTGTACTCGGGCACTACTCATCATAAACTCCTTCCAAGCGAACGCAGCGGCGCGGAGAGCTCGCAACGCGGCTTTGATGCGGGCCCGCCGCCAAGACCCAGTGGTGACAGCTCGCGAGGCCGAAGAAAAACCCCAGCGTCGCCAGCAATCGCAAACCAGCACCAGCATTGATCCGGAGGCGGAGGCAGCGGCGAGGGCTCACGCAGTCGAAGCACAGCGGGCTCGTCGACAATCGGATCGCAGAGTAAGAGCCACGGCGCGGAGAGCTCGCAAAGCGGCTGCAATGTGGGCCCGCCACCAAGACCCGGTGGTAAGAGCTCCCGATGCCGTAGAAAGAGACCAGCATCGCCAGCAATCGCAAACCAGTACCAGCATCGATTTAGAGGCCGAGGCAGTGACGAGGGCCAAGGGATTGGCCAACCAATGATTGGGCGAAGAGGTCAAAACCTTCAACGTGTTCGTTGCTACCCAACAAAGAGGAGAGGAAAAAGAAGAGGTTGTCGTTCGTCGCCTGCGAGCTGAAGACACGTACCGGGGGTACGCGACACAAACGCTCTGCAGAAGGCGACGGCCAAGTTGGTTAAAAGGTCACACACCGAATTCGCCAACTAATACATGGAGATTCTCATCGTCCCAAACAAGCCCTACAGAATCACCACAAATATCGACGTCGTCGACGGCCTTGTCTACGGAGCGGTGGCAAGATTGACGTGTCGAGTCTTTATATAATGTGTGCGCAAATGTTTCACGGTTTTACCGATAAGCATTTTAGCCTCGCACCTCTCATCATCATTCACTTCGTGGAGACGGCGGGATTTTCTACTTTATTTTCCTCTCTCCAAATTTGTTTTCTGGTTCAATGAGCTACTACTTTCTCCCCTTTTCTTTCCAATGTTTTCTTGACTGCCAACCCTTATTTCTGTCCCAATACAACAAGCCCCTCATTCGCAATTTGATTCGCTACATGCATAGCAAAGGCATGTGTTCTGGTATTCCTAGTACCATAATGAGCTTAAAATTGTTCAACGGTGGTCGACCACTCTAGACTTGTCGTAGACACTTGAGTCACAGTGCGAGGGTTAAAACGGTCCCCTTCACCTCGAGTAGTCCGAGTGGCGCTAGCTAGCACCCCCATGCAGAGGAAACAAGAATAGCTTCACATAAATAACCCAAAAAGTGGAGGGAAAATATCCCCGCTCGTAGCGTAGCGCAAAGTACACAAATTTTAAAGGTCGTGGGTTTTGATCCCATCCGCTGGGCATTTTTTCTCTGTTTCCTACCTGTTTTTATATGCTCTTTGTCTGTTTCAATGACCTACTATATTCTGTAATTTACTTTCCGTGGTTTTCTTCACTGGGAACCGTTACTTCTATCTTAATTGAACCAGCCCCTCATTTACCATTCTGATTTGCTACATACATAGCCAGCACCTCTGTTCTGGCAGTCTAAGTGCCATAGGGAGCTTAAGAGGGTTCAAGGCTGGATGACCACTCTCGACAGGTCGTAGACACTCGAGTCAAGGCCCGGGGTTAAAAAAGAGTTGCCCTTCACCTATATAGTCCTATCGGCGGTGGCTACAACCCCGGAGCGTCGGAAACACACATACCTTAACACAAATACCCCAGAAAGTGGAGGGCAAAATAGTCCCCCCCCCCCGGTAGCATTCTTGTCATCGCACCAGACGCGTAGTCTGGAAGACTAATGTTGAGGTCCCAACCGGTTGCATTTTTTTCTCCACTTTCTTTCGGTGTTTCTATATTTTTTATCAGTTTAAATGACCTACTACACTCTACCCTTTGCTTTCTGAGGTTTTTGACTGCCAACGCATATTTCTCTCTTAATTCTAAGAGACGCTCATTTGACATTCTGATTCGCCACATGCATTGTGAGGGCCTCTGTTTTTGCAGTCTTAATGCCATAAGGATCTTTCGAGTGTTCAACCCGGTCGAGCAGATTCGACAAGTCGTACACACTCCAGTCGCGGTCCGGCGGCTAAAAAGAAGGTCCCCTTCACGCCGAGTAGTCCGAGTGGGGCTGGCTACTGCCCCCAAGCGCAGGAAAGAGAAATACCTTGACATAAATACCCCAGAAAGTGGATAGAAAAAGAGACCCGACGCCAGCGTAGTGGTTTATCGCACCAGACGAGTATTCCGTAGGTGGTGTGTGTGTTGAAAAAGGCACCAGGAAGAGCCAAGACGCCCACGGCGTGCCAGAACTCGGAAGAAGCATCCTTCCTCTTTCTTTATTTCAGTGCTGCTGCACCGCGCGCACTTCATCATCCTCTACTTATATGACATCTTCCCCGGGGCTCTTGGCGAGCTCGAGAGGATACAACTTTTGAACAGGACGGGTCAGGAACTGTCCATTCGGGATTCGGACTTTGCAAGCACGGACTATGCCGTCACGACCGGGATGTGTTTCCGCTATGATACCTGTCGTCCAAATTCACGTGGACCCTTTCCTTCGATGAGCACGACGTCTCCGAGTTTAACAGATATGGTGTTTTTTGACTTGAAACGATGGAATGATGACAGTTGAAGAACGTAGTCCTTTGTCCATCGCAACCAGAAACGATTTAAGAGTTGTTGGCGGTAATACCATTTTTTCGTGATTTTTGCAGGATTTTCTTTACACAGTTCTGCGCACACTGTTGGTGATGATGTTAAACGACTGCCGATGATGAAGTGAGCAGGTGTGATGATTTATGGATCGTTGATGGAGCTTTCCACGAAAGTGAGAGGACGAGAGTTTACGACTGCTTCTATTTCGCACATGAGTGTTCCCAACTGCTCTTCGGTTACAGATGCCTTGCCCAACGTGACTCGTACGGATCGCTTTACAGAACCGACAAGTCGTTCCCAAAATCCGCCCCACCAAGGTGTAGCTTGCACGCTAAACTTCCATGTGATGCCACGTTCAGCAGCGAAGTTGCGCATTTCGTGAGAAGAGCAGATTATGTACAGGGAACGCAACTGTTTGCTTGCGCGCTTGAATGTAAGGCTGTTGTCCGAATAAACTATCTTGGCACGTCTCTTCGAGCTATAAACCTCTGGAAAGCATACATGAATGCTTCTGTGGTCAGACGTGAATCTATTGCCAAGTGTATAGCCCTTAGAACAGCACATGTGATGAGGAGGATATAAACCTTGCGAATTTCTCCTCAAACCAGTAGGGGCCCGGCAAAGTCAATTCCAATTATATCAAACGGGTTCGACTTACGAAGTCTCTTTTCCGGAACAGGTGCCGTTGGAGCTGAGGCAGACTTTCCTTTGTATTTTTTACATGTGCTACATGAATGCAGGTTGCTTTTCACTCGCTGGCGAGGTTTTGTTATCCTAAAGGTTTCCCGCAATTCTACTAACACGTCTCCGATTCTGCTGTGCAGTAGTCTTCTGTGAACCGAGTCGATGATCAACTACGTGAAGTGACATCTTGACGGTGGGATGATAGGGTTCTTCGTGTCTTCGTTTACAGTGAAGTATGGTAATCTACTTCGTGCTCGCAGCAGTCCTTTGCCATCGATAAACGGGGAAGCATCGCGATGTCGGAGTTTTTTTGATCTTGCCCTAATTTAATATCCTTCATCTCTTGATGGTTGTGTTTCCCTTGTTCTGCTTTTATCAAACATTGTTCCACCGTCCTTATTTCGAATGTAGACAGTGGTCCTGTAGATCGCTTGGAACTTCTTACACAAAATCTTCTGGTTGATGCAACCACTCTGAGAAGCTTATGCAGACTGCTAAATCTATCGACAGGTATAACTTGCGCTAGTTCATCTTCGTTGCAACCTATCAGCTCCACATGTGTCAGCTCTATTGACAAATCGCGGCTTGAGACTTGAATGTCATCTGGCCAATCCTCTTCGGGCAAGTTCAGCCAGGTCGGTCCCTCCCACCAAAGTGAGCTGCTAATCAATTCGTCAGCCAAACAACCTCGAGTTAGTGTATCCGCGGGGTTGAAACATCCTCGGCAATGACGCCACTGGGTTGGAGGGTGCGTTCCTTGTAATTCCGCCACTCTGTTCATGACGAACGATTCCCACTTCTTGCGCCACGGATCCATCCCAATGCTATCGCGGAGTCTGTCCAAAACGTGATAACTGTCCTTCTGTGAAAAACCTTGTTTTTCAGGTAGGCACCCATTCTTGCGGCGATGCGCGCTACCATGAATTCCAACCTAGGTACGGTAAGTTTTCTGATTGGAGCCACTCTCGTTTTTGCGAACAAGAACGACGTTTCCTTTCCTCCTGCACTGTTCACGAAACGAAGGTAAGCTACCGCCCCATATGCTTGCGGACTTGCGTCACAAAATATGCGAACTTCCCAACAGTCCGATCTGTTTTCTGCGTCTGAAAGCACGTTTGACTCTTGTCTCTTGCAGCTTCGGAAGAGAATGAATCCAGTCATTCCATTCAGTCTTCAGGTTATCCGGAAGAGGCATGTCCCAACGAATTTTCTGTATCCAAAGCTTCTGAAACAGAATTTTTCCTTTGATGACAAATGGACAAATCAATCCTAGTGGGTCAAAGATTGCAGCTATTGCTCGGAGTACGGTCCTTGTTGTCGCTGGTGTCTTGCTGGATGCAAGAAGCGCAGATTTTATGCTAAGGTGAAGTGTATCATCTTTTCTCCAAGCGATGCCAAAAACTCTTCTGTTTTCAGGAGGCAAAACTGGCTCTTGATTGCTTGCTTCCGCTTGTCGTTTTTCGCTGTCGTCAAAATAATCTTGCAGAGAAGCGGAATTTGTCGACCACTTTTTCAGTGTCATGCCGGCTTTAAGCATGATGGGATTGGCTTGCTCATAGATGCGTAGAGCACTGTCTTTTGAATGCGCTCCGGCAAGGAAGTCGTCAACGTAGAGCGATGTCTTCATTAGCTCTACCGTCTTCTTGTCCTCTTCTGAAGCTTTACTCAGGTATATTGAATAGTGGCCGACAGTAGAAATGGGCGTGATGTAGCTCCAAAAGGAACACGTTTCATCCGCCACTCTTGCAGGTGGTCTGTCGGGGTTCCAGTTGGTAGGCTTGAATACCAGAAGAACCGGAAGGTGTCACGGTGTTTCTCCTGGACGCCGATTTGGAGGAATGCCTTCTCCGCATCTGCACTGAGTCCAACTGGATACGTCCTGAACCTCAGTAGTAGCTGCATTATATCAGGGTTCAAGTTGCCTCCCTTGTGCAGGCATTCGTTCAGTGAGAGAAAACCCTGAGCAGATGACGATGCATCAAATACAACTCGTAGTTTTGTTGTTGTGCGATATTCCTTGAGCACTTCTCTGTAGGGCATATAGTAAATCGGCTTGTCCTTTTCCGGTGCAAAAAGTGTCTCAGGAACAATCTCTGCGTGACCGTCAACGAGGTACTCTCGTATGGCTTTGTCATACCTTTCGAGAATGTCTTTCTTCTTATGCAGGCGTTGCACCAAAGAAGTTATTCTTCTCATGGCCACGCAACGGTTGTCTCCGAGAGCTGTCTTCTCGATAGGCCTCCACGGAAGAGCCACTTCATAACGTCCTTCAATCTTGGTAACTTTCGAGTCGAATTCAACTAACGCTGGGTTTTTGATCTCACCTTCGTCGTTTGTGCTTATTCCCATAGTCTCCAACTCCCAAAACTGTCGTGCAATATCGTCTTGGCGACAATCTTGCTCCGGACAGCTGTTGTTACTGTGCAAGACGCATAACATTCATTTAGACGGCGCGATTGGTTCACGGTGTCTGTAGCACCTTGAAACGTCCAGCCGAAAATTGTGTTCACGGCCACAAGGCTAGAGTTAGTATGGCGCGTAACTTCAGCTGACAAAAGCCGCCTCATTTGATCTGCTCCGATTAGAAGTCCGAGACTGTCGTCTCCAGTGCTCCAACCAAATTTGTTTGAATCACCGATATTTTTTCCGGTTTCTTCGAACTTCTTCACGAAAAGAACAATCAAACTGGCTTTGTAGTTTTAGCCGGACAATACGATATTGGCGAGTTTTCTTTCGGCGAGTGTTTCCAAACGTGTTGATGGCGAGAGAGATTTCCTCTACAACTGGATGCTTTAGTTTTCGGGAGATGTCCTCATGTAAAAACCTCCTTTGGCTGCCACCGTCGATGACCACGCGAAGGAAGCATCGCCGCTCCTGGGAGACAGCCCATGCCTGAAAAGTCTGAAGCAGTACGGTCTTGCTATACTTGACGTTTGTACCCGAGTCCGCAGACGCATAGTACGCTTTATCCGAGTCAGGTTTGGTGGTTGACTCCCGGTTGTCGACTGCAAGCATAGCGATGAAGCATGCCTGCGTTGACATTTGGAGCATGAAATCCGTCGTTGGCAGTGCTTTGAGCAGTGTCCCTTAGCCGTGCATCTGAAGCAGCGGGCTTCTCTTGTAAGAATCTCTCTTTTCTCATGGTCCGGCATCTTTGAACTACACTGCTCCGTTTCATGAGTGGAACTCCTGCAAAAACAGCAGTAAGTTTGTTTTGTCGGCGAATTTTTCGCGTTTTGAAATACCGCCACTGTTGGAGGATGTGGTCGGCGAAATCCACCTCTATTTTGTTCCACGTTTCCGTCAAATCTCTTTTCCTTTACATCAAAAATTTTCTGGTTTTATCTCTTGCAACCTTTTGTCAGCTGCCGTCGCGTATTCGCCTTGATTGTGTCGGAAGGGAGCTCGGTGTTCGCTCGACGCCGATGGTACTTGATCACGATGACCGGTGGGAGGCTCCGGAGCAAAACATCAGTAAGCATCGATGCGTACGATGTAGTCGGCACCTTCAAGGCTTTTAATCTCCGGACATGACTTTGCAGGGTGTCGTAAAGTCTTCGCAGTCCGGCAACATCAGAAGACGACTTTAGAGCTGGCAGGCATAGCAAGCGGTAGAGGTGTTCTTGCTCGATGCGGAAAGGTTCGCCGAACCTTGAGAGAAGCATGTCTATGGCAGCTTTGTAGCATGCTGTCGTCTGAAGGTTATTAATGGCTGACGCAGCCTCTCCCGATAAATACTTTCTTAAGTAATCAAACTTGTCCGTTGTTGTTAATGAAGGATTTTTGTCAATATTCATTGAACTGTTCACAAAAAGGAAGCCATATACTTATTTCTCCTCGAAAGGTCGTAATGTCAAGTTTCGGTAATTCTGGTCCACCTGAACAAACGGCAGACTGAAGGTCATCTCAAGAAGCTGGATCCTCGACGCCAACATTGTGCGTAATCGCTGCGGGACGTTGATTCTTGAGAGCCTCTATCACAGTCCTTAAACTTGATAATGTGCTGATGGCTTCGTCTTCATACTGCACGATAGTCTGAAGCGTGGTCTCAAGTATCTTGACGGGAATTAACGGGTCAAGCTCGGCGTTAATCGCTCGCACTTCAGCGTCGCACGCTGTAAACGTTCAAGCAAGTTCTGAAGGCTCACCATGTCAGGAGTTGAACATTGCAGCGCTGCGTTCACTTCGTTGACCAGTTTCGTTTGCTGGGCCCGCTGGGTCGTTCGTTTGTGCTTCAATCGGTCCATGGTCGTTCCCTCTTCTCCCGGCGGTTCGTCGCAAGCTCGGAGAACGTCGAGCAACAGGTTTTCGGCACAAAGATATGTTGAAAACCCGTTGCTCGACGTTCGCGTTGTCAGGTTTCGGTGGTTGACTCCCGGGTTTCGGCACCAAGATGTGTTGAAGAAGGGACCAGGAAGAGCCAAGACGCCCACGGCGTACCAGAACTGGGAAGAAGCGTCCTTCCTCTTTCTATATTTCAGTGCTACTGCGCCGCGCGCACTTCATCATCCTCTACTTCTATGACAGTGTGTTCGAAACCCACCCGGTTTCCATTTATCTCCACTTTCTTTCTGTTTTTAAATTTTTTTTATCTTTTGAAATAAACTGCTACATTCTTCCCTTTGCTTTCCGAGGTTTGCTTGACTGCCAACCGTTATTTCTCTGGTAATTGAACGAGCTCCTCTGTCTTATTCTCTATGTGCATAGCGAGGGCCTCAATTCGGACAGTCTTAGTGCCATAGGGAGCTTAGGAGGGTTCAGCGTTGGATGACCACTCTCGACATGTCAGAGACACATGAGTCACGGCCCGTGGTTCTAAAGAAGGTCCCCTTTACCCCGAAGTTTCCAGGTGGCTCTCGCTACCACCCCCAAGTGCAGGTAAGAAATATTCCTTAACACAAATACACCAGAAAGTGGAGGGGAAAATAGCTCCGCCGGCAGCGTAGTGGCATAAATACCAGACACCTATTCCTCAGTTCGTGCGTTAAGGTCTCACACGGCCGTCACTTTACCTCCACTTTATTTCTGTCTTTCAAATTCTTTATCTGTTTTATTACCTACTTTATTATCCCATTTGTTTTCCGAGGTATTCTTGATTGCCAACCCTTATTACTTTCCTAATTCAACGAGCCCCTCATTCACATTCTGATTCGCTACATGCAAAGCGAGGGCCTCTGTTCTGGCACTTTTAGTACCATCGGGAGCTTAAGAGGGTTCAGCACAGGCCGACCACTCTCGACATGCCGTAGACACCCGATTCCCCCGCACGGGGCACCTTGAGCAATCTTGGTGACGGTACTGGCGATACCGCGGACCCCGAGCCCCCAAACATAAGCTGGATCCAACCGTGGTGATGTGTTTTTAAGGTGAAGGGTAGAAACCTCTAACGGTGGCCGTCGGAGCCCAGGTCAAGCTCCGGCGGATGGGCTCCCTGTCTGTCTACCAGGCAGGGAGCTCGGGGACCTCTTTGGCTACCAGGGTAAGGTCAAAGAAGAAAGTACCCCAGTCTCCCTGCTTTTATACTATGCTCTATGGCATTTTCAAACCCCCCCCCCCCCAAACGTGATCGGTCGCTGAAAAGGGGCCGCACCGAAGTATCTTTTCCCCAATTGCCATCTTTAACATTTCCTGAACCGGATAATTTCTCTCGATTTCTTGTGATGGAATCGCTCAATCCAACCCACCCTCTATCATCTCAGTCAGTCTTCTTGATCGCCAAGTATCTTGAAGCCATAGTAGGAAAATCATATAAGTGCAAAAAACAAAGGTCTGGTGAACTCCTCATCGAAATAAATGACAAGCAGCAGTCCACGAAGCTTCTAGCTCAGACTAGACTGGCTGATCTAGACATCAGGGTCACACCCCATCGGAGCCTCAACAGCTCCCAGGGTGTGATATCCGAGACAGATCTTTTGAACGAAACGGATGCGGATCTCCTTGCCGGCTTGAAGGATCAGGGCGTCACTGCCGTGAGACGCATCACTATCCGCAGAGACGACAAGGAGATTCCCACCAAGCACATTATCTTGACTTTCGACCGCGCAGTTCTTCCACAACACATCAATGCAGGTTTTATCCGTTGCTCCATCCGTCCGTACATCCCGAATCCGCGGCGCTGTTTTAAGTGCCAGCGGTTCGGGCACGGTACAACCTCTTGCCGTGGCCGAACGACGTGTGCGAAATGCGTGGCGCACGATCATCAGACTGACAACTGTCCATCCGAAACCCTCACTTGTGTGAACTGGGGCGGTCCGCATGCAGCGTACTCCCGCAAGTGCGAAAAATTTCAAATGGAAAAAAAGATAATTAACATCAAGGTTACGGACAACATCACCTTCCCAGAGGCGCGAAAGAGGTTCGCCTCTTTCCCTCTGGGGAGGTACGCCGACGCGGCTCGCCGGGGGGCGGAGCGGCGTCTGGTGTCCACAGGGACCCAGTTCAGCGAGTCTGACCTGGTCCCTGCCCCGCCCCGACTTGGGTTCCCTCTGGCAGCCCCACCCGCGACCACGCCGCTTGCTGAGGCAGCAGCGGTTGTGGTGCAAACGTCTTCCGTCGGGACCGGTGCCGCTCCCGCCTCTGTCTCCCCGTCCTCCAGTGCGTTGGAGGGTACCGAGGTGATGGACACCATGGGCCCCGCACCGGTTCCCACCGCCACCGCACCGCCCGTGCCACCTCTGGCGCCCCGGACGCCCTCGGCGGTGGCGGCTCAAACGAAGGGCTCCCGAGGGGGGGCCAAGTCCGGGGGGCCCGGTCCGTCGGGCACCCCTCGGACATCCGACAACGACATGGATGTCGGGCCGTTCCTGCTTGCAACGCAGCGCAAGGAACGCGTCCCGACGCCAAAGCCTCCCGACAAGCCAAAAAAGGCGAGAGTCACAGCCCCGAAAGACGACACATAAACAAACACACACACTTCAGTAGCTCTCACACTAAATAATGGGAAGAGAAAACATAATTCAATGGAACTGTAGAGGCCTTCTTAAAAATCTTGACGATGTATACGAACTACTGCAGGCTAATCAGCCAAGTGTAATGTGTGTTCAGGAAACACATTTGAATTCCAAGCACACAAATTTCTTGAATAGTTACATGGTCTTCAGAAAGGACAGGGATGGCTGCACACACTCTTCTGGCGGTGTGGCCATAATTGCCCGGAAATCCTTAGCCTGCCACCCTGTCACTCTGAACACTATCCTTGAGGCTGTAGCAATACGCTTGATAATATTTAATAGGTTGATAACGGTATGCTCCATATACATTCCTCCTGATGTTTCACTTTTAAGTTCTGACTTCGAGGCGCTGGTTGACCAGCTGCTCGAACCATACATCCTGACAGGCGACCTTAATGCTCACAATACTCTTTGGGGCTCTTCTCGCACGGATGCCCGAGGTCGCCTTATAGAGAAATTCCTTAAATCTTCAGGAGCATGCCTTTTCAACAATAAACAGCCTACATACCATAGCATAGGACACAACACATACTCATGTCTTGACTTGGCGATTGGCTCCGCAGTTCTCAATCCTCTCCTCGAGTGGGCTGTGGGCACTGACCCATACCGTAGTGACCACTTCCCCACCTCACTCACATACATAGGTAAAGGCCCATGCAGTCCATCTTCCCATAATAGGTTCAATGAAGCACGAGCTAACTGGAATACATTTACAGAGACATCCAAACTACACCACACATCCATAGGACACCTACACGTTGAAGAAGCTACCCAACTGCTCACGGCGCACATTCTCGACGCCGCCGAAAAGTCCATTCCCCACGTCTCTGGTGCCCCGCGCAACCAGCGGAGGCCGTGGTGGAATGAAGACTGTAGGCGGGCGCGAGAGGCCCAGAACAAGGCGTGGGGTATCCTTCGTCGGTACCCCACGTCGGGAAACCTCCTCTTGTTCGAACGGGCCAAGGCATTAGGAAAACGTGTGCGCCGTGAGGCAAAAGGAGAGAGTTGGCGTACATTCATAACATCAATAAACTCCTACACAGACACACGGAAAGTATGGACACGTATACGCAAACTCAAAGGACAACAGACACACAGCCTGCCCCTGGTCAGTACAACAGGGGACACTCTGGAAGACCAGGCTGACACACTCGCACAACACTTCCAACACGTGTCCAGTTCAGCACACTACACGAACACTTTCCTGAAACATAAAGCCTCTTGTGAAAAGAAGTCCCTACACGACAACAACAAATCACAGACTTCGTACAACTCCCTGTTTTCACTACATGAGCTGAGGGCTGCTCTGAGCACGTGTAAACCCTCAGCTCCAGGCCCAGACAACATTACATATACCATGATACAGAACTTACACACAGACACTCTTGTAACACTTCTCCACCTTTTCAACAAGATATGGCTTTCGGGGCACATTCCAAAGTCTTGGAGGGATGCCATAGTTGTAGCATTCTTGAAAGAAGGGAAGGACCCTTCTTCTCGCGCTAGCTATCGACCCATTGCCCTGACCAGCTGCCTGTGCAAGCTTCTCGAGAAGATGATAAACCGGAGGCTCGTGTACTTTTTGGAGTATAACGGCCTTCTCGAGAGCTGCCAGGCAGGCTTCAGGGCGGGGCGATCCACGAATGATCAACTTGTGGCACTAGAGTCGTATATTAAGGATGCCTTCGTGCATAAACAGTTCTGTTTAACTGTGTTTTCTACCTAGAAAAGGCCTATGACACCGCTTGGCGTTAAGGGATCCTTAGTGACCTGAAGTCATTCGGTGTTTCTGGTAATATGTTGAACACCCTTGCTAGCTATTTGTCGGAGAGAACCTTTCGCGTTAGAGTTGGTTCTGCACTGTCAAAGGTACACGTGCAAGAAAATGGCGTGCCGCAAGGCGGAGTTCTAAGCTGCACTCTCTTCATAGTAAAAATGAACTCCCTTGGGAAGACACTGCCGCCTACAATTTCTTACTCCATGTATGTAGATGACGTGCAGATATCTTTTAAATCATGTAATATGTTCATCTGCGAACGTCAAGTCCAGCTCGGCGTCAAGAAGCTTGCCGGCTGGGCAGACAAGAATGGTTTTAAAATTAATCCCGGAAAGAGCTCTTGTGTTGTATCCTCCAGGAAGCGTGGGGTCCACCCGGACCCAGACATCACTCTTGCGAATGTGCCAATTCCTGTGAACAAGGAGCACAAGTTTTTAGGCATTTTATTCGATGAAAAACTTACATTCATTCCTCATGTCAAACAGCTCAAATGTAAATGCGTAAAGGCAATGAATATTCTTAAGGTTCTCTCACATCAATCTTATGGGGCCGACAAACAACTCCTGCTGCGCCTGTACACAGCGTTGGTGGGTTCCCGGCTCGACTACGGCAGTGTCGTGTATGGGTCGGCGACAAAGACCGCACTGAGAATGCTCGACCCAGTGCTGCATCTTGGCCTTCCCCTCTCATGCGGCGCTTTCCGCACTAGCCCTGTCGAAAGCCTTTATGTCGAGTGCGACAAGTGGTGTCTAGGGCATCAGCGGGAGTATGTTGACCTGCTGTATGCATCTAAGATTGTGTCCCTTACCAACCATCCTTTTAATCCCATCATGAACAATACATCAAACTTGCAACTCTTTTTAAACAGGCCATCTATTTCCTTACCTTTCTCTCTCAGAGTTAGGGAGGAGGCTTCTGCACTCACGGTCCCTCTTTCAGACACGCACAAGACACCCATCCATAATTTAATTCCACCATGCCATCTACATCCTATATCATGCGACCTATCATTCACATTAGTAGAAAAAAATAGGGTACCAAGGAGTGCAATTCTGCAGCACTTCCTGTTCCTGCAGGACAAGTACAGGCGCGCACAATTCTATAGCGACGCGTCGAAAACTGGTTTTACTGTATCTTGTGCAGCGCACGGACCAAATTTTACCGTTACTAAAACAATGAATTCTCATAGCAGTATTTACACGGCAGAAGCCTATGGCATTTTACTCGTTTCAAACCACATCCTCGAACATAAGATTCCAAAGTCCATCGTCTACACTGATTCTCTAAGCGTTTTGCAGGCATTGTCATCAGGAAGGTCGTCAAAAAACAATGTAATCAATGTTCTTTTCAAGGTACTAATGACTGCATATGCCTCAAATCTTCAAATAACTATATGCTGGGTACCAGGTCACTGTGGGATCCCTGGCAATGAGACTGCTGATGAAATGGCTGGTGCTGCTGCTCTCATGACCACAGTTGACATAACAACAGTACCTTACACCGACCTAAAGACACTCATCAGACGACAGCTTCGTAACACATGGCAATTACGCTGGAGTCAACAAACAGACAACAAACTACACATAATAAAACCACAACTGGGACGCTACGTAACTGACTCACACAACAGATACACTGAAGTCGCCCTGGCTAGGCTGCGGATAGGCCACACACATGTCACGCACTCCCACCTGCTCACTGGAACTTCGGGACCCACGTGTAGCAGGTGTGGAATGGGCCTATCCGTAGTCCACATACTAATCACATGCAAGGCACTTGACACAACACGACACAAACATTTCCCTGAATTATACAGACGACACATTCCTTTGCACACATCATACTTTTTAGCCGACGAACCAATGTTTTCTAGTCAACGTGTTTTTAAGTTTTTAGCTGAGGTAAACTTTCTGCAGCTCTTATCATATCATGTGTAATCACCCTGGCCCTATACACCAGCCATCTCCATCGCCTTTTGTTTTGCATCACCTTTACTTTTTGTCGCATGTCTTAGTATGTACGGTCTCATCAAAATTCAGTAACTTCTTCTTTGGCGCTCTTTGCTCATAGTCGGCCTTGCGCCAATAAAACCCAACTATCATCATCATCAGACACCCGATTCCGGATCCGGGGGTAAAAAAGAGGTCCCCTTCACCCCGTGTACACGAAGTGGTGCTGGCTACCACCCCCAATAGCTGAAAACAAAAATTCCCTATAATAAATACCCTAGAAAGTGGAGAGAAAATGAGCCCCGCAGGTAACGTAGTGGTCATCGCGCAGGACGCGTTTTCTTGAGGTCGTACATTGGAGTCCCGCCCAGCGGGAATTTTCTCTCCACTTTCTTTATGTATTTCCAAATTCTTAAACTGTTTCAATGACCTACTATATCTCCCCTTTGCTTACCGAGGTTTTCTTGGCTGCCAACACTTTTTGTGTTAATTTACCGAGCCCCGCATTTCCCATTTTGATTTGCTACATGCATGTTGAGGGCCTCTGTTCTGGCAGTCTTATACCATAAGGAGCTTAAGAGGGTTCAACACTGGTCGACCACTCTCGTCATGTAGTAGACACTAGAGTCATGGCACGGTAGTTCAAAAGAACGTCACCTAACCTCAAGTACTCCGAGTGGTGCTGGTGACCACCCGCAAGCGTAGGAAACAAAAATACCTTTACGTAAACTCCCAAGAAGGTGAAGTTAAAAATAGACCCGGCGATTCGTAGAGGTCATCGCACCAGACGCGTATTCAGGACGTTGTGGATTCGCAGCCTACCTAGCGGGAATTTTATCTCCACTTTCTTTCTGTATTTCTAAATTCTTAATCCCTTTCATTACCTATACATTCTCCCCTTTGCTTTCCAAAGTTTTCTTGACTGCCAACCCTTATCTCTCTCTTAATGCAACCAGCCCCTTATTTCCCTGTCTTACTCACTACATGCGTAAGGAATGCCTCTGTTCCGGCAGTCTTAGTCCAATCGGCAGCTTAACAGGGTTCAGCGCCAGATGACCACTATCGACATGTCGTAGACACTCTATTCACGGCCGGCGGTTGTAAAGATGGTTCCCTTCACCCCAAGTAGTTCAGGCGGCTCTGGCTACCACACAGAGGTGCAGGTAAGAGAAATTCCACCGAATAAATACCCAAGAAAGTGGATGGGAAAATAGCTTCGCCGGTAGCATAGTTGTCATCGCACCAGACACGTATTCTGGAGGTAGTAGATTCGGACCCCAACCGGCGTGAATTTTTTCTACACGATCTTTTCCCTTTGAAATTCTATATCTGTTTCAATGACCTACTACATACTCTTCTTTCCTTTCCGGGGTTTTCTTCATTGCCAACGCTTATTTCTCTTATTTCAACATGGCCCTCATTACCCAGTCTTCTTCGGTAAATGCGTATCGAAGGCCTCGGTTCCGGCAGTCTTAATAACATTGAGAACTTGAGAGAGTTCACCACAGATCAAAGACTCGCGACATGTCTTAGAGACTCCAGTCTTGGCCGGGGGGTAAAAAAGAAGGTCCCTTTAACCCCGAGTAGTCCGAGGGATGCTAGATAGCAACCCCAAGCGCACGAAAGACAAATACCTTGACATAAATACCACAGAAACTGGAGGGAAAAATAGACCCGCCGGCATCGGAGTGGTAATTGAACCAGACGCGTATTCTTGAGGTGGTGGGTTCGGAACCCACCCGGTTTGCATTTTATCTCAACTTTCTTTCTGTATTTCGAAATTCTTTATCTTTTTCAATAGACAACTACATGCTCCCCTTTGCTTTCAGTTGTTTTCTTGACTGCCAACCTTTATTTCTCTCCTAATTGAACGAGCCCCTCATTCACATTCTGACTCGCGACGTGCAGAGCGAGGGCCTCTGTTCTGTCAGTCTTAGTACCATAGGGAGCTTAAGAGGGTTCAAAGCAGGTCGACCATTCTCGACATGTCGTAAAATCATGAGTCATAGCCTGGCGGATCCCCTTATCCCCGAGTAGTCCATGTAGCTCTGGCTAACACACCAAAGTGGAGGTAAGAAAAATTCCTTACCATTTATACATCAGAAAGTGATGGGCAAGATAGCCCCGGAAGTAGCGTAGTGGTAATCACACGAACGCGTATTCTGGAGGTCGCGCGTTAGGGTCCCATCCGGCGGCAATTTTATCTCCACTTTATTCCTCTATTTCGTATTCGTTATTCTTTTCCAGGACCTACTGCATTGTGCAATTTATTTTTCGAGGTTTTCTTGACAGCCAACCCTTATATCTGTCCTAAATCAACGAGCCTCTCATTAACATTCAGATTAGCGACAAGCAATGCGAGAGCCTCTGTTCTGGCAGTCTTAGTACCATAAGGAGCTTAAGAGGGTTCGACGCAGGTCCACCCCTCTCGACATGCAGTAGACACTCGAGTCACGATCCGGCGGGTAAAAAGGAGGTCCCCTTCACCCCGAATACACAAACTAGCGCTGGCTACCACCCCCAATAGCTGAAAGAAAAAAATCTTTAACAAAAATACCCCTGAAACTGGAGGGCAAACTAGCCTCGCGGGTAACATAGTGGTCACTGCACCAGACGCGTATTCTGGAGGTCGTGCATTGTGGTCCCACCCAGCGGGCATTTTTTCTCCACTTTCTTTTTGTCTTTCCAAATTTTTTTATCTGTTTCAATGACCTACTATATCCTCCCCTTTTCTTTCCGAAGTTTTCATGACGGCCAACCCATATGTTTGTCTTAATTCAATGAGAACCCCTTTACCCTTCCCATTCGCTACATGCCTAGCGAGGGCCTCTGTTCTGGCAGTCTTAACACGATAGGGAGCTTACGAGGGTTCAACACTGGTCGACCACTCTCGTCATGTGGTAGACACTGGAATCATGGCACGGTGGTTCAAAAGAAGGTCCCGCTAGCCTTAAGTACTCCGAGTGGCGCTGGCTACCATACCCAAGCGCAGGAAACAAAAATTCCTTAACATACCACTCAAAGTGGAGCGGAAAATAACCTAGCCGGTAGCGTCAAGGTCATCTCCCCCAGAAGCGTATTCTGGAGGTCGTGGGCTTGGATCTCACACGGCAGGCATTTTATCTACACTTTCTTTCGGTCTTTCCAAATTCTTTCTCTGTTTCAAGGACCTACTACATTGTCCTCTTTGCTTTCCGCGGTTTTTATGGCTACCAACTAGTATTTCTGTCCTAATTCAACGAAGCAAATTTAAAGCGCAACAAATTTAAACTAAAGACCAACGACCCAAGGACAAGGAAATTCGCTCTATGTAATACCAACTAGCTCGAACCCTCACGGTGCTAATTCAATGAGCCCCGCATTTCCAATTCTGATTCTCTACATGCATAGGAAGGGCCTCTTTTCAGGCAGTCTTAGTACCATAAGCATTTTAGGAGGGTTCCCCTTGGTCGACAACTTTCGACATGTCGTAGACACCCGATTCATGGGCTGGAACCCCAAAAGCAGGTCCCCTTCCCCCGGAATAGTCCGAGTGGCGCTGGTTACCACCCCCAAGCACCAGAAACAAAAACAGCTTTACATAAATACCCCAGAAAGTGGAGGGGAAAATAGACCCGCCAGCATTGTAGTGGTCATCGCACCAGACGCGTCTTCTGGAGGTTGTGGGTTCGGAGCCCACCCGGCGGAAATTTTATCTCCACTTTCTTACTGTCTTTCCAAATTCTTTATCTGTTTCATCACCTATACATTATCCCATTTGCTTTCCGAGGTTTTCTTGACTGCCAACCCTTATTTCTCTCTAATTGCTACGAGCCATTCATTTCCCAGTCTTACTCACTACATGCATAGCAACCTCCGTACCGCCAGTCTTAGTGCCATAGGAACCTTGACAGGGTTCAGCGCCGGATGACCACTATCGACATGTCGTAGACTCTCGAGTCAGAGCCCACAGGTTGTAAAGAAGGTCCCCTTCCCCCCGAGTAGTCCGAGTGTCGCTGGCTATCACACCAAAGCGCAGAAAAAAATAGACCCGCCGGCATTGTAGTGGTCATCGCACGAGACGCGTATTCTCGACATCTTGCGTTAGGGTCCCACCCGGTGGCCATTTTATCTCCACTTTCTTTCTGTCTTTCCAAATTCTGTATATGTTTCGGACACCCACTACATTCTTCCCTTTGCTTTGCGTGGCTTTGTTGACAGCCAACCCTTATTTCTCTCTTACTTCAAGGAGCCCCACATTTGCCACACTCATTCGCTACATTCAAAGCCAGGGCCCCTTATCTGGCAGTCGTAGTGCCACTGGGAGCGTAAGAAGGTTAAACGCTGGTCAACCAGTGTCGGCATGTCGTACACACTCAAGTCATGCCGGAGGTTAAAATGAAGGCCCCCTTCAGCCCGAGTAGTCCGAGTTTAGCTGGCTACCGTCCCCCACCACAGGAAACGAAATAACTTGGCATAAATACCCCAGAAAGCGGAGGCGAAAATTGCCCCTCTGGTAGTGTAGTTTTTATCGCACCAGACGCGTATTCTGGCGGTCGTGGGTTCGGATCACACACGGCGGGCATTTTGCTCCACTTTTTTTCTTTTTCTGTCTTTCCAAATTCTTTATCGGTTTCAATCACCTACTTCTTGAACTTCGTGAAACGTCTTGAACATATAATACACACCCAAGTAATTAGCTGCCTGGACGATCATAGCATTGTACAAAAATATCAGCATGGTTTTCGCCGAGGATACTCATGTGACACGCAGCTCGCCGGCTTCATTCATGAGATACATTCAGCTCTTGACGGTGGATCCCCGGTTGATGCTATTTTCCTCGACTTTTCCAAAGCTTTTGACCGTGTGTCTCATCACCTGCTTCTAACCAAAGTGTCTAGGCTTAACCTTAACCCAAACATTTTGGCATGGGTAAAAGATTTTCTTTCTTCTAGAGCGCAGTTCACGTGCGCTAACAATTGTAACTCTTCCTTCAAACCAGTAACTTCTGAAGTCCCAAAGGGTAGCGTACTAGGTCCACTAGTGTTTCCAATCTACATTAATGACTTGCTATCCTCTGTATCAACCCGAGTTAAAATTTTTGCTGACGACTGTGTGATTTACCGAATAATTTCCTCTGACGATGACTGGAAAGATTTGGAAACTGATGTAAACGATAATATTGCACTGTGCTCATCATGTCTAATGACCCTAAATTGCTCTAAAACAAAGTCTATGTCATTTAGTAAACACGTACCCCGGATTTCCACCTCCTACGTGTTGAATAATACTACTGTTCACCTCGTCTCCACTTATAAATATCTTGGAATTCATCGGCAACCTGATCTGTAATGGCAGTACCATATACAACTCACCCTGGCGGCTGCTGACCGCTCTTTTGGATTTCTCAACCGTAACCTTAAACAGGCTCCCTCCCTAACATACACAAACTTGCCTTTACTTCACTAATACGTCCGAAATGTGAATATGCATCAGGCATTTGGGATTCCGAACATGCTTACATCATAAACGACATTGCATACCTGTAAAATCGTGCCCCTCGCTTCATATTTTCAGATTATTCACGTCATTCCAGCGTGACTGAAATAAAACGCCGAGCAGAGCTACCCGGACTATTCCATCGTCGTAAACTTACACGCCTATCACTTTTCCACAAACTTTATCACCACGTGTCACTTCACAGCGATTTCTTCGGGCCACCTGCCATTATTTTTCCACGCCGCGATTACCCCTAAAAAGTTAAACGCTTGAACCGTAAATCATCTGCTTTTTCCCGGTCATTGTTTCCACGTACCACAATCGATTGGAATAATCTACCATCACACATTGCCTAAGCGGAAGACGCCCCGAAACTTCAAGAACTAATTCAAAACACTGACACCATCTAACTTTTGCTCTTTTACTTATTTTTTTTCCTCTTTCCCGGAATGTGCAGAGAAAATGTGTACTATTATTTACATTTATTCAGCTTATTTTCGGTGTGAGGAGTAAGTCTATATTTTTATTCGTTTTTGATTGTAGGCTTTATTTGTTATCTTTTGATCATTTAGTACATGGATTAGTTTCCTTGTATTTTATAGACAGTTCACTGTGTACTCGTTCGTATTCGAACGATTTGTTGCCTATTCTTTTCTCTATTTTTGCTGTATTTACCAATTACTTCTTATAACATATGCCTCAACCTTAGTCTGTATTTAATTTGAAAGTTTTCCCTGTTTTGTTTTCTTTTCGTTTTTCACGTTCACTGATTGTACTTTTGCTCATGTAACCTCCCTATGTATACCCTCTCACGAGGGGCTTCAGGAATATTATGAATAAATAAATAAATAAATAAATAAATAAATACATTCTCCTGTTTGATTCCGAGGTTTTCTTGACTGCCACCTCTTATTTCTCTCTTAATTAAAAGGGCGTCTCATTTCCCACTATGATTCGCTACAAGCATAGCGAGGGCCTCTTTTCTGGCAGTCTTAGTGTCATAGGGAGGTTAAAAGTGTTCACCGCAGCTCGACGACTCTCGACATGTCGAAGTCACTCGAGGCTGAAAAAGGAGGTCCCCTTCACCCCGAGTAGAGCAAGTGGCGCTAGCTACCGCCCCCAAGACTAAACACAGAAAACTAAATTCCTTAACATAAATACACCAGCAAGTGGAGGGGAAAATAACCCCGCCAGAAGCGTAGTGGTCATCCCACCAGACACGCATTCGGGAAGTTGTGAGTTAGGGTCCCACCTGGCGGCCATTTTATATCCACTTTCTTTCTGTCTTTCCATTTCTTTATACTTTTTCATGACCTACTTCCTTATCCCATTTGTTTTCCGAGGTTTTCTTGACTGCCAACCATTATTTCTGTCCTAATTCAACGAACCTCTCATTCACATTTTGATTCGCGACATGCATAGCGAGGACGTATGTTCTGGCAGTGTTAGTACAATAGGGAGCTTAAGACAGTTCAACGCAGGTCGACCACTCTCGACATGTCGTAGGCACTCGAGTCACGATCCGGGGGTCAAAAAGCAGGCCCCCTCCCCCCCGAGTAAACGAAGTTCCGCTGGCTACCACCCCCAAGAGAAGAAAACGAAGATTCCTTAACATAAATACCCCAGAAAGTGCAGGGGAAAATAGCCCCGCCCTAGCATAGTGGTCATCACACCAGACGCATATTCTGGAGGTCGTGTGTTAGGGTCCAACCCGGCGTCCATTTTATCTCCACTTTCTTCCTATTTTTCAAACTTTTCCTCTTTTTCCATGTCCTACTTCACTATCCAATTTGTTTTCCGAGGTTTTCATGAATGCCAACCATTATTCTGTCCTAATTCAACGAGCCTCTCTTTCACATTCTGATTCGCGAAAGGCTTAGCGAGGGCCTCTTTTCTGGCAGCCTTAGTCTCATAGGGAGGTTAAGAGGATAAAACGCAGGTCGACTACTCTCGACATGTGGAAGAGACTCGAGACATGATCTGGGGTTGAAAAAGGAGGTCTCCTTCACCCCGAGTAGGCAGAGTGGCACTGGCTGCCACCCCCAAGCGCAGTAAATAAAAATACCTGCACTATAATACCACATCCAGTGAATTGGAAAATAGCTCCGGCGGTAGAGTAGTGTTTTTCGCAGCAGAAGTGTATTCTGGATGTCGTGCGTTCGGATCCCACAAGACGGACATTTTATCTGCACTTTCTTTCCTTCTTTACGCAATCTTTATCTGTGTAATTGACCTAATACGTTCTCCCCTTTGCATTCCGAGGTTTTCCTAAATGCCAACCCTTATTTCTTTGTTATTTCAACGAGCCCCTCATTTCCAATTCTGATTCGCTACATGCATAGCGAGGGCATCTGTTCTGGTAGTCTTATTGCCATAGGTAGCTTGAGAGTGTTCAACGCTAGATAATTACTCTCAACAGATCGTAGACACTCGAGTCACAGCCGGGGGGTTATAAAGGTTTCCTTCACACCTTGGTGTTCACGTCACTCTGACTACAACTCCCAAGCGCAGGTAAGAAAATACCTTAACATAATATCCATGAAAGTGGAGGAGAATAAGCCCTCCGGTAGAGTAGTGGTCATGGCAACAGACGCGTATTCTGGAGGTCGTGGGTTTCGATCCTGCCCGGTGGGCATTTTTTCTCTGCTTCCTACCTGTTTTTCCATGCTCTTTGTCTGTTTCCATGACCTACTACCTTCTCCAATTTGCTTTCCAAAGTTTTCTTGACGGCCAAGCATTATTTCTCTGTTAATTGAATGAGCCACTTATTTTCCAATCTGAATCATGACATGCTTAGCGAGGACCCCTGTTCTGGCAGACTATGTGCCACGGGAAGCTTATGACGGTTCAACGCTGATCAACCATTCTCGGCATGCCATAGACACTTGGGTCACGGCCAGGGGGTTTAAAAGAAGGTCCCCTTCACCCCGAATAGTCCTAGTGGCGCGGGCTACCGCCCCGAGCACACAAAACGAAAACCTTAGCATAAATACCCCAGAAATTACAGGGGGGAATAGCGCCGCGGGTAGTGTAGTGATTCTCGCACGAGACGCGTATTGTGGAGGTCGTGCGTTCAGGTTCCACCAGGCGGGCATTTTTTGTTCACTTTCTGTCTCCATCCCAACATCATTATATATTTCAGTAACCTACTACATTCTCCCCTTTTCGATGTTTGTTGACTGTCCATCCTTATTTCTGTCTTATGTCTCCGAGCCCCTCATTTACCATTTTGATCCACTACATGCATAGCGAGGGCCTCTGTTCTGGCAGTCTTAGTGCCAGACGGACCTTCAGAAGGTTCAACTTAGTTCGACCACTCCCGACATGTCGTAGACACTTGAGTCACGGCCCGGTGGTTGTAAAGATGGTTCCCTTCACCCCAAGTAGTCCATGGGGCTCTCGCTACAACCCCAAGCGCAGGTAAGAAACATTTCTTAACTTATATACCCCAGAAAATAGAGGGGAAATTAGCCCGCCTGGTAGCGTAGTGGCCATCACACCAAATGCGTAATCTGGAGTTGGTGGGTTTGTAACTCACCCGGCAGGCATTTCATCTCCCCTTTCTTTGTGTCTTTCCAAATTTTATATCTGTTTTCATGACCTACATCATTATCCCCTTTGTTTTACGAGGTTTTCTGGATTGCCTACCCTTATTTCTGTCGAAATTATTTGAGCCCCTCATTGATATTCTGATTCTCTTCATGCACAGCGAGGGCCTCTGTTCTGGCAGTCTTAGTGCCTTAGGGACGTTAAGAAGATTCAGCTATGTTCGACCACACTCGACATGTCGTAGACACTCGAGTCACGGCCCGGGGGTTAAAAAGAAGGTCCCCTTCACCCCAACTAGTCCGAGTACTGCTCGCTACCACCCCCAAGTGCAGGAAACAAAAATGCCTGATCATACATACCCCAGAAAGTTGAGCGAAAAATAACCCCTCCGGCATCGTAGTGGTCATCGCACCAAACACGTATTCTGAAGGTTTTGGGTTCGGATCCAACTTGGTGTGCGTTTAACCTCCACTTTCTTTCTGTCTTTCCAAATTCTATATGTGTTTTAAACAAATACTACATTCTCCCCTTGGCTTTCCGGTTTTTTCTTGACTGCCAGCCATCATTTCCCTCCTAATTCAACCAGCACCTCATTTCCCATTCTGATTCGCTACATACCTAGCGAGAGCCTCTGTTCTGGCAGTCTTATTGCCATAGGGAGCTTAAGAGGGTTCAACGCTAGATGATCACTCTCGACATACAGTAGACACTCGAGTCATCGTCCGGGGGTTAAAAAGAAGGTTCCCTTCACCCCGAGTCGTCCGTTTGGCTCTGGCTACCACCTCCAATTGCTGGAAACGAAAATGCCTAACTTAAATGGCCCAGAAAGTGGAGAGGAGAATAGACCCACCAGAGTCTTTGTCGTCATCGCAACAGAGAAGTCTTCTGAAGGTGGTGGGATCGCATCCAAAACGGTGTGCATTTTATCTCCACTTTCTGTCTTTCCTAATTCTTTATTGGTTTTAAACACCTTCTACATTCTCATATTTGTTTGCCGAGGTTTTCTTGACAGCCAAAGCTCATTTTTCTCCTTATTCAACGAGCCGATCATTTCCCGTATCTGATTCTCTACATACATAGCGAGAACGTCTCTTCTGTCAGTCTTAGGGCCATAGGGAGCTTAAGAGGGTTTAACGCTGGATGACCACTCTCGACATATCGTTGACACTAGTGTCATGGCCCCGGGGGTTAAAAAGAAGGTTCCCTTCAACCCTATAGTCCTAGTAGCTCTGGCTACAACTTCCAAGTGTGGGAAACACACATTACTTAACACCAATAGCCCAGAAAGTAGAAAGGAAAATAGCCCCGCTGGTAGCATAGTTGTCATTGCACCAGATGCGTATTTTTGGCGTCGTTGGTTCGGACCCCACCCGGCGTGCATTTGTTGTCCACTCTCTTTTGCGTTTCAAAATATTTATCTGTTTCGGTGACTACTACATTCTCCCATTTTCTTTCCGAAGTTTTCTTGACGGCCAACCAATATTTTTGTGTTTATTCAACAAACCCCTCATTTCCGATTCTGGTTCGCGCGATGCATAGGGAGGGCCTCTGTTCTGGCAGTAATAATGCCTTAGGGAGCTTGAGAAGGTTTAACACTGGTCAACCACTCTCGACAGGTAGCAGACACACGAGTCATAGCCTGCGGGTTAAAAAAAAGGTCTCCTTCACCCTGAATACTCCCAGTGGCACTGGCTATCACCCCCAACTACAGGAAACAAAATAAAATTAGCAGAAATACCCCAAAAGAGTATAGGGTAAACTTTCCCCACCCCTAGCGTAGTGGTTATCCCACCAGACGCGTATTCTGGCAGAGGTGAGTTTGTGTCCCACCCCTTAGCAACTTTATCTCCACTTTCTTTATGTGTTGTTATTATATTATCAGTTTAATTGAACTACAGTCAAACCCGACTATATCGAACCCGTTTACATCGAATTATCCTCTATATCGAACTATTTTTGCGCACAGAATGTATTCTATGAGAATGTATAGCAAAAATTACGCTTACATCGAACAGAAATAGCAGCAACTACCGATATATCGAACGCCAGCGGCGCAAAAGTGCCCCCCCAATTTGGCTTTCCCTCGCGGCAGAGGAGAAACCCACCGACACACCCTCGAAAAGTGGTTTAGCCTGGCGGTTCCTGTGCAGCTCCTTCACCTCGCTCTTTCTCCCTCTCTCTCTCTCGGGCTGTTTCCGCGTCGGCTAGCCGCCGTCTACCCCCAACATAAAATTGATCCTGGCCCTCCCGCCCCGTTTGCTCAGACAGCCAATCACAGGCTGTTGCCACTCTCCAGTTCTCTGGTCGCCGGAGAGGCGCGCGTTGTTGTTTTTGCTGTTTTTCCGTTCGGAGTGTTTGAATTGTCGGCATGTGTTGGACTTGTACTGTGTAGCCGTGATGGCTAGCGGGAAGCGGCAGAATCTGCATTTCGCTGTGAAGCTGGAAATTATAAACAGGGTGGAACGTGCTGAGAAGAAGTCCGTCGTCGCCGCGAAGCCGCGGCGACGACGCGCTTCGACGACGCGCTTCGCTGCCAGCTTCGCAGGCAGCGAAGCTGCTTAAACAGAAGAAAATTCAGGACTACTTCGTGCGGAAGTGAGTTTGTTTCATTAATAAAGTGCTTTCATAAACGGTAGGTGCTTTTATGCTGTCCAATTCTTCAGCATGCATATACCGAATTGTGCCATATATCGAACTCGCGGGCGTTTTTTTTGCGAGTTCGATATAACCGGTTTTGACTATACAACACTCTCCCCTTTGCTTTCCGAGGTTTTTGAGTGCCAACGCGTATTTCTCTCTCAATTCGACGAGTCGCTATTTTCAGATTCTGATTCGCTACATGCATAGTGAGGGCCTCTGTTTTGGCAGTCTTAGTTCCATACGATCTTTCGAGGGTTCAACATGCTCGACTAGTTTCGGCATGTCGTACACAATCGAGTAACGGCCCGGGGGTAAAAAGAAGGTCCCCTTCACCCCGAGTAGTTTAAGCGGTAATGGCTGCCGCCCACAAGCGCAGGAAAACAAAATATCTTGACATAAATACCCCAGAACGTGCATGCGAAAATAGGTTCTAAAGACGGTTCCCTTCACCCCTAGTAGTCCACGCGGCTCATCTACCACACCCAGGCGCATGTAAGAGAAATTCATTAAATTAAGTACCTCAGAAAATCGTGGGGAAAGTAGCCCCGCCGGTAGCATAGATGTCATCGCACCAGAAACGTATTCAGGAGGTAGTGGAATCGGACCCCACCTGGCGTGAATTTTCTCTACACTCTCTTTTGCCTTTAAAATTATTTATCGGTTTCAATGACCTACTACATACTCCTCGTTGTTTTATGAGGTTTTCTTCACTGCCAACCCTCATTTCTCTCTTAATTCAACAAGCCCCTCATTTACCAGTCTTACTCGCAAAATGCATATCGAAGGCCTCTGTTCCGGCAGTCCTAATACCATTGTGAGTTTAAGGAGGTTACACGCTGGTCAACCCCCCTCGACATGTCGTAGACACTCGAGTCACTGCCCTGGGGTTAAAAAGAAGGTCCGCTTCAGCCCGAGCAGTCCGAGTGTAGATGGCTACCACCCCAAACAACAGGAAACAAAACTTGGCGTAAATACCCCAGAAAGTGGAGGCGAAAATTGCCGCTCCTGTACGTAATTTTTATCGCACCAGACGCGTATTCTGGCGGTCGTGGGTTCGGATCACACACGGCGGGCCTTTTGCTCCATATTTTTTTTTCTTTTTTCTGTCTTTTCAAATTCTTTATCGGTTTCAGTCACCTACTACACTCTCTCCTTTGCTTTCCGAGGTTTTCTTGACTGCCAACCCTTATTTCTCTCTTAATTGAACAAGCCCCTCATTTTCCAGTTTTATTCGCTACGTGCATAGCGAGCACCTCTGTTCTGTAAGTCTTAGTGCCATGCGGAGCTTAAGAGGATTCAACGATGGTCTCCCACTATCGACATGTCGTAGACTATCGAGTCATGGCCCAGGGCTTGAAAAGAAGGTGCACTTCACCCGGATAGTCCGAGTGGCGCTGGCTACAAACCCCGAGCGTGGGAAACAAACATAACCTAACACAAATACGCCAGAAAGTGGTGTGGAAAAAAGCCCCTCCGGTAGCATTGCTGTCATCGCACCAGACGCGTATTGTAGAGGTAGTAGGTTGGGACCCCACCACGCGTACATTCTTTTTCACTCCCGTTTGCTTTCAAATTCTTTATCTGTATCAATGACCTAATAAATTATCCCCATTGCATTCCAAAGTTTTCTTCACTGCCAACCCATATTTCTGTCCTAATTAAATGAGCCCCTCTATACCCTTCTTATTCACTACACGCATAGCGAGGGCCTCTGTTCTAGCAGTCTTAATTGCATAGCGAGCTTAAGAGCGTTAAACACTGGTTGACCACTCTAGCGACACTGTAGTCATAACACTGTGGTTCTTAAGAACGTCCCCTTAACCTTAAGTACTGCGAGGTGCGCTGGCTACCGCCCCCAAGCGCATGAAACGAATATACCTTAACATAAATGCCACTGAAAGTGGAGCGTAAAATAACCCCACCGGTAACGTCAAGGTCAACTCCCCGAGAAGCGTATTCTGGAGGTCTGGGCTGGGATCCCACACGGCAGGAATTTATCTCCACTTTCTTTCTGTCTTTCAAAATTCTTTCTCTCTTTCAATGACCTACTTCATTGTCCCAGCTGTTTTTCGAGGTGTCCTTGACAGCCAACCCTTATTTCTGTCCAAAATAAACGTGCCTATCATTCAGATTCTGATTAGCGACATGCATAGCGAGGGCCTCTGTTCTGGCAGTCTTAGCACCATATGTTGCTTAAGAGGGTTATACTTGGTCGACCACTTTCGACATGTCGTAGACACTCGACTCACGATCCAGCGTCTAAAAAGGAGGTCCCCTCCACACCGAGTACACGAAGTGGCGCTGGCTACCACCCCCAATAGCTGAAAGCAAAAATTCCTTAACATAAATACCCCAGAAAGTGGAGGGGAAAATAGCCCCCCTAGTAACGTAGCGGTCATCGCACCAGACGCGTATTTTGGAGCTCGTGCATGAGGTTTACCCAGCGGGCTTTTTTTCTCGACTTTCGTTATGGCTTTAGTTTTGGTTTTGTCGTCTCGGTATTGTTCAACAGGGTGGTTTTGTCATTCCGGTATCAGGCAGTCAGGTTTGAAAACAAGCAACCTGACGGCGAATGTGCAAGTTGGGATGTGTATTGCAATGTGAAAAGAGAAAGCGTTCTCCCACGGCTGGAATATTTGATTCCTTGAAGGTAAATCCCTGAGTCTTAATGCTGCACGGTCGTCTCCACTTGGGAAAGGCAATTTTAGGCGCCAAAAGTGATCTTAGTATGGTCTCTTGCATTTTTTTAGGCGTGTTGTGAGCTCTAAGGTTGAAGAATTGTTCGGTAGCCATGATAGTGTAGGGGAAGAGGAGAAAGCTCGGATTTGTATGCTTAGAGAGTCATGGTGTTTAGTAAAGGTTTCCCTGTTTGTGTTTTAGGCTTTGTACAATATGCACAGCAGAGCTCTTACTGTTTCGCTTGAACATGGTAATCAATGACACAAGGTATTTATTTCTGCTTTCAAATAATTAGTTCTCAGCTATACAGGTCTTCTGCAAATGTAAAATATATATTGTAGAATTTGCACCACGAAAGTGCATTTGAAAGGGAACTCCAAGAAAGTTGTGGTTGCAAAGTAGTACTGCTCCAATTAGGCATTCCAACCAGACTTCGAAACATGCCCCTTCAGACAGCCGCAGTATCTGCGGGCTGTCCACCTATCTGAAAATAAAAACATCAAAATGAAAAGATCCCATCAAATAATCCGAACATACATAAACCGTAACGATTGGCCATAAACAAATACAGTCACAAGATAAAAAATCACCCAAAGTAGGAAGGTAAATACAATAAATTTAGTTTCTCGACAATACAGGTATGATATTCCTTATAACTTTTGTGAGATGGGAACACACTACATGTGCCTACATTTCATGATCTTTGAGTTGCAAGATTTCAATGGCAATTTTTTTTGTAACAAGATTCAAATCTCTTGATTTCTGTGGTACTATCAGCACTCAAAAATTACGTCAGTTATAGCAAAATTGCAAGCTCGTTGCTCGTATAAAAACAAATGCCATATCTTTTAAATCATGCATTTCAGTCTTGTGGACAAGAGGCTGTTAACATAAATGTCGTTTCTGACGTAACGACATGTATATCCGAATAAGGCCATGCTACCTCGAATGCGAACGTGAAAGAACCGTTTGGGAAACTGTCATGAAGATAACCTGTAATGCCTGAAATTATAAGACAAGTTTTGAAACCTCAATTTGTTTGGTGCTGGGACGACAGGGCCAGTTAGCATTTTGATAGTGACAACACAAACCAATAAGTAGAATTGCATTCCTTCAGACGTTTATTTGGCACTATATTGTGACATGCCTCAGCTGTACTTTTGGAGGCTGCTCTAAACATCAAAGGAAGCAAAAACGTGTTACTTTGAGGTGTGTTTTTTTTTTGTTTTACGCCCGCAACATCACAAAGAGCATGCATTTTCGGGGAAGGCACCAACACAGCCCTATATTTTTGACGAGACCTAACCGTGGTAGCTGCAAGCGTACAGATGAAGGCAATAAATATGACCAGAGTAACCGAAGAAGCTCTGCAACCCGGCCCTTTTTTTTCTATTAGGCAACATCATGAAACATCCCTAGCGTGTATTAACCTCGTGACATCATACACATGACGTTGTAAAAACCGGTTATTTTTTTAAAAATTGAACTACTATATTACAAAAATATTTGTCATGTTATTTTTCTAGGAGTTTTCGTGGACAAGTTATCAAATGTGCAATATATTGCCCACTGGAAATATGTTTTCAAAGAATCATTGAACTTGATGTCACAGACACGGACTGTTTGTTGCGTGTGGGTGTTGTGTTGACTTTTGTGTGTGTTTTTTTGCGCGTGCGTGTGCGTGCGTGCTGAGTTATGTGGGTTGTTGTGCGTGTTGTGTGTTTGTTATAATTGTGTGTTGTGCCTGCGTGTGTGTGTTGTGTTGTGTGTAGTTTTTAGTTGTGCGCGTGGAGTGTGTGTGCCTTGCTGTTTCTGTCGAAGATAAAGAATCATATTGTCTATGGAACGTCCGTGCTCTTCTTGACATCCTTACAAACGCCTGCCTCACTCTGCCATTGTCAGCAAACATCTGCGTTCACGAGCATATTATTACCTTCCCGGTAAGTGCCCATGAGGTCCAGGGAACAGCATATTGGTGAAGCAGTTCGTTTCCTGAAGAACTCTAGCTTAGCAAGCCCTCAAGGCCTCACCTTCTTTATTTAAAACCTGCAGTAGAAAGGAAGCCTTGCACAAAAACAACACGGGATCTTGCTACTAGTCCAAATTGTCGCAATCCCCTCAAGAATTGTGTGGCCACAGGCATCGGTGGCATCTAAATATTCCTTATATTTGGTGGTAAAACCCCACTCCTAATTTCACCAAGGAAAGACCAAATTAAAATAATCAGTTCTGCAAAATTTAGTAAAAAGAGCCAACATTGTCCTGCCGTGCAATATGTTTGAGATCAAATTTACCAGAAAATTAAAAAGAAAACTGAAAAGGGAGGAGCGAAATAGAGGTAATGGTTGAGACCGCAGTCTTTCATGAGCTCGTAAACCGATATTCAAGAGCTTGACAGCTTTCGTAAACGCATGAAAACGATTTACGTTGGCGGCGTATATAGAAAACACGCGGCCCGAATGACGTACTTAGCGTTTTCTAGTATGGGCCCAACCACGCACTGACAGTACATGAAACATGAAAGGATGGCACCTCCAGTCTGCACGGTAGCTTGCAAAAACGTTTTTGTTTAAATTTCAGCCAAATTCGCTTACCAAGCGCAGAAACATGAATGAGCACTACCTTACAAGCGGGGTCTCACTATGTTATATTGACCGGTCAATGTTACGGGCCCATCATAACCTTGTACAGCGCAGTTTCGCCTAATAATAAATGATCGAGCACCTACATTTATAAAAACTATGAATCAACTATTCCAATGTGTAGGCATCACTAGGAGGATGTACATTTAACAAAGACATCACCATGCTGTAAGGTAGACTCGAGGTATCTTAAGTTTCGGTAAGTTTGAAAGCAGTACCAACGGAATCAGTCAGCAGGTAATTAGGGCTGGATTGGTCTAGATGGATGTATTAAATAAGAAACATACTGGTGAAGGGTCCCATTAGTAGTAATTGAACTGTAGGGACCTGCTAGGGAATTTCAAGGCATTCCCAAACGTATATATTATGTGAAATGAAAAGACCAGAGGAACACGTGAATAGCAGCAGAAGGTTTTATTATAGGATCAACATATGTGACGATTTATTGGCTTAAATTTTATCAAGATGCCAGTCAGTCTTAGGACGCGTACATTTTCAAAATACGTGGTAGTGGAGCAAAATCAAACCGAATTCCAGCACTCTCCATCACCTGTACAATCGTTTACAGCGCAAAACCACGGACCGCGTTTGAACAATTTCACGTGCAAATGAGGCATAAAGTGGACTATTAGGACGAGAAGCCATTAACTTTCTAACTTTTCGACGTAAGAAAATTGGCGTGGAGTCCTATAAATAACGTTTATATTAAGGTAAATACAAAAAGCGGGTGTTGAAATATTGGCCGGTGTATCAGGAAACGGGTACAACCAATCGCGCGCCTCTAGATTACTCGACGCTTAATACGCATGTTCTTTACCCTGCATTTTAAGCTATAGTGTAATATTATTAAGTGTATAGTGTACATAGATATAACCGTTGTCTTATCTACAGCCCCTGATTAAACGTGAAGGGTTAAATGTACGCCCTATTGTATATTCGAAATTATCAAACGCAGCCTGGTCTAGCACGCGGACAAAAAATGCACAGGTGCAATCAAAAATATAGTGCCAATAACCAAAACAACGTGTCCGCGACAATACAAGTATTAAGCATGGCTTGTTGAATTATTTGGCGACGAAACCACCCCACAACATAAAACAATTTTACAACGAAACAGCGGCATTTTGGTTCCCGCCGTCCATAAAACAGATCACCAAGGCGATGGATGGGCAACACATCAACAAATGATATCGCGGTAATGACATCTGCGAGCGTACAGGCGGCAACGACTAGATACATGTCGCTATAATTACGCTAAACCACGCTGCTTCAGGCAGCTTGTTATTATAAATCTCAGATCTGGAAGATTTAAAGGTATATATGAGGATAGAGCGAAATTGGGATATCTAGCGAACTGTGAATGTTCGAGCGTACATTTTACGCTGATGGGTAAGTCGGGGAAAAATAATAAGGGTGCTTTTAAAGATGATAAAATAGCAGGGATTTGAGATCGAGGTTAGAGCAGAAGTAAGCTGTTCCTGTAGTTGTGAAGCATTGACACAGATGTTGGAGATAACACCGGAAAAAGTATATTTGTATTTTTATAGCTGGTGCAATGTGACGCACCAAAAATTGGTGGTACAAAAACGTTTGTTTTGCAATAGGAGTGATTTGGAACTTGAATATCTGCGCAGGAAAATATAAATGAGTGTATGGGACGGGTATCACAGGAAACCTCTGAGAACTACGGGGTTACTGCCGGTAAAGATGAGACCGGCGCGGAAGGAGGCTAGGGTACAGCCATACCTGCAATCGGAAATGAAGGTTCCATGACTACAATCTGCGGCTTTCTTGAGCTTGAAAGAAACAGCCTGGGACAACTCAGGTATATACATTCTCGCCAAGGGTGTTATAAGAAGAGACACATGAAAAGCAATCAACTCAATTGCAGCTTCAGTGATGTATCGTGAGAACGCGTAATGTCATACCGGCCAGCACGGAACAGGTTTTTGTTTTGCCGAGTTTGAATTGCCCGTTACCATACAAGTGTCATAATCGACTGGAACTAACCCGTCGTGGTAGCTCAGTGGGTAAGGCGTTGCGCTGGTGAGCATGAGTCGCGGGTTCTATTCCCGGCCGGGGCGGCCGCTTTTCTGAAGGAAGCGGAAAGCAAAAACGTCCATGTGTACAAGATTTCAGAGCATGTTAAAGATCCCCAGGTGGTCAAAATTAATCCCGGAGCCCTCCACTACGGCACGCCTCATCGCCTGCGTTGCGTCAGCACTTTGAACCCTACAATCAAATCAAATGAAATTAATCGATTGTAACTAGAGGCGCAACTATAATCGATAAGTAAAATTTCTCGACTGGGGCTCATTTCGGTGCCCGTGTCTTGCGCAAAACAAGATATCGTAACTTCCCAGTAAAAGTGCCAGAAAGTTGTTGGGGAGGTGGCACTGCTTCATGCATTTTTGTCTTTACCTTACTCATTTGTCTCAGTTTTTGGGTAGAATTGGTATTGTTGTTTTCGGGACAAATTCGCCCTAATAAACCAAACTTGTAGTTTTTTATGGCCTCTTTAGGAGGTAAAGGCGACAAGGGGGTGTTTCAAGATTTCCTTTAGGTGGGTAGAGAGCGAATAAAAGTTCTGACTTCAAAATCTAGTAAAGTTGCCACATGCGTCATAGACATATAAATACATTTCTACAGGAAATAAAATTGGGCTTGATACGATTGAGAACAAGTGCAACAACATCAGGTGAGCGCTGGTAAATTGGTGACTGTCACAGCTTAAAAATGTACATTAAATTTCAGCAAAACATGAACAGAAAGTACGCATCAGCATTCCCTCTAACATAATGTTACTGTTATAATAATAAACCACAAACTCCGTCTCCTCTAGACGAAGGAGATAGAGTTTGCGGTTTATGAATTCGGCACAGTTAATTCGATTACAGTTGCAGTTAATTCGGTGAGCAATGTGCCGGCACAGGGTCGTGACCATAATTGTGAAAGAACATCAGCCCGAAAGTGTGCATTGTTCAGTTCTCTATTGGCCACCCCGGAGGTTTACCAAGATGAACTGGCAAACTTTTTACGAAGATGTTGGATTGGCCCACATTTACCCATTGATCAATCTGGCGTGATACGAGACTTCTGCTCAAAATAATCGGAAATATTAGAAAGGCAAATGTGTGTTTTCATATGGTTGGCTGGCTACTAAGCAGTTCAGTGAGTGCCCTTTGTTGTTTTCAGAAATAAAAAGTTGCAGTTGCAGTTAATTCTGCTGCAGTTAATTCGGTTGCAGTTGCAGTTAATTCGGGGCGCAAGATGCCGGCACAGGGTCATGACCAGAATTGTGAAAGAACATCAGCCCAAAAGTGTGCATTGTTCAGTTCTCTATTGGCCACCCCTGATTTCTGGGTGTCTTTTCCCGGCTGTCCTATTTCACGTCCCGTCCGTACATACTGGTAGGGGAAACCGTGATATTCGAAGCACGTGTGGCACTGCATTTGGCGCAGCCGGGCCTCCAGAGCGTGCGAGGCCTGTATATCGTAGCCCTGCATTATCCCAGTGGTCTTGCGAACGAACCTTCCCGCAATCAATACTGCCCACTATACTCTCATGCGGTTACCCGCCCCTACCATACACAATACTTACAGACGTCATGGGATCCTACGGCGTCACATCATTACGGCATTAGCTGCAATAGATGCCCTTCTTCATTACCCGGCGTTTATGCAAGTAGGACCTTTGTGCGTGTTTTGTTGTTTAACTGAACATTTATATCTAGCTGTTTTTATTGAGGCAGTCATACATAACACCTACATAACACCTGATATAACACCTGACACATGAGGCAGTCATACATAACATACGCAGGAAGGTGAAACCATGAGGCTGATTTTCCGCATGAAAATGCCCTATCTCCCAAGGTGATGGCTTCCGCACCCAACCGGCCGCCTGTCACGAGTGATTTCGTATGACGGGTTGTATACCTACCGGCTGACCACCAACATTTTATGCGGGTTCCCAAAATACCGCCTGTTACTCGTGTTGTCGCTCTCTTGAAGGTGTACCCCGAGCCCGCCGTGAAAAGTCTGAGGCGACCATTTGTGCACAAAAAGCACCTGATACGCTTTCGGCCTTTATGGCAGGGATCGATAACCTTGATGCCTCTCGCTACAAGAGTAACCCAATTACGCAACCACCAATCATGTAATATATCATTCCAAATTCCGATTTCGCATCATGACTAAACCATCTAAAATTGTATTTCTCCGGCTGAAGAACCCAAGCACTCTGTTGCCGGAAAAGCGCGCGGTAATTCCGAATACCGGCTCAACGAAAGTTGTCCTTCCTTCGCCATGGCGGCCGGTTGCGACAACCTAATTTTGCGCGAGTTTGCAAGACAAGCAAACAAAATAGCGGTATAACAAGTCGATGTCGACAAGGGAATACCGACAACACGGTCCGGAGTACAGCTACAGACTTCGACAGTGGCTGGTGAGACAAACCAACATTTTGTCGCAGAACAAATGCAATTCGAAAAACCCGCCATATGATGCCGTTCCACGCGAACTCATGCAGTCGCAAGCGCCAAAATATGCCGATCATTGCAACCCTGTTCCTGCCAGTTCCACCATAAGATCAGGGGAAGCCGACCGAACCCGACTCCGCCGGCACTTTTTCAGCTGCGTTGCAAATCACGCTTCCGAATGCGACGGCTTCCACTTATTCCCAATCAAGCGCAAAATAAAATGCCCATCAGATTAGGTTCGCAGCAGAAGTAACCTGGATGAAAACCAGACCGCCATAACGAGTTTAAGCAGTGTTACTGCCGTACGCCCGTGAATCACTGTGGATGCAGTCATCATGTTCTAGTGTAACGAAAGACGGCAGCCAACACAGCTAAACACGTTACCGTGCCTTTCCGTCGGCAACGCCGCGGCAGGCGGCACGAAGCGTAGAGAATCTCACAACAACAGGGGTACGTGTCATCTGATGTGGATTTTCTCCAAGCCTAGTGTCCCGTGCACAAAGTCGACAGCTGTCGGTGCCACGCTTACACCAGGGGACACAGTGTTATGCAGATGAAGCGGTTGTGAAATGACATGACTCCCAAAGACGAGCGGTTCCTGAGCCTGAAGACAATGGGGAACAGAACACTCTATTCTGAAGTGACACTTAGAAATTAATGTTGCAGAATTTACGCAGTGAGACTAAATAATGTGCCTCGATGCAGTACTGCACTGTAAAGAGGCGTTGGTAATTGGCACCCAGAAGTGTAGCACACAAAACAACTTCACGCTCCGGCAATGCAATGATGTCTACAGATATGGTTTAAATCACTGCAATAGAGACCAAATTTATTGCTTGCCAGCGTGTTGCGCCTGTTGTGCATGATTCATAGCTACCCACCGTCTCTGCTGAAGATGTGTTCTAGGAAGGTGCTGCGTTGACTCTGCGATTCACTTCTAATGGAGAGCGAAAATTTCCATATAGAACATTTCCATATTAAAAAAATTCTATGCAGATAGAGGAACGGTGAAACATTGAAATAAATTCTAGCTCATATTATTTCATTATTTGGGCATTGCGCAGATAGCCGTCGTTTACAACGGCACCCTTACTGGTATAGGAACGGTTTTGTGAAAAGTATTCCGGAGCAGGGAAGAGAACATCCTCCTCTGGTATGGAATAAAATTAAACTTCATCTCAAATAAATTGAGGCAGACTGAATTTAATTCTGCCTGGAAAACCTTTAAATTAAATATTTGAAATTATCATTTCGTTATCATCGTTAGTGTAAAACTTGACATGGATACTTCCAGGGAGCAGTGACTGTGGATGGAACACCACAAAAAACATCCTGGTAAACTGTTGCAGAAGAAAAAGCGGTGAACGAAGTGTGCCGTATCATAATGTTAAAAGGAAAGATCCCAAATGGCTACATTATCGGGGTATAAAAATTAGTTAACCAGGAGAGAGTGCATGCACATGTGTGGGAAACAATCAAAAGAAACTAAAAAAAAATTGTAGATGGTATTGAAAATAAATCTCGCTATTTCTGGCAATAGATAATTTCTATACCCAAAGCGGCCACCTGAATAACAACATGGACGTTGCATTGAATACACACGATTCCTTTCGTTACAAATCGTAAGAAGTCACTTGTATATTTGTATATATATGAAAAAAAATTTGTATTATAACAAAGTGATTTTATTATATTAAGTCACACGCTAGATATTGACCCCCTGATAGGGCCACCGCACGTTTGGAAACGCTGCTAACTTATGTTCAATTTTGCGATGTCAACTGTGTTCCATGAAGTCTGCAGATACTGCTTTGTTATTAAAAAGCATTTCACTATGCGGCTAATACATCGGCAATGCAAAATCATTGTACGCAGGGCACGTTACTACCCCTATTTGGGAATTCATTCAAACAAAGCACAGGCGCTAAAATAACAAATAAAATCAACAGGTTTCCTATTAAAACAGATTTAAGATGTACCTTCCCAGCATCTCCAGTCATTTACAAGGAATGTAGAGCACCCTCAGTTGGTGAATATCAGGATAACTCTTTGTGAAGAGATATGAGTAGTGTACTACTTGCAGATGCCATTGCCCAGTTTTGTTGGTTAACGCAGTGACACATAAAATGGTTGGAGCAGTATAACCTGAAAGGTTCTTTCGGATGAATATTAGTGGACGAATATCCAAGAAAGTATTCAACCATGCTGGACAATGTCCCTAGAAGACAGGGAGACAGGTACAGAAAAAAACATGTACAGCTTTCTGGGAGGAAACATTGCTTGGGCCGGCCTCAATCAAGAAGAATAAATAAATATTTAAGCTGAAGGAGAAAATAAAGTAGTAGCCTGGCTGCGGAAACGAATCCGGGTAGGGAAAATAATTGAATGACAGTTCCTAAATATAATGCAGGACCACTGCGAGACCATCCGTTTATTAAATGGCTACAACCTTCTAAATTTCATACGAGGACCGCTTTCGCAATACGTGAACCAGCACCAAAGCCTAAGCAAGACGTCGCAGTCCCCATGAACGACCAGCTACGACTGATCGGGGACTAGGTTTCTCCTGCTGCATGGCAATCTGCATAAATGGTGTGGCCGTCCTCAACGAAGCTGCAATCATAACGATATAGGCTCCGTGTAGGAGGCAGCAAGGCAACACGCACCTGACTGAAGAATGGCAGCACAACTCAACCGGGCAGGTGCAGGTACCTTACTGGCAAACATCGGTACAATGCCTGGTGGTACCAGCTGCCCCGATACCAAAATACATTACAGCTAAACCTTGGTGTAACGAACTTCAATGTAACAAAACCGTCGATGTAATTAACTACTACATTTTCTGTAACTTCAAGTGTATGCACAAAATGTATTTTCACTCTCTATTTACCGAAGTCCCGTTTGCCCAAATTTTAACGTAATGAAGTTTGATAAATATTCAGGTACGAAAGTTTAGTTGTAGATGTAGATTTTGGGAGACGCAAGCGTCAAAACGGGGTCTCAATAAAACTGGAACGGCGACACGGGCCGCCCAATACCGCAGATGCAGCCAGCCATGGAGTCCGTGAGCGAGCTCCCTGCCTACAAACTGCGTGGCTCACATACATGGCTGGCGCACTGTTTCTGATTCTGTCGGGGCTTAACCTTTTACGTCGACATCAGTGTGAACCGCATGGAGCGTTTCCTCCCCGCAAGACGCGCCCTGCAAGACACAGGCGCAATGACGCAGCTCCTGAAACCTCCCGAGCGCTGCGGGTAGCTCCAGCGACGGCTTCTAATCGTTCGCTGAAGCGCAACTCCAGGGTCAAACGAGAGGGGCATGTGAGAAAAAAATTAGCAGTGGCTTACCTCGGCTATTCCAGGGTATACGTAGCGTGAGCTAGGGTTCATCTGGTTATTCTTCGGTTTCCTGGTTGTCTAGGACTAGCTGATTATGCTTACTGCTGCTATAACGATTTCCATCCAATTCAATCCAATTCAATCCAGTCCAGTCCAATCAAATCCAATTCCATCCAATCTAATCCAGCCCAGTTCAGTCCAGTTCGGTCCAGTCCAGTCCAGTCCAGTCCAGTCCAGTCACTGTCTTTCGCGCATGCGCAGCACGGCTCTTCAGAAGCCACACGAAACGCCTGTCAAGCGGCTCCTGCGCACCGTCACACTTACTTACTGCGCAACGGAGGCACGCAGCTAGACACGCGCCGGCGCCTGTGCATCTACCGTGGCTATCACGTCACTCCTCTGGAATGCGCAGACCGTCAAATGTGCAGACACAATTCTCTACACACCCGTACTCAAATTCTATGGGATTTCAATCCAACACAATCCAATTTATTCCAAGACAATCCAAGCCAATCCCAACGAATCCAACCCAGTCCAAACCGATCCGATCTGGTCCAAACCAATCCAATGTTCCTCGCACTCGCGCAGAACAGCCCTTCACGGCGCAAGCAAAACGGCTCAACCTCGGCCAGTGCAGCTTCCGCTACAAACGTCTCTAATGTAGATGCTCAAAAGCAACATTCCCCTTTGTGATAGCTATGCCGAGCATGTGAAGCTATCATCCCACAAAAATCATGCAACCATCTGCTTCACGTGCCGGTAGACGCCCTTTTTGTGGCAAAAAATGTCCGGGCCTGAAATTCAAGAAACGTGGCACAGGATTCCTGCAAGCACTTACACACGCCCTCGAACGACAGCCTGTCCGTATGTCTGAGATGGTTTCTATTGCGGTCGTGCCCAATTTGTCTCCTTTTGCACGGACAAGGTGGGGTTCATGTTGTAAAGGTAATATAACGTTGTCACAAACTCGAGCGTACGACGTCTAAAATTATCGTATAAATTTTTCATTTTTTTTTGTACAGCGCCTAACTCTTCTTCAGTGGTCCGATGCATTCAGCTCGGTTCTATTCGCCCCGAGACAGGGCTGGAACGTTCGCGAACGAAGAGGCGGTAACACGACCAGTAGTCGGCTCGCCGGCAAGCAAATACCAAAATAAAAAGCTCCGCCGCTCAACTTACACCGAAGCTTCGAGCACTCTCGAGGAGGCACGGGTGGCCTTGCCAGTGCTAAAGAGCGTCGATGATTCTAGAAGGGAGAAGAGTGAAGTTATACGATGACGGCGGCGGACGTATTGTGTTTTGTGCTCTCCCTCGCCGCGCCGGCACGGTTATAAAAAGAGAGGCCGCGCCTAAGCAAACGAGCTACGTTTGGCAGTCGTGATGTGACAACGGCACCTGTCAGTTTGTGCATCACACCATCGGCGACCCGCGCCCTGGAGGACTCCAACGTAATCCCGGGCCTCGAAGCACCGTGATCGTTTCGGACGGCCTGGCCTAAAGCGAAGCCACGCTTCCCAGGTAGCCGAATCGCCTCCGACAGCGGTGCATCGTCCGGCCCGGTCGGTGAATATGCTGGGACTCTGTCTCTCATATGCATCGAACTGTTCGTTTTTTCTGTTAACTACTCCGCTTCGTAATATTCATTTGTTAACGCTCCTGATTGTATCATTTTGTCTAATTGGACTGTTTCTTGTATTTGAATTCCATCTAAGTTGTCTGTCATTATCGATCCGATACCTCGTGCTTGTGTTTGTAACTTGCCTGTCTAAATATAAGTCTTTGTGCTGTTTTTCGTTCAAGGCTCTTACTCATTCTTGCCGCTCTGGTCGGCGAAAGCCGCACATCAGACGGCCACCCCCTTTGTCACCGGTGCTCTGCGGATTCGGTGGGGTTTGTTGGCTCTCGGGAGTCGACTCCCCATATCTTCCGACAGTGCACCCTAATTTAAGGAAACGGGTGACAAACGTGCTGTAGTGTTTTCTACAGGTAATTTTATTACTTTTAACCCGGCGCCAGAAAATTGATTCTCTGTAATATCCACTATGCACAATTATTAGTCAGGCTGTTTTTAGGGATCATGCTCTTACACTGAATATTTATTGCGTACTGTTCTACCTAATGTGTCAGTTCTTGAGAACACTTTTTCTTGTATTTGAACACAATTTTTTCTGGTAGCTCGCAATAATTTCTGTGACGTACAAACATTTTCTCCAATTATCTGGAGTTCATTTCACGGTTGAAAGCTCTTAGCAGCAATTGATTTCTTGTGCAAGTAATATCGTTGCAGGCAGTAGCTGTGGCCGACAATGAAGTATTAAATTGAACTGTCGCCTCTTTATGTGCCTTATTTACTGCACCTGATAACCAACTGATGAAGGGGATATCTTAGCAAATTTGTATAGCCATACAGAATAACAAAATCTTTCGGGTTGCGCCCTGTCTGGAGCCACACACCATTCGCTCTTCGAGAGCCACATCGGACGGATCAGGGAGTTGCTGTGAAAAATCGTTCATAGAACAAGTCGTCACTGCTCTAACTGTAATAAAAAAGTGGCTTTGCTTTCAAATATGTTCAAAATATAGACGCTATAGATAGGTAAACCATTCCCGGCCGCGGCGGCCGCTTTTCTGATGGAGGCGAAAAGCAAAAACGCCCGTGTGTACGAGATTTCGGCGCACGATAAAGATCCCCAGGTGGTCAAAATTAATCCGGAGCCCTCCACTACGGCGCGCCTCATCGCCTGCGTTGCGTCGGCGCGTTAAACCCCACAATCAATCAGATAGGTAAACTATTCTGCTAATTCCTGTTTCCGGGTTCGGGTCTCGCAATGTTCGTGTGGGAGAGACACTTGTTTTGTTTAGAAACACAGAGACAAGAGCTGGTTTAAATTATGAATTGGAAAATGTCATCCCATCACCCTAGGTATTATTATTGCGTAAAACTTAGGTCAAGTGGTTCTTCAATTAAAACCATTCAGAATTTCTGAAATGTCTATTGGATCACCAAAACGTTTTACTTCCACTGCTGAGCGTAACGCCGACTGCATCGAACTCCTTTTTCCAAAATAGCGCAGCGCTGAGCAGCAGTCAGAGCTGGATGGTGATGCATTAGGTACACGTTTTAGCAACCGTTACCTAGATTCGAATGATTCGGCATGCTTCCGAAAATTTATTCCCTAAACTATATATTAGGCAAACCTTTGCCAGCACAAGAAAGTCATGGTGATGAAAATATTTTCAAGGTGTCGAAGTGGACATCCAGTGTTCTGGTAGTACAATCAACCCGCAAGCAAAGGGATTGAAGAAGAAAACCACCATGGTTTAGAACAAAAAATGCTGTTTTACCTTGAAATGCACGCACAGACACAAAATTCATACTCACCACGACAAGCTAACATACATTCATAACAAGAACGAAAGTTGTTTCTGCTTTTCCGGCATTTCCTATGTAAGTACGGTAGACAGAGCGCGACCTCCGCTGAATAGTACCAGTTCTTTACGGCAGATCCGCAGCTTCCATTACGGTACACCGGGTGCATGCATTCACCATTTGGTACAGAGGGAAAACCTGGAAGAGGTAGTACTTTTTAGCAGTGCTATTTTGGCAGTCAAAAGTAATATTAATTATGAATGAAAGGCGTAAACAAAAAAATGAGTCGCCTTTCAATGCCTGAATTTAGATAACAAGCGGAATTGGGCGCCGTGGAAGCAGTGCACAAAAAAATCTCTGTTGTTCATGGTCGAACATATTTACTAGCTGATTAGCTAATAGAACTGGAAATATTTACAATTTACTCCAGGGGGCAAAACTAAAGCTCTCGGTTAGAATCATGTGTCATACGCATCTTACTATCGGTGTAAAATATCAGCTGAAACAACACGACTGTTGACGACAACAGTGAGGCCGCATTGGATTACGAGAAGGGCATGTTAAAATCTCATCCCAGCGGAGCGGGTACATCAACAGTGACAGCATAAAGCCTGCCTGCGGCTACACGCGCCAACCCTTCCACAATGCACGCGCAAAAATGGCATGGGCGTGATAGAAAGTCCGCCTGGAGAGCAGGGGAGCTATTCCAGGAGCCGCGAATGTAGCCTACTAACAATTTCCAACTGCTTGTCTTTTGAAAGTAATAATAGCGGAGCATCTGATACACGTCGAGCGAAAGCGGCGTGATATTGCGTAGCATGCCTGGCATATTAGGCGCGTCGTATTGGGGCCTCTTAACTAGTTAAGTGCGGCGTGTGCTATCATCCGCAAGCAGCACCGCCTGAATTCTATCTGCAATACTCCCTCCCTAGCATGAACTAGACAACCACACTACTACTTTCAACAAGAACGACCTTGTAAAATTCTGCGCTTACGCCATCTGGACAAGGTGACTTACAACGGTCAGTTCATTATTTGCCATTTTTAATGCCCCCACGCTAATTGCTACTTTGATTATTTCGCGTACGTCTTTAACTTGAGCATGAGCGGTAAAAATTTCTTAGCAAAACCTTCATCCTGTGGAATATGCGTGCACAGCAGTTCTGTGTAGTAGTCCATGAATACGGGCTAAATCAATCCCTTGTTGGCTCTAACGACATTACAGTACGTTCTTTCCTTTATTATATTCATCTGCGCATAGCGCTTTTCGTCCCATAGAGCACGCTTTGTGTGCATTTCACCCATCCCCATTTTATCTGCACAGAGCTCTTATTAACGTCTCCCTTGTAGCATTCAGTGTCCATTGCTTTTAGCCAGACTTTTTGTCTCTTATCACTTGTTTGAACTTCCCGGCGTTTATGCTTTCTTCTAGCAGAAGGGTGCTTAACTGTTGGCGTAGGTCTTTCTCATTCGGTCTTCTGTGTTTATTCAAATACTGCTTCTTCGATAGCGCTAAAAGCGCTAATCTTTACTTTTTCTTTAAAAGTTCTCATCTTGCCCCCAGCTCATTTGTATATCAGTGTGCATATCTGTAAAACGTTCGTTAACTTTGGTTGTCTAAGCTTCATCTGTGAGAATGGGATGGCTCAATTTCCACAAGTTCCATTTCCAATCCGGTGCGTTTTGCATCGTTCCGAAGCTGCACGCATATAAGCACTGGTAGACAAAGCCTCCACCTTGCAATTGGCCCACAGAGGCACTAGTTTACTCGAAATATTGACTTTGTAGAGTCTAGGGTGGATGCTACCGTGCTAGTGGGTAAAACACACTGCACCTTTACCCCCTTGGTAGCGCGGTGGCTAAGGCGTTGCGCTGCTGAGCACGAGGCCGAGGGGTCGATTCCAAACCGCGGTGGCCGCTTTTCTTAGGGAGACGAGAACGAAAAACGCCCGTCTGTACGGATTTCAGCGCCCGTTAAAGATACCCAGGTGGTCAAAATTATTCGGGCGCCCTCCACTACGGCGCGCCTCATCGCCTGTGTGGCCTCAGAGCCTTAAAACTAACAATCAATCAATCACTGGACATTTGGGAGTGAAATGATCAACTTCTTCAAGGAAATTTTGTTCAGTTATACGTCTGGGCATGGGCGAGCAGCGGTGGAGTGAACGTGGCTGAAACCGTTCTTTTGATTACACAGCTGCTGGTTGCACAACTGATTACACACCTACTAGTGGCCTGCCTCGGAAGCGATACCACAAGCCTATCTGCAACTCCTGCAAAGTCGTTCTTCGGTACCGCTGTTGTTCTGGGACATGGGCCTGCAGCGCCGGAATCACATTCTTCGACGGTGCTGGACCCACTGCAACTCTTCCACTGCAAGGCGACCGGATCGACGCAGCCATCATCGTGCTAACCTCGCTTAATTAGCGAGCGTGCGCCCGCATGGACCACTTGGCATGGGCAAGTAGCGATGGAGAGAACGTGGCTCAGAGCATTCTTTTTGATTAAACAGGGTCCTTCATTTACACTGAATTCGAAGCGCACTAGTAACCGGTGTTTGCTGCTTTTCCCACGCATATACGCTCCTATTTTTGCTCGTGATTGTGTTCGGCCGACCAAGTGGCTACCTATAAGTAGTGATAAGGAACAAAATCCACGCACTCAAAGCGATACCTTCAATGAAGGAAATGGGAGCAATATTTATGTGCTAGCTGCCATAAAGTCCCTCGCTAGAACCATGAAATCAAGCACTCAGATGTGATTTCCCGACTAAATGAAGTTAAGGCTCACCCATTACTGCTTGAAGAACGAGTGTCAAGTATGAACACCAGTTTAGCTGCTGTGAAGTTAAAAGTAAGCTCGCTGGAGAGCCTTCCTGCTAAAAGCAACACTCAACGCATTGTTGCACAAACTGTTCGTAACGGAAATGCCACCATTCAGTCCCGTTTGGATGATCACGAGGATAGGTCTTGACGAAATAACCTTATTTTTCTTGAAATAACTGACACGCCGCCTAGACTCGGTCCCATATAGAAGAAAGTGGTGTGCGGGCCCTTCTCGCGAACACATTTCCGCTGCAGATTAAAGACGAAGGCATCGCGCGAGCACATAGGCTCGGTGGTTACGTCGCGAACAAGTGCCACGCGGTTGTTAATTTTGCTGCGTTCAAAACAACGGGAAAGTTCTGCACCAGCGATTCAAACTCACCCCGCACGGGGCACCTTGAGTATTCATGGTGACGGTACTGGCGATACCGCGGACCCCGAGCCCCCAAACATAAGCTGGATCCAACCATGGCGATGTGTTTATAGGTGGAGGGTTAGAAACCACGAACGGTGGCCGTCGGAGCCCAGGTCAAGCTCCGGCGGATGGGCTCCCTGTCTGTCTACCAGGCAGGGAGCTCCGGGACCTCTATGACTACCAGGGTAAGGTCAAAGGAGAACGTACCCCCGTCTCCCTGCTTTCCAATGTATCATATGGCATTTTCAAACCCCCCCCAGACGTGATCGGCCCCCGAAAAGGGGCCGCACCGAAGTTTCCTTTCCACCCCTACCAACTATCAACGTTCCCAAACACGACAACTATCCCCGTTTTTTGGTTCTTGAATCAATAGACAAATCCAAACCCGTCTCCTACCAATCTGTATTCCTCGTCACCAAGTTCCTTGAAGGAATCATTGGGAAATCTTTCGAGGCAAAAAAACTACGAACAGGCGAAGTGTTGGTTGAAGTCAAGACGCAGCAGCAAGCCACAAATCTCCTGACCCAAACCCGCATGGCAGATCTGGACATCACTGTCACACCCCACCGCAGCCTCAACAGCTCGCAGGGGGTGATATCTCAGACAGATATGCTAAGTGAAACAGACACCGACCTTCTGGAAGGCCTGAAGGATCAGGGCGTAACGGCTGTCAGGAGAATCACCATCCGTCGCGACAATGTAGAAATACCCACAAAGCACATAATATTAACATTCAGCAGTTCCAAACTTCCTGAACACATCAATGCTGGTTTCATTAGGTGTGGTGTACGTCCGTACATACCTAGCCCGCGCCGCTGCTTCAAGTGCCAGCGGTTCGGGCACGCTACGACTTCTTGCCGCGGCAAACAGACCTGCGCAAAATGCGCCACACACGACCACCCCACTGAAAAGTGTGACTGCACCACCTTCACCTGCGCAAACTGTCAGGGGCTGCATGCGGCATGGTCCCGCAGCTGTGAAAAGTTTCAACAGGAGAAGAAGATAACCCACGTGAAAGTAACCGAGAACATCTTCCCTGAGGCGCGAAAGAGGTTCGCCCGTTTTCCTCCGGGAAGGTACGCCGACGCAGCTCGCCGGGGGGTGGAGCGGCGTCTTGTTTCGGAGGGGACACAGTACCGCGAGTCGGACTTGGTCCCGCCCCCGCCCCCCTCTGGGTTGCCTCAGGCAGCCCAACCCGCCTCCGCACCACTCGCTGGGCCAGCAGCGGCTGTGGTGGCAACCACGTCCGGTGGGAGTGATGCTGCACCCTCTTTTTCGTCCTCTCCACCTGCCCAAAGCTCACGCGAGGGCCCGGAGGAGATGGAGACAGAGGAAACCGCAGCAGTTCCCACCTCTGCCGCACCGCCTGTGCCACCCGGGGTGCTCCTGACGCCCTCGGCGGTCGCCGCCAAAACGAAGGGCACCGCAAAGGGTGCCAAGTCCGGGGGGTCCGGTACGCCGGGTACCCCTTCCAAATCAGATGATGAGGTGGATGTGGGACCCTTCCTGTCTGCTTTGCAGCGGAAGGAGCGGGTCCATCCATCTTAATCTCCAGAGGAGGTAAAGAAAACCCGTCCAAGAGTCCAAGCCCCGAAAGACCCTACATAAATAGTCACACTCCAGTAGCTCTAATACATCATAATGTGAAGAGAAAATATCGTTCAATGGAACTGCAGAGGCCTTCTAAATAATCTTGACGACGTGTATGAGATTCTGCATGCCAATCAGCCAAGTTTAATGTCTGTCCAGGAAACACATCTGAATTCCAAACAACCAAATTTCTCGAATAGTTACCTGGTGTACAGGAAAGAAGGGGTGGCTGCACACACTCTTCTGGCGGTGTGGCCATAATCACCCGCAAATCCTTAGCATGCCACCCTGTCACCTTGAACACCGTCCTTGAGGCTGTAGCCGTCCGCACAATAATTTTTAATAGATTGATAACGGTATGCTCCATATACATTCCTCCTGATGTTGCACTTACGAACTCCGACTTCGAGGCGCTGGTTGACCAGCTGCCCGAACCATACATCCTCACAGGCGACCTTAATGCTCACAACTCTCTTTGGGGCTCTTCCAGAACGGATGCCCGAGGCCGCCTGATAGAGAAATTTCTTACATCTTCTGGAGCATGCCTTTTCAACAATAAACAGCCTACATACCATAACATAGGTCACAACACATACTCACATCTTGACCTGGCTATTGGTTCTGCAATTCTCCTTCCATGTCTTGAGTGGGGTGTGGGCACGGACCCATATGGTAGTGACCATTTCCCCGCTTCATTAACGTATATAGGTACAGTCCCGAGCAGTCAATCTTCCCATAAAAGGTTTAATGAAGCAAGAGCTAACTGGAATACATTTACAGAGACATCCCAACTACACCACATATCCATAGGACACCTACACGTTGAAGAAGCTACCCAACTGCTCACGGCGCACATCCTCGACGCTGCCGAAAAGTCCATTCCCCACGCCTCTGGTGCCCTGCGCAACCAGCGGAGGCCGTGGTGGAATGAGGACTGTAGGCGGGCGCGAGAGGCCCAGAACAAGGCGTGGGGTGTCCTTCGTCGGTACCCCACGTCGGGTAACCTAATTTTGTTCAAACGGGCCAAGGCGTTAGGAAAACGCGTGCGCCGTGAGGCAAAACGAGAGAGTTGGCGTTCCTTCATAACATCAATCAACTCCTACACAGACACACTTAAAGTATGGACGAGAATACGCAAACTGAAAGGACAACAAACACACAGCCTGCCTCTGGTCACCACAACAGGCGACACACTCGAAGACCAGGCTGACACACTCGCACAACACTTCCAACACCTGTCCAGTTCAGTACATTACACAAACACTTTCATGAAACACAAACAAACGGCCGAAAAGAAGCCTATACTAGATAACAATAGGTCAACATCTTCTTACAACTCAGAGTTTTCACTGCATGAGCTGAGGGCTGCTCTGAGCACGTGTAAACCCTCAGCTCCAGGCCCAGACAACATCACATGTACAATGATACAATACCTGCACGCAGACACTCTTCTAACACTCTTACACCTGTATAACAAGATATGGCTTTCGGGGCACATTCCAAACTTTTGGAAGGAGGCTATAGTTTAAGCTTTCCTGAAGGAGGGAAAGGACCCGTCGTCCCCCTCAAGTTACCGTCCTATTGCCCTGACGAGCTGCCTGTGCAAGCTTCTCGAGAAGATGATAAATCGCAGGCTCGTGTACTTCCTTGAGTACAACGGTCTTCTCGACGGCTGCCAGGCCGGCTTCAGGGCGGGGCGATCCACGAACGATCAACTCGTATCTCTTGAATCGTATATAAATAATACGTTCGTTCATAAACAGTATTGTGTAACTGTGTTTTTCGACCTCGAGAATGCCTACGACACCGCTTGGCGGTACGGGATCCTCAGTGACCTAAAGTCATTCGGTGTCTTAGGTAACATGTAAACACTCTTGGCAGTTACCTGTCAGAAAGAACGTTTCGAGTGAGAGTCGGTGGTGCACTCTCAAGGGTTCACGTGCAAGAAAATGGCGTGCCACAAGGTGGTGTGTTAAGCTGCACTCTCTTCATAGTAAAAATGAACTCTCTTGGTAAGGCACTGCCACCCACAATCTCTTATTCCATGTATGTAGATTCCACAATCTCTTATTCCATGTATCCTATAAATCATGTAATATGTCAATCTGCGAACGTCAAATCCAGCTTGGTGTCAAGAAACTTGCCGGCTGGGCAGACAAGAATGGTTTTAAATTGAATCCTGCAAAAAGTTCCTGCGTTGTGTTCTCCAGGAAGCGTGGGGTCCATCCGGACCCAGACATTCATCTTAATGGCGTGTCGCTTCCTGTGAACAAGGAGCACAAGTTCTTAGGTGTGGTGTTTGATCACAAACTCACATTCATTCCCCACATCCAGAAATAAAAATAAATGTCTCAACACAATGAATATACTTAAGGTTCTCTCCCACCAATCCTATGGTTCCGACAAAGAACTCTTGCTTAGCTTGTATACTGCTTTGGTTGGGTCTCGTTTGGACTATGGCAGTGTGATGTATGGGTCGGCGACTAAGACAGCCTTGCGAATTCTTGACCCAGTGCTACACTTGGGCCTTCGTCTTTCGTCGGGTGCTTTTCGCACTAGCCCTGCTCAGAGTCTTTATGTTGAGTGTAATAATTGGAGCCTTGAGAACCAACGAACATACATGGACTTCCTTTATGCTTTTAAAATTTCATCGCTGAATACTCATCCTTTTTATCCTGTCTTTAACGATACATCAGCATCTCTGCTCTTTCCAAAGCGCCCATCCGTTCCTCTGCCCTTTTCACTTAGATTGAAAGAGCGAGCCTCGGATCTCAGTGCTTCGTTTTTAGATGTGTACAGGTCATCTTTTTCAAACAGTTTACCGCCTTGGCAAGTTCGCCTTGTGTCGTGCGACCTTTCTTTTATTACACTTGACAAAAATCGGGTACCACGAGCTGCAATACTGCAACACTTTCTGTCTTTGCAGTTTAAATACATATGTGCAGAATTTTATAGTGACGCTTCTAAAACCTCCACTATGGTGTCCTGCGCTGCTCATGGTCCAAATTTCAATGCAGCCAGAACCATGAGCGTGCACACAACAATTTTTTCAGCAGAAGCGTATAGAATTTTACTGATTGTACGACACATACTTGAAAATCAAATTCCAAAGTCTATCATCTACACAGATTCCTTGAGTGTTGTTCGCGCACTGTCATCGCATACACCCCCCAAAAACCATATAGTTAATCTTGTATTTAACACTATCATGTCTGTGTATGCAAAGAAGCATCAGCTGCTCCTCTGCTGGGTTCCAGGACACGCTGGGATCGCTGGGAATGAGTTGGCAGACGAGAGGGCTGATGCTGCTGCACTCAGGAACACTGTAGACATAACAACCGTACCCTACATAGACCTCAAGCCACACATAAGACAACACCTGCGCAGAGCATGGCAAACACACTGAGACGAACAGACAGACAACAAACTACATGTAATAAAGCCACACTTGGGACGGTACACAGCTGACTCACGCAACAGGCACACGGAAGTCGCCTTGGGTAGGCTGCGGATAGGGCACACCCATGCGACGCACTCGTATCTGCTGACGGGATCTTCTAGACCCCAGTGCAGCAGGTGCGGAGAGGCCCTATCCGTAGTGCACATACCAAGCACATGCAAGGCACTTCACACAACACGACACAAACACTTCAGAGAACTCTACAGACAACATATTCCCCTACATCCATTGTTTTTTCTAGGTGACGATGACATTGTTTCTATGAAACGTGTGTTTGAGTATTTGTCAGAGGTCAAGTTTTTAAACCTCATTTCCTATCACGCATCATGAAATCTGGCCCTATACACCAGCCATGCTCATTGTCGTTTCGTGATTTCACTTTTGTTTTTACTGACTTTACTTAGTGTTTACGGTTTCACCCCTCATATATGACTATTGTTTTGGCGCTCTTTGCCCCAGTTGGCCTTGCGCCATAAGCATCCAACCATCATCATCATCCAAACTCAAAGGCAGTGGTGTAACCATGCAAGAAGATTTTTGGAAGTCAACGACGCTTACAAGAAAAACGGTCCTTAAGTTTGGACATTCGCGCGACAGAGGTTTATTCAAAAGTACAACAAACTTCACATTACAAAATGTGCTAGGTATATGTTGCGCGAACAGACAGTGTACGTGAAGTGCACATGGCCGGTAGCAAGGGTGACATCGCATTCTCGCTTGCCAATGGCGATAATGTACGTTCTTCTGCCACTGTTCCACCCTCATTATAGTTCTAGGAAACATCGGATGTTCAGGCACAACGCATGGAAGACTATTCATTTCTTTTCACCAACATCAGAAGTATAGTACATAAACGTGATTCTTTGTCTGCCTTGACAGATACTTGCTCAGCCGTCGTAGTCATATTAACTGAATTGTCGCTTTGCAGTAGGCCAACTGAGAGTAGTTTACTTTGCTAAAGCTCTACAACGTGTACAGAAGTGACCGCTGCGAGTTCACCGGAGGAGGAACCCTGATTGCAGTATCAAATGACCTGGTATCATATTCCATTCCAATTACCGTCCCCACTTCTTTAAAACTTGTCTCAGTTAGCATCAGGGTGGACCACAGAGACGCAGTGTTCTGCGCATGTGCTCGGGCACGTAACGCCGCAAAAACCTTTTGTGCTGACCAGTTCGATTGTTTGAGCAAAATTATTATAATTTATCTTAGTGCTCCAATTTTCCTTTTGGGAGACTAATTTTCCCACAATCTCATCTAAAGATCAGCATATAGGAACGAATCAGTCGTAGGAAAGTCTACTATTTATTGACATGTCGAACAAATTCCACCTGTCACAACTTTGAAAAGCACCTTCACGGGTAGTCACTTCCTCATCCAATGTACTAGGCCTAAAATTGACTACGGTACCTGATTCCTTTTCTGTACTAACTGTTTTCCCCGGTTTAACCGACCACGCAGCTGCGCATTTGAACGTTCATTCCGCTCTACCGTGGCCGACCATGTGTTATAAAATGATTAAAGATTACAGCAAGGCTGGTTTTGACGAAATAGCTTGGGGCTTGTGAACATTGCCGATTCATTCTTTCCACAATTCTAGGAGCATAGCATTGACAGTAATTGCTGCTGATTCAAGGATATAGCTAGAACACTAACTGAAAAATACTTCTAACTGCGTCGGTTCGCACAGCACCAATCAGCGTGACTTACCCAACAATTAACGGCCTTTTTAATAAGAAATCCCTCATCTTTCGAAGCTGCAAGCGTTCCATGTCGAGCAACATACTTTCATCGTATCTCTCCGCAGCTTTAAAATATAAACGCGCTCTGTGAAGCACGAAACATACGTTTTTTACACAAACTCTTCCTGATTTATTAAAGACTAATCCACGGAAATTTTGGAACGTGATTACCCCTGCCCGAATCAATCATGTACCCGTGATACACCTGTACCCTCTCACCAGTTTCGCGCCGTCCTAAATAACACATTTTCCCTGTCGATTACAGATTGTACACCAACATTTCCTTCTTGCATCGTACCATGTTTGCAAAGAATGCAATTGCAAATAAATCAGAAGGCAACGGTAATATTATCCCTCACGCCGATTTCCTATCTTTCTCTTGTGTCGACGGAATTATCGAAAAGTTGCTAAAATTGACTGAAGCGTACTCATACATTGTCCTGTCATACATATTTGCACACTCCTTACGAAGTGGCGATTTTTTTTCATACTGCGGTATCGGCAAGGTGGTCCCAGTGCACAAGCCTGTTGATGTTCATTCTCCCTTTAACTATAGTCTAACTAGCCTTACTTCAGTTCCGTGTAAACTTGTCGAGCATATAATGTATTCTAATTCTAGTAGTTTCCTCAAATCAAATTTCTTTTTTTCACTTTTTTCCACCATAGCAACACAAATCTCGTAAATATTATTCCTGTGAGACCCAATTAGTGTTTACCAATTACTTATTTTCGGCTTTAGACGACCCAGTGCTCTTGGCTGCATCTCTTCTACTTTGCGAAAGCTTTCGACCCCGTATACCATTACTTCTCTTTAAGCTGAGAACACTAACGTAGACGCAAACCTACTGACATGGATTGAGTATTTCCGACATAACCGGGCGCAATATGTCAGTGCCAATGGTAACCAATCCCACTTTTACCCAGTGACGTCAGGTGTGCACAGGGGTCAGTTTTCGACCCCCCTCCAATTTCTCATATATACTAATGACCTTCCTGAGTATGCTTCTTGTTCAATACAGCTGTACGCCGATGGTTGCACAAGGTATAGAAAAATACTAACCAGTCGATGTTTGTTGCCTCCAAATTGACCTTGACAACATATATGCATGGTGCGACCGCTGGATGATGAAACTTAATACTAACTACTACAAATCAATTAGAATTGAACGGACGACTCAATCCCCAAGACCCCGGTTATTTTCTGAATGACTTGCCTTTATCCCCCATCAGGGGTAAAAAACACCTTGGTATCTACATTACTAATGACCTCACTTGGCACACTCACATTCAGCAAATAACCAGAAACGCCAAGCAAATGTATGGTTTTATTCGTCAAAGATTTTGGTAGACCTTCCACACTAAAACTGCTGCTTTAAAAACATTGGTGTGGTCCAAAAGTTGAATACACATCACCAGTTTGAGATACATAAGCTAGCGCGCCCATTTCCACATTTCAGGCACTCCAAAATCGCGCAGCACGACTAATACTTTCAAATTATTCCTGTATTGCCAGTGTCACGCAAATGAAATCTTCGTTATATCTTCCAGATCTTTCGGCTCGTAGAAAAATATCTCGTTTATCACTCTTTCACCAATTGTTTTATACAAATGTTACCCTAAAGAAGGTCTTTTCCCTCCTCCCAGCTACCTCTCAACTCGCATACACGACTTGAGAGTTGGCATACCCTAGTGCAAGACCAACCTTATTTATGATTCTTTTCTACAGAGATCCAGCAGGGACTGGAATACACCTTCCGGCCTCATTTATCTCCATCACAGATCATTCCACTTTTCAAATCGCACATTTTGCGTGTATAACTTGAGATTGTTTGCCATTTTCACCCATTACTTGCTTGTCCATAATTATTATTTTTTGGTGTCTACCCTGTGCTCTATGTAGCGCCCTAACGGCCGTGAAAATATGCGGAATAAATAAATAAGGAAATAAATACATAAATAAATAAATGATAGAAATAATAAATAAATATCCATTAAATACTGAGTGCCCCTTTTCCTAAAGCGCTCTTTTGTGGTTCTCTCTTCTTGCATGCACACATATTTCAAGTCGCCAAGCAAAATTGATACCCTTTGGCAATCAAGGTGTTTACAAATGCTCTGAAAAAACACATCTTCTTCACTTTGTCGGTTAGGTGCATAAATGCATATGACTTTTTATGCAGTGTTGAAAAAAGAGAAATCCCAAATCACAAAGCGGTCACAGGAATCCGCTACGACAGTCTAGCCAACAATGCCCAGTAATCGCCTAAGTACTAGAGCACAACCAGCCTATGTTCCCAGAGCACGGGAAATTTCGATTCGCCGTGTATATATATATACATGTATATATATATATATGTAAATATATATATATACACATATATATAAATATATATATATATATATATATATATATATATATATATACATATATATATATATATATATATATATATATATATATATATATATATATATATATATATATATATATATATATATATATATACAGAAAGAGATACGTCAGCAGTCTACGACGCCAAAGGAGGCATAGGGGTGTGGTTAGGCTCTTTTCTTTTTTACTTCGGGTAATGAAGTGAACATTTTTTTTTAAATATACAGAAGAAAGAAAGAACAACACGCGCCCAGAGTGGGGACCGAACCCACGCCTTTCGATTACATGTCGAATGCCTTACCAATTGGGCAATCTGGGCGAATGTGTTCTCCTTCGCTTTCTGGGCTATTTATATTTACTAGAAGTGTATCTGACACTTGAGGGTGGTAGCCAGCGCCACTCTGACTACACGGGAAAAAGGGGACCTTCTTTTCAACCCCCGGGGCGTGACTCCAACGTCTACAGCCTGTCATGAGCGGGTAACTGGCGGGAAGCCCTCTTATGCTACCTAGGCATCAAGGCTGCCAGAACCGAGACCCTCGCTAGGATTTCGCAGAATAATATAGTAAGGAAATGAGGGGCTCGTTCAGGAAATACAGAAAGATAGGTCAGCAGTCTACGACGCCGAAGGAGGCATAGGGGTGTGGTTAGACTCTTTTCTGTTTTACTAAGGTTAATGAAGTGAACTTTTTTTTTGAAATATACAGAAGAAAGAAAGAAAAACACGCGCCCAGAGGGGGGACCGAACCCACGCCTTTCGATTACATGTCGAATGCCTTACCAATTCGGCTATCTGGGTAACTGTGTTCTCCTTCACTTTCTGGGCTATTTATATTTACTAGAAGTGTATCTGACACTTGAGGGTGGTAGCCAGCGCCACTCTGACTACACGGGGAGAAGGGGACCTTCTTTTCAACCCCCTGGGCGTGACTCCAACGTCTCCAGCCTGTCATGAGCGGGTAACTGGCGGGAAGCCCTCTTATGCTACCTAGGCATCAAGGCTGCCAGAACCGAGAACCTCGCTAGGCTTTCGCAGAATAATATAGTAAGGAAATGAGGGCCTCGTTGAGGAAATACAGAAAGATAGGTCAGCAGTCTACGACGCCAAAGGAGGCTTAGGGGTGTGGTTAGGCTCTTTTCTTTTTTACTACGGTTAATGAAGTGAACATTTTTTTAATATACAGAAGAAAGAAAGAAAAACACGCGCCCAGATTGGGGACCGAACCCACGCCTTTCGATTACATGTCGAATGCCTTACCAATTCGGCTATCTGGGCGACTGTGTTCTCCTTCACTTTCTGAGCTATTTATATTTACTAGAAGTGTATCTGACACTTGAGGGTGGTAGCCAGCGCCACTCTGACTACACGGGGAGAAGGGGAACTTCTTTTTAACCCCCGGGGCGTGACTCCAACGTCTACAGCCTGTCATGAGCGGGTAACTGGCGGGAAGCCCTCTTATGCTACCTAGGCATCAAGGCTGCCAAAACCGAGACCCTCGCTAGGCTTTCGCAGAATTATATAGTAAGGGAATGAGGGGCTATTTGAGGAAACACAGAAAGATAGGTCAGCAGTCTACGACGCCAAAGGAGGCATAGGGGTGTGGTTAGGTGGTTAGGCTCTTTTCTTTTTATATATATATATATATATATATATATATATATATATATATATATATATATATATATATATATATATATATATATATATATATATATATATATATAGATATGTATATATATATATATATATCAAGGCACTCACAAGTGATTTCCCGACTAAATGAAGTTAAGGCTCGCCCAAAACTGCTTGAAGAACGAGTCTCAAGTATGAACACCAGTTTAGCGGCTGTCAAGTTATAAGTAAGCTTGCTGGAGAGCCTTCCTGCTAAAAGCAACACTCAACGCATTGTTGCACAAACTGTTCGTAGCGGAAATGCAACCATTCAGCGGAAATGCCATCATTGAGTGCCCGCCTGGTGGGTACGGATCCCACCCGGCGGGCATTTTTTCACCACTTTCTTTTCGACTCAAAAAATTCTTCATCTCTATCTATGACCCACCACAACCTCCCATTTGCTTTCCGAAGTTATCTGGACTGGCAACCCTTATTTTGTGCCCTATATATATATATATATATATATATATATATATATATATATATATATATATATATATATATAAATATATATATATCGCCGCGAACCAAGCATTCGGTTTGTTTGTGGGTGGCTTTTACCGCCCGGCTGCGCCGGTCTGAGTTATCTATCTGCCAAGCGCAGGAAAACAATACACCTGAACATGAATACCCCAGAAAGTGGAGGCTAAAGTAGCCCCGCCGGTAGCGTAGTGGTTATCGCACCAGACCAGTATTCTGGAGGTCGTGGGTTCGGATCCCACCTGGTGGGCATTTTTTCTCCACTTTCTTATTTCCAAATTCTTTATCTTGACCTACTACATCCTCCCCTTTGCTTTCCGAGGTCTTCTTGCGTGCCAATTCTTATTTCTGTCCTATTTTCAACGAGCCCCTCATTTCCTAATCTGATTCGCTATATATTTATATATAGATAGTGAGGGAGACAATACGGGTTGGCTCTCAATAAAACCCCAGAAAGCAAACGTGAGAATCTGGTAGGTCATAGAAACAGATGAAGAATTTTTTAAGTAAGAAATAATGCGGTGAAAAATGCCCGCTGGGTGGGATCCGAGCCTACGACCTCCAGAATACCGGTTGGTTGCCATGACGACTACGCTACCGGCGAGGCTGTTTCTCCACCACTTTCTCGGTATTTATGTTAAGGTGTTTTTTTTGTTTCCTGCACTTGGGTGTTGTAGCCTGTGCCACTCGGACTACTCGGGGTGAAGGGGACCTTCTTTTAAACCCCCTGGCCGTGACTCGAGTGTCTACGACATGTCGAGAGTGGTCGACCAGCGTTGAACCCTCTTATGCTACGTTTGGCACTAAGACTGCCAGAACAGGCGCCCTCGCTATGCATGTAGCGAATATAAAATGGGAAATGAGGGGCTCAGTGAAGTAAGATAGAATAAGTGTTGGCAGTCAAGATAACATAGGAAAGCAAAGGGGGTAGTGTGGTAGGTCATAGACACAGATGAAGAATTTTTTAAGTCATAAAGAAAGTGGTGAAAAAATGCCCACCGGGTGGCATCCGAACGCGCGACCTCCAGAATACAGGTCTGGTGCGATGACCACTGCGCTACCGGCGGAGCTGTTGGCCCACCACTTTCTCAGGTATTTATGTTAAGGTATTTTTTGTTTCCTCCACTTGGTGGTGGTAGCCAGTGCCTCTCGAATTACTCGGGGTGAAGGGGACCTTGTTTTTAACTCCCGGGACGTGACTCGAGTGTCTAGAACATGTCGAGAGTGGTCGACCAGCTTTGAACCCTCTTAAGCAACCTTTGGCACTAAGACTGCAACAACAGAGGCCCTCGCTATGCATGTAGCGAATCTGAAATGGGAAATGAGGGTCTCTGTCAATTACGACAGAATAAGGGTTGGCAGTCAAGATAACCTAGGAAAGTAAAGGGGACCGTGTGGTAGGCCATTGAAACAGATAATGAATGTAGAAAGACAGAAAGAAAGTTGAGAAAAAAATGCCTGCCTGGTTGGATCCGGGCCCAAGACCTCCAGTACAAACCTCTTGTTTCAACTTTCTGGAGTATTTATGGGTCTATATATATATATATATATATATATATATATATATAGTGAGAGCATTCGCGGCGTTACAATTATGGGATTTGGAGTGCAAGCGATACTGCAACTATCATGGCCAGTGTGAGCACCGAGGGATATGTTCCCGAATCTCCTGTACGCACGCCCTATCGCCATTACCATCTGTACATAATGATCATCATCATCGTTAGACTTGTGCTTTGTAGAACGTTCGCTCCGAGCAGGACAATAAACGTCATCTGCGAGGCCTCGTCCCTCGCTCTCTCGAGCGGTGGAGTTTTCTCTTGATCCCAACGTCGACCTCTCTTTGTCGCACCGCTGGAGCTACGATCAGGTCGGTGTTTGACGCTGGCAACTAGCACCATGCTGCACGAGAGCAGCCGTAGGGCTACCAGTGAAGCCGCTCCTGTCCAGCCCGCCATTACTACAACCACTCACCAGCGCGATCATCCGTTTTTTTTTTATATATGCCGTGGGGAAGACGTAAACAGTACAACAGGATAAGCTCCTTCGACCACTGGGACGACACGTTCAAGCTAAAGAACATTGGTTTCTCCTTGAAGAAGGTGGCCGAGACCTGGTACGACGATATTGCGGAAGGAATCTCTGACTGGAGTAGGTTTACTCAGCAACTGCGTCAGATTTTCGGCACGTCTTCTGCTAGCGCGGCTGGAGCCAAAAAGAAACTGGACGCCCGCATACAGCACCTGGAGGAAACATACGCTTCGAACATACAAGACGTCGTTGCACTGTGTCGTCGAGTTGACAAAGATATTCCAGAGGTGGCCTATCTTGAAAGGTACGGCCTATTATGAAAAGAATCGCCGCTTTCGCTTTCAGTGCCCTGGCGATTCAAAATCCCACCACCATTGCTGAAGTGCGGGTGATGTGCCAGCGCCTTGACAATCTCCAAACTTTTCGCTTCCAGCAGGATTCCTGGCCTACCAGCCCCTCTGGGAATGTGCAGCTCCACGCTTTAATACGTGCTATCATACGCGAGTAGATCTAGCAGCGTGACGCGGCCTGCACCTAGAATGCCCCTTTTTGCGCACATGGACTGCGGGACATGATCAAGGATGACCTACATTCCTCTGCCATGTTAGTCTGCTCCGCTACACATTCCCACGTACTCACAAGCTGCGTTGCGACCACCCATTCCCGTGGAGCACAACATGCACACGAATGCGCCCGCCCACTTGACCGCCCTCTCTGCGGCTTCGATACCGGCCACTTACTCGTCAACCTGGCGTCCAATGGCGTGCTCCAGGCGACGGGATGTGTGCTTCTACTGTGGCATCAGAGGACACATTTCCCCGTTTTTGCCACAGTCGAGAGCTAGATGAGCGACGAGGCTATGCCCCCTTCAAACGAGACAACCGCTCCAGCTACGCTCCTCGTAAGCGTGGGTGCTCGCCCCTCCAGCCCGTTCGTCTCCCTCTCCTGGCGCCATGGACTATCCGCGTGAATCTCGCCACATTCGACGTCGTTCCGCTTCGCCATTCTGCCGTGCCTTGTCTCCACTTCGACATGTAACCAATGCTCCCTGCCGAAAACAGGAAAACTAGGTGCTGGCGTTTTTGGAGGAAAAACTGCATCACTTGGACCGACTACCTGCTAAAATTCTGCCTGTTCTTGTGGAAGGTATTCAAGTGGAAGCATTGGTTACACTGGGGCTAGCATTTGTGTGATTTATTGTAATTTGTGTTCGCGTCTCCGAAAAATCAAGACTCCTTATTTTGGTCCTTGTTGACGTGGTGCCAATGACAATGACATCAAGTGAAATGCTTATTGTTCCTTGCCTGTTTCGTTAGGGGGACTACGCCATTACACCCAGTGTGCAGTTATTACCCCGTGCACCCATGACCTCATTCTTGGATGGGACTTTATTGCATCTGCCTCTGCCATTATCTTATATCGTCACCCGGCCATCCGTATTGCTGACATACAATATCTCAGTTGTCTAGACGTGCCATTCCCCACCCTGAAGTTGAATGCAGATCACGTTTTGGAAGCAAGATGTGAAGGCATTCTATCCATTTGTTCGGACGCATTCGCCGAAGGTGATGTTTTGGCGGTCCCGTGTACTCGATATCTGCCGCAAGGGATTGCCATCGCACAATACCTTCTTCTTCGGTTTGTGAGTGGGTCTGCAGTCCTGGCTGCATTCAACACTACAAATGAACCGGTTGTCTGGTTTTAAAGAACTACAATAGCTTTGGGGGCTGATAGCAGTCCTGCTTCAAAGTTTCTAGTGGCACGTCCACTTCAATTAGCCAATTGATAGCTTTGTCAGCGGATATGTAAGCTCTTACTGCCACGCTCAGTCCCGACCTTCCACCTAATCAAGCCAAGTTACTACTTGAAGTTTTGGTCAAGCACAGGGATTCATTGGACGTTCTTTCGCCTGGGCTCACGCAGACTCCTGCAACAGAGCACCGACTTGAAACGGACGGGTCAGCCGTGGTTCGACGCATACCATACCCAGTCACCTCATCTGAGCGCAAGATTATCCAAGATAATGATGCCGATATGCTCAAACCAAAAGTTATACGCCCATCGACGAGCTTCTGGACTTCTCCCGTTTTTTTTTGTTATTGAAAAGGATGAATCTGTACGATTCTGCGTAGATTACCGGACGCTCAATAAAATCACTCGAAAGGACGTCTACCCTATGCCCCGCATAGACGATGCCATAGACTGTTTGCAAGGGGCCGAGTAATTCTCAAACCTTGACCTTCGCTATGGGTACTGACAAATACCCATGCACAAAGCCGACAAGAAGACGGCATTTGCCACCCCAGACAGCCTGCATGAGTTTGACGTCATGCCTTTTGTCCTGTGCAACGCTCCGGCTACCTTCTAACGACTCATGGACACGGTGCTTCGTTGGCTCAAATGGCAGACTTGTCTTTGTTATTTGAACGGTGTTGTGATATTTTCGAAAACATTTTTGCAGCATCTGCAACGCCTTCCCGAACTACTGACCTGTCTGTCTAAAGCCGGACTGCAACTGAATACGAAGAAGTGCCCTTTTGCAAGCTAGAGCATGAACGTGTCGGGGCATGTCGTGTCCAAAGAGGGAATATGTCAAGACCCAGACCAGAGAGCCGCGGTTGTAAACTTTCCTCGTCCCCTCCAACTGAAAGATCTGCGGAGCTTCCTAGGACTGGCGTCGTACTTTCGCCGTTTCATTCGCAACTTCGCGACCATCGCGTCTCCTTTGAACCAGCTTTTTCGTGTCAACGTGCCCTTCATTTGGTCAGACTATTGCCAGAAAACTTTTCAAGCCCTTAATCACGCCCTTACAGATGATCCCGTCCTCTGCCATTTTGACGATACAGCGCCTACCATCCTGCGTACTGATGCCAGCGGGAGCGGCACTGGGTCCGTTCTTCTTCTTCGTGATACTCAATCCAGAGAAACGGTGGTAGCATAGGCTAGTCGCTCACTGACACCCGCTGAGCAAAACTAAACTATCACTGAACAAGAATGCCTAGCTCTTATCTGGTCCATACAGAAGTTTCGTCCATACTTGTACAGCCGTCATTTCACCGTCGTCACAGATCATCACGCCCTGTGTAGGCTCTCAACTATGGAAAATTTATTTGGGGCCTAGGCCGTTGGATCTTACGGTTACAGCAGTTTGAATTTACGGTCGTGTTCATGTCTGGTAAGAATCATTTATGTTGACTCCCTGTCGCGATGCCCACTATCTACTTCGTCGTTTCAACCTTCACCGAGCCCCGCCAACCACGTCTACTTATGGCGCCTCTAAGCCATACTTCAGTGGATGCGTTTACTGACCTGCCATCGATTCACCGGGCAGATCGTATTATCGGACTCTAATCGACCGCCTCAATGAATCTGCGCGGCCACCGAATAGCCGGCTGCGAAGCCAACTTAACAACTTCCGAAATATTGATGGAGTACTTTTCTATATGAATCGCCATGCAAATGGCGACATATCGGTGCTAGTCATACCTCGTGACCTTCGTCTTGGGGCGCTCAAAGCAGTTCATGATGATTCGACGGCTGGACATCTTGGCTTTGAAAAGACCTACGACAGCGGCCGGAGTCGGTTATTTGGCCAGGCTCATCCACAAGTGTTGCAACGTATGTCGCATCGGGTGCCCCGTGCCAACACCGCAAGCGATCTACGTCCGTTCCCGCTGTATTGTTGGACCCGGTTCCCCACCACCCATCTGTTTCTTTTGAAGCCGTGGCCATAGACCTGAATAGGCCATTACCTCTGATATCTAATGGCTGGCGCAGGATCGTAACTGAGGTCTAACACTTCTCTCGATACGCGGAGACTGCTCCCCTCCCGCCTGGCTGGGCTCACGAAATAGCCTACTTCATCTTACGCAATTTCATTTTGCGACATGGAGCCCCTCCGCTCCTGCTGTGTGACCGCGGCAAGACATTTCTCTCTCAGGTCCTTGCCGAAGTCCTTCGTGCTGGCAACCCCATTCACAAAATTTCTTCTAGTTATCATCCCAAAACAAACAGTTTTACCGAACGTTTCCACCGCACTTTGTCTGATATGATGTTTATGTCGATCAGAACCGAGCAAAGAAACTGGGACATCATCCTATCTTTTGTTATGTTTGCTTACAATTCAGCGGTTCAAAGCATGATGGGTTACTCCCCCTTATTTTTTGTTTATGGCAGCGAACCCTCTTTCGCACTGAACACCAACCTTTTCTCAGCAACCCTCTCTGCCACGTCACCATTTTATCAGCAGTCCGCCACACGTATCGCCAACTGTGGACGCATGGCAAGACTTCATAAGGATTCGAGTCAGCAAGAACGGAAGGCAAGATACGACGCATCACATCATTCTGTTCTGTTCTGCAAAGGGGGTAAGGTGCTACTTTGGACTCCGATTAGCAAATCAGGAATCTGTGAAAACTTTCTTCAATGGTAACGTGGTCCCTTACGTCGTCGTAAAACAAGTTTCTCCCGTTAGTTATCGCGTTTCTCTAATGGATATTCCTAGGGACCGTCGCTGCCGTGGAACAGAACTCGTGCATGTCGCCCGCGGCCAGGCGGCCGCCTTAAGCCGAGGCGGAAAATGTGTGAGCATTCGCGACGTTACAAAAATGTGATACGGCGTTCAAGCGATACCGCCACTATCATGGCCAGTGTGAGCACGGAGGGATATATATATATATATATATATATATATATATATATATATATATATATATATATATATATATATATATATATATATATATACATTGCAGGTAAGGTGTTCCGGACTTCGGTAGCAATAGGTCAAAACTTGGCTGCAGACACTTGGAGAACACTGAACAAGGGTTTTATCGTTCCCAACAGTTTCGAAAGGAGAACCTTTCTTCTTCGAGATCATCTAAGAATAGACAGAAAAACCCTTATACACACTTTGCCTCCGATGGCTTCCCTTTCTCCTCACCATCGCAAATTAGAACTCTCGGGGAGAGTAAGAGAGCGGGAGAGTCACAATAACATGTCCTAGCTATACCGCAGAAGGTGGGATAAAGGAAGAAAAGAGGAAGGGAGAGAGGAAAGTTGTAAATGTGAAGGAGGCACAGTTGCGGCATTGATAGACAGAAAACAGGCGCATAAAGTTCAACCAACGTGCGTAGAAAGAAAAAAGGGCGTGCTGCGTCTGGGTGCGGAGAGAGAGATAGAGAGAGAGAGAGCTACATAACATTGGGACAGTCAAACCACGAAAGCCTTAGCGAAAAGGCTGTGGATGGCAGTGAATCACGCCAACCTCAGCGTTCAATCAATGGTAATCATTGGCAAAAAAGAAGGAAAAAGAAGCATTTTTAATTGCGGTTTCAGAGCATCGTTAAACAGAGACACGTACCACATGACCCGCAGGTGGCCGAAGGAAGCTTATCGGGAAACGAAATATTCGTGGACAGCCTTGAAAAAAAGATCAGTGAGTCCTTAATGCGCGGAGGCTCGTACGGGTCCGTCTGAGTGAAATGGTACGAAACGTTTGCGTAGAAACAGATTTACGCATTGTATAAAACCACAGGTGGAGATGGATGTTTCACCTCTCCACCACCGGAGGGGCAGTTGCCACGCCGACTATCCCGCAGCTTCCCACCCCCACCGCCCCCCTCGTCTCACAGATGCTGGCACAACGCGGCTCCCCTAAGGGGCGACGGAGGTCTTCTACGAGGTTAAAACGAAGAGGAAAAAACTGTGGATTGAATATTCGATTCGCATTCAACCAAAACATCTTAGGGTGGTTATGTCAGTTTGTAAAGCAACTCAATCTCCCTGTGGTCTCATTTATTCCTTCGGCAAACTTCCGAAATTTATGTATAAAGAAATGTTCTTTTTGCTCCCACCGTATGTGGATGGAAACCGGACTGAATTAAGACGGCCTTTATTTTTCCAAAAGATTGAGCCGGGAGTCGGAGATGCCTGGAACGCGAAAGTTCGGGGAGGCCTTACAGGTGTGACTGGTGATGGGTAGACCTTTTGCGGAAAGGTGTTTTTGTTTGGCCAATATATTCCTCCTCACAGACAAGGCAGCGGTGTTTGTAGATTTCATTAGGGGTGTCACAGTTTAGGTTGTCTTTGATTCCCTATTTAAAGGTTGACCGGGTGGCCTGGTCAACAATAGTGGTCTCCATGTGGGGAGAAAGTTTACAGCGCGGCTTGTCGCATGGCCGGCAGTCTAGAGTTCGATCAGGTGCTTCTGTTTTAGCCCTTACTAAAAGGTCCTTCAAGTTCTTGGCCCATCTGTACACAGCACGGGGGGGGGTGCTGAAAAACAGCCGACAAGCGCTCACTCTGCCTGATGATATTAAAATGTCGGCTGAGGATGTTGTATACTTCAGAAGTTTTCGACGACTACGTAAGGACTAAGTTAGTCTCATGGTGTGTTTCGTTTGAGGTTTCAGCCAGAATGTCTTCTCTTTGTAAATTGCGTGCTTGGGTAATCGCTTCGTCAATAACTTCTGCTGGATATTTTTAACCAATCAGGGCGGTCTCTAGCTCCGCAGCATGTTTTTCAAAATCATCCGGTCCAGAGCGTATCCTGCCGTACCGGTGTGCTTGTGAGTAGGGTATACTTGGTTTACCCCCGCATGGAGCACCTTGAGTAATCTTGGTGACGGTACTGGCGATACCGCGGACCCCGAGCCCCCCAACATAAGCTGTGAACTACCGTGGTGACGTGTTTTTTAGGTGAAGGGTAGAAATCTCTAATGGTGGCCGTCGGAGCCTTGGTCAAGCTCCGGCCGATGGGCTCCCTGCCTGGTAGACAGGCAGGGAGCTCCGGGACCTCTTTGACTACCAGGGTAAGGTCAAAGAAGAAAGTACCCCCGTCTCCCTGCTTTTCAATGTATTATATGGCATTTTCGAAACCCCCCCCAGAAGTGATCGGCCCCCGAAAAGGGGCCTTTTTCGGGGAAGGGAAAGGAAATCGAAGTTTGACACCTTGAAAAACAGCGCAAAAACACGGACGAAGCGCTCGTGACACCTTGAAAAACAGCGCAAAAACACGTACAGCGCTCGTGTCTGTGTAACTTCTCATCGTCCGTGTTTTTGCGCTGTTTTTCAAGGTGTCATGCATACCCAACTAGCCCAAAGTCAAGCCTTAAACCGAAGTTTCCTTTCCACCCCTACCAACTATCAACGTTCCAAAACATGACAACTATCCCCGTTTTTTGGTCCTTGAATCAATAGACAAATCCAAACCCGTCTCCTCCCAGTCTGTATTCCTCGTCCCCAAGTTCCTTGAAGGAATCATTGGCAAATCTTTCGAGGCAAAAAAACTACGAACAGGCGAAGTGTTGGTTGAAGTCAAGACGGAGCAGCAAGCCACAAATATCCTGACCCAAACCCGCATGGCAGATGTGGACATCACTGTCACACCCCACCGCAGCCTCAACAGCTCGCAGGGGGTGATATCTCAGACAGATCTGCTAAGTGAAACAGAGGCCGACCTTCTGGAAGGCCTGTAGGATCAGGGCGTAAAAGCTGTCAGGAGAATCACCATCCGTCGCGACAATGTAGAAATACCAGCAAAGCACGTAATCTTAACATTCAGCAGTTCAAAACTTCCTGAGCACATCAATGCTGGTTTCATTAGGTGTGGTGTACGTCCGTACACACCTAACCCGCGCCGCTGATACAAGTGCCAGCGGTTCGGGCACGCTACGACTTCTTGCCGCGGCAAACAGACCTTCGCAAAATGCGCCGCACACGACCACCCCACTGAAAAGTGTGACTCCACCCCCTTCACCTGCGCAAACTGTCAGGGGCCGCACGCGGCATGGTCCCGCAGCTGTGAGAAGTTTCACCAGGAGAAGAAGGTAATCCACGTAAAAGTAACCGAGAACATCTCCTTCCCCGAGGCGCGAAAGAGGTTCGTCTCTTTCCCCCCGGGGAGGTACGCCGACGCAGCTCGTCGGGGGGCGGAGCGGCGTCTTGTTTCGGCGGGGACCCAGTACCACGAGTAGGACTTGGTCCCGCCCCCGCCCCCCTCTGGGATGCCTCAGTCAGCCCAACCCGCCTCCGCGCCGCTCGCTGAGCCAGCAGCGGCTGTGGTGGCAACCACGTCTCGTGGGGATACTGCTGCACCCACTGTTTCCTCCTCTCCACCGGCCCGAAGGTCCTGCGAGGGCCCGGAGGAGAAGGAGCTGGAGGAAACCGCAGCGGTTCCCACCTCCGCCGCACCGCCTGTGCCACCCGGGGCGCTCCTGACGCCCTCGGCGGTCGCGGCCAAAACGAAGGGAACCGCAAAGGGTGCCCAGTCCAAGTCAAGGGGGCCCAGTCCGCTGGGCACCCCCTTGCCCTCAGATGACGACCTAGACGTCGAACCGTTCCGGCATGCACCACAGCGGAAGGAACGGGCTCCAGCGTCAAGGTCAGTAGACAAAATGAAAAAGCCCCTTCCAAGAGTACAAGCCCCGAAAGCCGACACGTAAACACACATATACTCCAGTAGATCTAAACTTCAATAATGGGAACAGAAAATATCATGCAATGGAACTGCAGAGGCCTTCTTAAAAATCTTGATGTTTATGAGTTACTGCATTCCAATCAGCCAAGTGTCATTTGTATACAAGAAATACACTTAAATTCCAGACATACAAACTTTTTGAATAGTTACCAGGTATTTAGGAAGGACAGAGTTGGTGGTGGTACATCTTCCGGGGGTGTGGCCATCATTGCCCTAAAGTCCTTGGCGTGTCATTCTATCCTGTTACAGACCGTCCTTGGGGCTGTTGCCATTCGTACCATAATTTTCAATAGGCTAATAACTCTATGCTCAGTTTACATCCCTCCTGATTTCCAGCTCTTGAGCTCGGATTTCGAGGGCCTTGTGGATCAGCTACCCACACCTTTCATTCTCTTAGGCGACCTCAACGCACATAACTCTCTCTGGTGCTCTGCTCGCACAGATGCCCGAGGTGGCCTTATCGAAAAATATCTAACATCTTCGGGAGCATGTCTATTCAATGCAAACAAGCCTACATACCATAATATAGGACACAACAGTTATTCACACCTCGATTTGGCGATTGGCTCTGCAGTACTCTTTCCCTCTCTAGAATGGGACCTTGGCACTAACCCATATGGTAGTGACCACTTCCCAACCACATTAACATACTTAGGTAAAGGCCCGAGCAGTCCATCTTCCCATAATATGTTCAATGAAGATAGAGCGAACTGGAGTACATTTACAGAAACATCTAAACTACACCACACATCCATTGAACACCTACACGTTGAAGAAGCTACCCAACTCCTCACGGCGCACATCCTCGACGCCACCGAGAAGTCCATTCCCCACGCCTCTGGTGCCCCGCGCAATCAGAGGAGGCCGTGGTGGAATGAGGACTGTAGGCGGGCGCGAGAGGCCCAGAACAAGGCGTGGGGTATCCTTCGACGGTACCCCACGTCAGGCAACCTTATTTTGTTCAAACGGGCCAAGGCGTTAGGAAAACGTGTGCGCCGTGCGGCAAAACGAGATAGTTGGCGCACCTTCCTTACATCTATTAACTCATACACAGACACACACAAAGTCTGGACACGAATACGAAAACTAAAAGGACAACAGACTCACAGCCTGCCCCTGGTTAGTACAACAGGGGACACACTGGAAGACCAGGCTAATACACTTGCACAACACTTTCAACATGTTTCCAGCTCTGCACACTACACAAACACTTTCCTGAGACATAAAACCGCTTGTGAAAAGAAGTCCTTGCTTGACAATAACAGGTCAAAATCTGGTTACAACTCTGAATTTACTCTCTATGAGCTGAAGGCTGCCCTGAGCACATGTAAACCTTCAGCTCCAGGCGCAGATCAGATTACATACACAATGATACAACACCTACACCCAGATACTCTTGAAACACTCCTACACTTATACAACAACATATGGCTTTCGGGGCACATTCCGAAATCTTGGAGGGAGGCTATTGTAGTGGCGTTCCTGAAGCAGGGTAAGGACCCGTCTTCTCCCGCCAGTTACCGACCCATCGCCCTCACAAGCTGCCTGTGCAAGCTTCTCGAGAAGATGATTAGCAGAAGACTCGAGTACTTCTTAGAATACAATGGTCTTCTCGAGAGCTGCCAGGCCGGCATCAGGGCGGGGCGGTCTACAAATGACCAACTAGTAGGGCTAGAATCTTACATTAAAGATGCCTATCTACATAAGCAGTATTGCATGACCATGTTCTTTGATATTGAAAAGGCATATGATACTACATGGCGCTGTGGCATCCTTAGAGACCTGAAATCCTTTGGTATATCTGGTAACGTGCTGAGCACTCTGTCCAGCTACCTATCTTTACGAACATTTCGTGTCAGAGTTGGTTCGGCACTTTCAAACGTTCACTTGCAGGAGAATGGCGTGCCTCAAGGTGGTGTTTTGAGCTGCACTTTGTTTATAGTAAAAATGAATTTAGTTCGGAAGGCATAGCTACCAACAATCTCCTGTTCGATGTATGTGGACGACGTACAAATATCATTTAAATTGTGTAATCGGTACATATGTGAACGACAGATCCAGCTCGGGCAAACAAGCTTGCTCGCTGGGCAGATCATAACGGTTTTAGGATTAATTCTGGAAAGAGTACCTGCGTCATTTTCTCAAGGAGGCGCGGTATCCAACCCGACCCTGAAATAAATTGAATGGTGACTTGATTCCTGTAAAAAAGGAACACAAAGTTTTAGGCGTCGTATTAGACGAGAAACTAACATTAATCCCTCACATCAGGCAACTAAAACATAAATGCCTCAAAGCAATAAACATACTTCAGGTCCTTTCACACCACTCCTATGGCGCGGACAAGCAACTCCTCTTACGTGTCTTCACAAGCTTGATGGGGTCACGCTTGGACTATGGGAGCGTGGTTTATGGGGCGGCAACAAAAACAGCGCTGAAAATGCTAGACCCAGTGCTTCACTTGGGGCTCCGCCTTGCGTCGGGCGCTTTCCGTACAAGCCCGTACAAAGCCTATACGTCGAGTGCGATAGATGGTCCCTAGATCATCAGCGAAAATACATAGATCTTCTGTACGCTTTTAAAATTTCGTCAATAACCGACCATCCTTTCAAACCATTTATTTGTCATACACCCATGTCCCAACATCTTCTTAATCGTCCATCTATCTCTGCTCCGTTCTCACATAGGGTGAGACAGGAAGTATCAGAATTATCTGGCACCTTTTCAGACACCTACAAATCAACCCTTTCCGACTTTTTACCACCGTGGCAGCTTCGCCCCGTGTCGTGCGATTTGTCGTTTGTAGCGATTGATAAAAAACGAGTAGCCACAATTGTAATTCTTCAGCACTTCTTGTTCCTTCAAGATAAATACAAGTGTGCAGAATTTTTTAGCGACGCGTCAAAAACAGCCCGTATGGTGTCGTGTGCTGCGCACGGACCTGATTTTAGGGTATCTAACACCCTCAACTCGAAAAGCAGCATTTTTACGGCTGAAGCCTATGGCATATTTCTGGTTTTAAAGCACATAGTGCATCATAAAATTCCCAAGTGCCTCATCTTTACAGATTCCTTGAGTGTAGTACGAGCATTGTCATCTAAGCAGCTTTGTAAAAACCACGTTATTCATTTAGTTTACAAAACCATTATGTCAGCATATGCATTAAGTCTTGAAGCAATCGTAGGCTGGGTGCCAGGTCACTCGGGGATCACCGGAAACGAGACAGCAGATCAAATGGCCGCTGCTGCTGCACTTGCAAACACAGTGGACATAACAACAATACCGTACACTGACCTTAAGTCACACATTAGACAACACCTTCGCAATACATGGCAAGCACACTGGAATGAAATGGCAGACAACAAACCACACGTTATAAAGACACTCTTGGGAGCATACACCACTGACACACACAACAGGCACAATGAAGTTACCCTGCCTCGATTACGGATAGGCCACACGCATGCAACACACTCATACCTGCTCACGGGATCTCCAAGACCCTTGTGTAGCAGGTGTGGAGACGGCCTATCCGTGATCCATGTGCTACTTCAATGCAAAGCACTCCACTCAACACGACAGAAACACTTCACCGACCTCTACAGACAACACATTCCATTACACCCAGCATCGTTTTTAGGGGATGACCCCATGATTCCTGTACAGCGCACCTTTGAGTTTCTTAGTGACATCAAGTTTTTACACCTCGTTTCCTATCACGCGTAGTTGCTTTTAAACCCGATTTCATGCCACGCACCACCACAACCTGGCCTTTTACACCAGCCATCCCTATTGTCTTTTACTGAATTCACTTTTTTTTTTGTTGAACGGTTTTAGCGTTTACGGTTACATTCTTCATACCTAACCACCGTTTTCGCGTTGTTTGCCCTCGTTGGCCTTGCGCCATAAAACACCAACCATCATCATCATACTTGTTTTACATTGGCGGGGATGGCTGCTGTAGAAGTGAAGATATCGTTGACGGTCAGTGAGCTTCCTATCTAATGTTGTTGAGACTCTCTCCTGGTCCAATATGAGCCTGACGTCAAAACAGTGCATGGAATCAGTTGATTCAGTTGATTCTAAAAACGTTTCGGAGGACGGTTGCCCATCCGAAAAACGGTTGCCCAGCCGTGGCAACGTCGCTAGGAACGAGCGTGAAGCACAGAAGTGCCTGAGTGAGGATACTGCCATTCTAATAAAACCTGAAGACAAAAGTGGGGCTGTGGTAATTATGAACAACAGGAGGGTTGCAAGCTGGGCTAGTTGGAATTTAGACATTCTTGGATAAAAACCAGCGCGAATTCAGACGAAGACAGAAGGAAGTAACCACAAGGACAGCCGCTGGTCTACCAACTAAATTTTTAATATCAGAAAGGGTGAATATAAAAATTGAACACAAACAATAAAGTAATAAAAAGACAATGCGCATGGACAAACAAGTTTGCAAAGGTCACGTTGATACCAGAAGTAGATGTGAGCATGTTACAATCAAGGCACACGCAGATACGCAATCTCTTTAGGATGGAGACACATGCTTGTTTGGCTTACACACTTCTCACCTCCTTCAGCTATGTGGTATGCCTCGATGATTTCGCGGGTCGGCTTGACGGCTGTTTTTCGGGTGTCGGCGCTTGTCGGCTGTTTTAGGGGCGAAGCTCCTTAGGGCGTGGGTCTGTCCATCCTCCACGTATGTATGTAGCCACCTCTAGATTAGTTCTTGGATTGTTTACTAGATGGCGTGGCTACCTCTAGTTTAGTTCTTCGATTGTTTACTAGATGGCGGTACTTGTATATGATGAAAAGATGCGCTTGGATTGTTTACTAGATGGCGGGGAGCGTTGAAATAAAATCCGTTCGCTGTTGGCGCGCGCTCGGAGTCGCCCGATGGATAAGGCTGCAGATGTGCGAGTCCGCGAGGCAGAAGCGCTCCGTGAAGCTGCGCGACGCCGCCGCCAAGATCCTGCCGTACGAGAGCGGGAGGCCGAAGCATGTCGTCTGGCTGCGCGACGACGCCGCCAAGATCCCAGCGTTCGAGAACGAGAGACCCAAGCGTCACGGCAACGGCGCGAGGACCCTGCCGTACGCGAAGCGGCACGGCTGCGGCGCGAAGAGGATCTCCAAAACGTCAGAGAACGGGAAGCGGCGAGAAAGCGCGCGTATCGGCAGGCAGACCCCGATGCAGTGAGAGCTCGTGAGGCGTCTGCAAAACGCATCAGGCGAGCTCAGCCCCAAGGTGCCGACGCGCGGTTTAAGCGAGACTTTCTAGACGTTACGTTCGGACACAGATGTAGTGGGCGAACTTTCACTGAAGAGTCACGGTTTTACCGATGATTTCCCCTCAGGAGCTTCGCCCACTCATCATCATTCACCCCGTGGATATGCTGTGACTTTTTCTCAGCTGCCCCCCCCCCCGTGCTGTGTACAGACGGGCCAGAAACTTGAAGGACCTTTTGGTCAGGGCAAAAACAGAAGTACCTGAGCGAACTCTAGGCTACCGGTCATGCGGCCAGCCGCCCTGTAAACTTTTTCCCTACATAGACACCACGAATGTTACCAGGCCACCAAGACAGCCTATAATTATTAAATCAAACACAACCTCAACTGTGACACACCTAAAAGTTATCTACAAACTCCGCTGCCTTATCTATGATGAGGAATATATTGGCCAAAGAAAAACATCTTTTTGCACGAGGTTTAACATTCACAGGTTACACGCGAAGGGCCTCCCCGACCTTCCGCTGTCCTGGCATCTTCGACTCCCGCGTCACTCGTCTGCAAAAATAGAGGCTGTCTTAATTCAGTCCAGCTTCCGGAATACATAGGAGCGGGAACAAAGAGAATCATTCTTTATACATTAATTTCGAACGTCTACAGAAGGAACAAATGAGACCACAGGGAGATAGAGTTGCTTTCAAAACTGACGTAACTACCCTGCGGTATTTTGAGGGAGGGCGAAACGAAGAATCATGCCATAGTTTTTGTCCTCTACTTTTAGGTTCGTGGAACACATCTTTCGCCCCTGAGGGGAGCCGTGTTGTGCCGACATCTGTGAGACAAGGGGGACGGTAAGGGGGAAGGCAGAAGGCGGTGCGGGACGGTTAGCGTGGCAACTGCCCCTCTGGCGGCGGTGAGGTGATAGATCCTTCTCCGCCTGTGGTTCTTTCGAAGGCGTAAATCGCTTTCTACGCAAACATCCCGGACCATTTCACTCAGACGCACCCGTACGAGCCTCCGCGCGTGGGGGACTCACTGATCGTTTTTGTCAAGGCTGTCCACAAATGTTTCGTTTCCGATAAGCTTCCTTTGGCCACATGCGGGCCATGTGGTACTTGTCTCTGTCTAACAAAGGTCTCAAACCGCCATTAAAACTGCTTCTTTTTCGTGTTCTTCTACCATTGATAACCAGTAGGCAGAGGTTGGCATGCTTCTCTGCCATCCAGAGCCTTTTCGTTCAGGCTTTCGAGCTTAGACTGTCCAAATGTTCTCCCTTTCTCTCTCTCTCTCTATGTCCGTACCCAGACACAGAACGCCGTTTTTTCTGTAGACGCAGAGTGGTTGAACATTTATGCGTCGGTTTTCTGTCTATCAATGCCGCCACTGTGCCACCTTCCCATTTTCAACTTTCCTCTCTCCCCTTCCCTTTTCTTCCTTTTTACCACCTTCTGTGGTATAGGTACAACATGTTATGGCCACTCTAGGCAACGGTTTAATTAGTGTCGCCACATGGCGGTGATGCGACCAGTCTTCGTTGATTTTGCCCAGCCGGCCGACCTGCTTGCGCTCACTGACTAGCCAGAGACATTAACGGTGGCTAGCCCGTGAGCGGAAGCGGTTTGGCCGGTTGGGTAAAAAAATGAAAAGAGGCTGATCCGTTTGCAGTTGCGAAACGAAATCAGCGAGGAGTGGTGCACTGGATGGGAGCAGTCTATCTTTATTTATACCCAACCGGCCAAACCGCTTCCGCTCACTGACTACCCAGAGTCAATATTTATAATAACCAGCGAATCTGGCTACTCAGTGAGCGCAAGCGTTTCGACCGGTTAGGTAATGTCAACTAGCACTGCTCCCAACGCCGGCTGAATGCGACACTAATTGTAACGTTGCCTTCACTCGCCCGCCCTCTTACTCTCTACGAAAGTTCTCATTGGCGAGGGTGAGGAGAAAAAGGAACCCTGGAAGGCAGAGTGTGTATAGGCTTTTTTCTGTTTATTGCAAGATAACCGCCAAAGAAAGACTGCTCTTTCAAAATTGTTTGGAACAATAAAACCCTTGTTCAGTGTTCTCCAAGTGTCTGCCCTCAAGTTTTTACGTATATATATATATATATATATATATATAGAAAGAAATAATAGTTCGGAGAAAGTAGCGGCCTCATACCTTTGCAAACGTTTTGGCTTGTCTTTTTCAAGGCATCAGGGTATATCGCTGGAACACTGTTTTATCGATTCATATTGAGTTGGAGAGAGAGAGGGCAGGGATAAGAGCACTTCCAGAAGGAGGACAGCGGAATGGATCAACGGTCGGTGGGAAGGAGCGAAATAGTGAGAGAGAAACGGAGGTGTGGTTTTGCCACAGGAGAGGGTCGGGGGAAATGGTTTAATCTCCGCGGCGGTGGTGCCGGCCCACCTCAAACGACGCTTCCGGGAAGTTTAAGGCCGAGCGGGGCGTCTTGGGGGTGCAATTGCAAGGTTACGTAACTGTGGGTAGGAGTGGGAACTCGTAAACAACAGCCCGTATAGTCCGAAGAATTCCGGCTGGGGAGGCAAGTGTTCGCAGGAGAAAAGAAGGGATATGAGCAGGTGCAATCCACTGGGAGCTTTGTGGTAGATTCAGTCTTCTGTCTGTTTTATTTGTTTTTTCCTTTTTCCTTTTTGTGTGCGTGTGTGAAGAAGGTAGTAAAACGAAATGCCGAAGCTGGAGGGAGGCGGGTGCGCGTGGTATGTAGAAATCGGACTGGAGCAAGACAGGAGAAAAGAAAGAAAAAAAAAACACATAAGTTGTTTTCAAGTGCCAGCTTTGGGGATGGGTAAGAAGGGTTGTTGCGGATGGACATGTCTACTTTTTATAAGACAATATTTTTCTGTTCGATTCAGATATCGTAAGGTTTCTAAGCTGCCTTTCGAAGCATTGACTCCAGTCGGCTCCAGGCAGTTAAATTTATGTATTAAGTACGATTCTCTGTATTTCCGGTCTCTTGGAGGCTTAAAGTTTGACTGAAGAATATGAGCTTGAGATCATTGAAATTGTGGTTCGGCTGGTTAAAGTATTGCGCGACTGCTATGGAGGCACTGTTATGAGTTCCGGGCCGATGTCCACTCAGGCGTAAGTTCATAGGTTGACTCGTTTCTCCAATGCACTGCTTTTGAGGGAATGAGCACTCTAGTATGTACAGAATGTCAGAAGAATTGCAAGTGAAGCTTGAATTATTCTTGTGAACGTATTGGCTGGCAGTGCTATTGAGAATGCAATCTATCTGCAGATGTTTGCAGGTTTTGCATCAAGGGCGGAGGGATGGGCTGATGACTGGTTCCTCGGAAGCGACAATTTTGGCATGCAATAAAATGTCTTTTAGGTTCTTGTTTCTTCGGTAGGTAACCCTAGGGGCTTTCGGAAACGTCTTTTTAAGTCGGTGATTACTGGCTAGAAGGGGGTAGTATTTCCGCTGGATGTTGTTTATGTTAGGGAGCACGTTTTAGAATTTGGTTATTAAGGCTGGTGGTCGGTCGCTTTCGTTTCGACGTTGTTGCTTGAGCGCTTCCTCTCTTTCTAGCATGGATGCTCTTTCGTAAGCCATATCCAACGAGCTGGCAGGGTGATTCCTGCTTTCCGAGATAGACGTTATTTAATTAAATGTTTCATATAGTCTGTGTTGTCCCTGCATACTCTTCTTAGTCTGGCCAAAGACGGTTTACACCCTAACAACCGAGGTGATTGGCAAATGGGAGATAACATCAAATTCACGCTGAGGAAGTAGTTTGAGGTGACGCTCTTCACTACGGGCACGAGCTTCATGTCAGTTACCAGCACCGAGCAGCAGACTAAACGTGACATTCCGAACAGTAGCGAACCCCTCTGTCCCGCCAGGAACCCCACATGCGACGCGAGCACACAAACGGTAGATGCAGGTAGATGCAGATGCCACAACACCAGCTGAACAGCACGTAGGAGAACCACATCCCGACCCACCAAGGACGTTACGCTCAATGCTCACACAGACACTAACGCGAACTCAAACGCAAGCAAGCACCCAAACAAACATTGACGTGGACATCACTCCTAACAGCCCCCCTAAATAACCTACTCCGAACAAAAAAGAACCATCCCATAGGTCCCCTTGGAGCAAACAAAAATGACCTGCACCTGGCTGACCGGACGCCTTGCACCTAAAATCCAGCGCTTTCCTTAGTGTTTGAAAACTCACCGGCAAACAAACACACGACAGATTTCACCTCAACACCTAATCATCTTACCTCCAAACCAGGAAAATCCCCAAAGACCTCCGCCTTAAAGCAATTTGTTCCCTTGCAGTTCTCCCCCCGCCACTACAAGGTAAATGACAGGATACTTTGGAGCGTGCATCGCTTTCCCTTCTAGAAATTATCAGAGAGCACTGTGACAAACAACTTAACGTTTTAAATAAGCAGACTGAAATCATTCAACTCACTTAGCAAGAGAAAATAGATCTTGATGCCTTTAGAAACCGTAAGAAACACGAGCTGTGAAAGAAATAAGCAGCTAAATTTGAACGTGGGCAGCTACTTTTGCCTGACATACATTTCACAATTGAACCTCCTGTTCTCGCTAAGCCTGAAGACGTGGCAATAAATCATCTGACGTCCCCTGCAGACACATCAGAATCTGCTACGTTGGAATTTTCCCCTCCCGCTAATACTCAAAATGGAGGGTCGAGCTCCAACAGTACGAGTAACAGCAGAATCAAACCTGTTCCCGAACAGAATGTCGTATCCGCCTCCCCCGTCACGTATAACAGCAACGTTATAGATATCTCAGAAACATTATCGAACCCGAAAAAAAATTATCCCAGAAAGAGGCCACACTTTCTTCACTACCAATAAGCACGTGAATGAATACGAGTTAAACAAGGATGTTACAGAATGTCGCGCAGAACGGAATGAGACTGAAAAAATTCTTTTCTGATAAGCAGGACAATAGTGAAATCAATGACCACGCACTCGGTGCACCAAGCACTTGGACGCCAGATTCTGAGGAATCTCCCGAACTCGATTTGTATATAAAATCAGTATCAAAAGAAATAATATTGACAACGAAGAAATTAATTAATGCAAAAACTTGACCCCCTCAGAAGAAGTCACTCTAAATAACCTAGCAGCCAGAACCGACATAATCATTAAACCTGCAGACAAAGGAGGTAACGTTATCATCTTACCAATGGATAATATAAAGAGGTTGACTATAGCAGCTTAACTACCATGGTCAATATCATCCTTTAGACAATGATCACAGCAACGAATAGTCATACGATCCTTCGAACTCTCGCAGATCTGCTGGCCCGAGAATTATTCACCACAACAGAACTAAACTAAATGAGACCGACGAACAAGCAAGCAGGACGTTTATACCTCTTCTCCAAAATACCTAAAGTCCCCCAAAGAAGCCGTATCCTCAGCTGACATTCCGGGCAGACCCATAGCTTCTAACAACACACCCGTACGGAAGCATTGTCCCTGTTTCTGAATCACCATTTGGCAGATTTTCCCATTTTCTTCCTTTATTTGTTCAGGAAACCCCACCATTCCTCCGCATATTAAAAGCAATACACGATGGTGGGCAAATACCCAACGAGGCCCTCCTGGTCACGCTCGACGTCTGCGCGACCTACACGAAAATTCCCGTCACCGAAGGAATAGAAGCTACATCAAAGGCCTTAGCAGAAAACCGGCACCAACATGCCTTGGAAGTCTACATTACTTTACTAAAATTAGTTTTAACTCTCGACTATTTCGAGTTCGACTCATCTTACTACTTGCAAGTTTTTGGAATCAACATGGGCACTCCTTTCTCACCCACCTACCCCATCATTTTTATGGGACAACTTGAAGTCTTCCTTTTAAAGTCCTGCCCCCTCAATCCGAATGTTTACCTTCGATACGTAGATGACATCTTCATAATTTTGGAGAACGGCCTCACAGCCCTAGAAAGATTCATTTCGCATCCTAATTCTTCGCATCCGAATAATAAGTTCTCATGCCAGTACTCGCATAAACAAGTGAACTTCCTAGACACCACTGTTGTCCTTGAGAATGGTAAACTGAAAACCACGCTTTATAGCAAACGAACGGACCGACAGCAGTACCTGGTCTGCACTAGTCATCGCCCACGACATTGCAAACAAGGTATTTTTGTAGGACAGGCTACAAGACTAAGAAGACTATGCGGTGATAACACAGACTGTATCAAACACTTTAATGAACTAAATTCCACCCTGGAAAGCAGGAATCACCCGGCCAGCTCGCTGGATATGGCTTATGAAAGAGCATCCTAGCTGGAAAGAGAAGTGCTCAAGCATCAACGTCGAAACAAAAGCGCCCGACCACCAGCCTTAATAACCAAATTCTCAAACGCACTCCCTAACATCAACAGCAAATTCGGACATACTACCCCTTTCTAGCCAGTAATGACCGACAGAAAAAGACGTTTCCGGAAGCCCCAAGAGTTTCCTACAGAAGAAACAAGAACCTAAAAGACACTTTAGTGCATGCCAAAATTGGTCCTTCACAGGAACCAGTCATCAGCCCTTGCCTCCGCCCTAGATGCAAGACCGGCAAACATCTGAAGATGGACTGCATTGTCAATACCACTGCCAGCCAATACGTTCCAGGCTTCACTTCCAATTCTTCTCACATTCTGTATATGCTAGAATGTTCATTCTGTAAAAAGCAGTACATTGGAGAAACGAGTCAAACTATGAACTTACGCCTGAGTGGACAACGGCCCGGCCCTCATAACAGTTCCTCCATAGCAGTCCTGCAACGCTTCAACCAGCCGAACCACAATTTCGACGATCTCAAGATCTATATTCTGCAGTGAATCTTTAAGCCTCCAAGGGACCGGAAATACAGAGAATAGTACGTAATTCATGAATTCAACTGCCAGGAGCCGGCTGGAATCAATGCTTCGAAAGGCAGCTTAGAAACCTCATGGTATCTGAATCGAAAAGAAAAACAATGCTGTTACAAAAAATGGGCATCTCCATTCGCAACAACCCTACCTGCCCATCCCCAAAGCTGTTACTTAAAACAACTTATGTGCTTTTCTTTCTTTCTTTCTTTGCTCCTGTGTTGCTCCAGGCCGATTTCTACATACCACGTGCACCCGCCTTCCTCGACCTTCGGCATTTCGTCTTACTACCTGCTTCACACACGCACGCAAAATGAAAAAAAAAAAAGTAAAAAAGAAAGAAAACAGAAAAGAAGCCTTTGAATCTACCGCAAAGCTCCCCGTGGGATGTACCTGCGCATACCCCTTCTTTTCTTCTGCGAACACTGGCCTCCCCGGCCGGAATTCTTCGTACTACACGGGACGTTGTTTACGAGTTTCCTCTCCTACACACAGTTCCATAGCCTTGCAATTGCACCCCAAGGGGCCCCGCTCGGCCCCAAACTTCCCGGAAGACTCCTTTGAGGTGGCCCGGTACCACCGCAGTCCAGCTTAAACCGCTCCCCCTGTTTCCCGCGACCCTCTCGTAGTCTTCCCTCTTTCTCTATTGTGGGGTCAGTGTCGCAAAAACCACACCTCCGTTTCTCTCTCACTATCTCGCTCCTTTCAACCGAACGTTGACCAACTCTGCTGTCCTCCTTCTGGCCCCGCTCTTAACGATCTCCCCCTATCTCCCCAACTCAATCTGTATCTAAAAAACAGTGTGCCAGAGATGAACCCTGATGCCTTGAAAAAGACAAGTCCCTGGTCGAAATGTTGGCCAATGTCTTGGCCAAGTATTATGTTTTATCTGGTGACCTCGATATATATGTATAATATTATATACATATATATATATATATATATATATATATATATATACATATATATATATATATATATATATATATATTGAAATGGGGTTTATTGGCCGGTAGATATAGATGGTCGCAGAGGTCCAGAACCGCAGAGAGCGAGAGAGCCGACAGACGATCACACCCAATTCCGAGCAGACCGAGCCTCTTCGTTCACAGGTGCGGCTGGAGGTCTGCTAGCAACATAGCCATTACAACGGATTGTCCGCAGTTCCTAATTATTGCAGCCCGTGTTACCTCGTAACAATATATATATATATATATATATATATATATATATATATATATATATATATATATACAGTCGAGTCCACTTATACCAATACCGGTTTTAACAATATATCGGATATAACAATGGACAGCCGCGGCACTGTCAGCTTTTCATTGTATTCTATGGCAAAATAAACCGCTTATAACAATAATCGGTTATAACAATGATATTTTCATGGCACCTCAATATTGTTATAAGTGGACTCGACTGTATATATATATATATATATATATATATACATATATATATATATATATATATATATATATATATATATATATATATATATATATTTATATATATATCACAGGTTATCGCACCAGACCGGCATTCTGGAGGTCGTGGGTTCGAATCCCACCCGGCGGGCATTTTTTCACCACTTTCTTTTCGACTCAAAAAATTCTTCATCTCTTTGTATGACCCACCAAAACAGCCCCTTTGCTTTCTGAGGTTTTCTTGACTGGCAACATTTATTTTCTATCTTATGTCGCGGAGCCCCTCATTTCGCATTTTCTGATTCGCTACATGCTTAGCGAGGGCCTCTGTTCTGGCAGTCTTGGTGCCAAAGGGAGCTTAGGTTCAACGCTGGTCGACCATTCTCGACATGTCGTAGAAACTCGAGTCATGGCCCGGTGTTTAAAAAGAAGGTCCCCTTCACACCGAGTAGTCCGAGTGTCGCTGGCCACCACCCCCAAGTGCAGGAAAAAATATGCCCTTAACATAAATACCCGAGAAAGTGCTGGGGAAACGGCCCCGCCGGTAGCGTAGTGGTTATGGCACCAGACCGGTATTCTGGAGGTCGTGGGTTCGGATCCCACCCGACGGGCATTTTTTCACCACTTTCTTTTCGACTCTTAAAATTCTTCATCTCTTTCTATGGCCCACCACAACCTACCCTTTGCTTTCCGTGGTTTTCTTGACTGCCAACCCTTATTTTCTGTCTGATTTCGCGGAGCCCCTCATTTCCCATTTTCTGATTCGCTACATGCTTAGCGAGGGCCTCTGCACTGGCAGTCTTGGGGCCAAGGGGAGCTTAAGAGGGTTCAATGCTGGTCGACCGCTCTCGACATGTCGTATACACTCGAGTCACGGCCCGGGGTTTAAAAAGAAAGTCCCCTTCACCCCGAGTAGTCCGAGTAGCGCTGGCTACCACCCCCAAGTGCAGGAAACAAAAGCACCTTAACATAAATACCCGAGAAAGTGCTGGGCAAACAGCCCCGCCGGTAGCGTAGTGGTGGTACATCTTGCGTAGTGGTACATCTTGCAAGCCCAGCAAAACTGTCTGATTACATTTTGTGAAATCTTTGTCCTCACGTGATCCCCAGCCTGGCACTGCGAAGCAAGCAAATGCTCTCGCCCCTGCACCAAGAAATCGACCACAAAATAGCGTATCCACAGCTGGCACCCATTGTATGGTCTGGGTTTTGTCGCCAAAGCGTGCTTTCATAACCACCAAGCGCGCATGAAAACTTGGTCCGAATTCGAGACTGGGTTTATTTAGGCGTTCGGTCGCCCCGCTGTGCGCAAGCTTTGCGCAGAACAGCCGTTTCGCGAGACGACGAGGCGTACACCAATTACGTTGAGGATGTCGACGTCGTGGAACTCTGCAAGCTGGTGGATCCTGCGATGACCGAGTCCAACAAGAACCGGCACATCTCTCAAGGGCATCGATGATTATGGAATGCAGAGGCTCGTGGGCAAGAACCTGAAGACTGGTGACGAAGATCTCAATTGGTGTCTCAGCTATGACGAGCTCCGCAACAAGCGTGTTGTTAGTCGTCAACGCACGCTACCCAACGAACACGTTCAACGGGGGTTACTGTCGTCATAGGCCGTACCTTTCGACCTTTCTCCTCTTCTGACTCACATCGAGGCGTTCGTGTGTGCAGACGTTTCGTGGCAGCCGGCCCTGCTTCGTAGTGCTCGAGGGTCTGTCTTTCCGCTGCCTCCTAGTGCGCGGCGAGTGATTCAAGAACAGGTCGCAGACTTCCCTCAGCTTGGCAACCTCCACATGTGCCTGTATCTGTGGCTTCACCCTGTACCTCACAATGAGTGTCACCATGGCACCGCCCTTTTCAACTACAGCCGCAGCGCCCCTCGCTCCCACAGTAGCATCGCCCCTCACGGTACCCATGGCAGCGCCCCTCGCTTCGGCGGCTGCGGTGACTTATGCTTCAGTCGTAAGACAACTGGAGCCAGGCGCCTTCCAGTCATATCAGTACACGGCACCCCAGCCGGCGACACCGTATCCTCGAACGAAACCTCAACAGCTCAATCGTTGGCGCACACCAGATAACCGCTCAATTGTTGCGCATGCTCCATGCCCGGCGACGTTGCGCGGATGTGCCGTCGGCGCCCACCACTTGCTAGTGATGTCCACCCTGTATCGGCCTACATATCTCAGCCTTATTTCGCATCCGTTGATTCACCACCGACACAGAGATGCTCCACAAGTGAGCGACCACCTGTTTCGAGCCGTCAACGTTCATCCCCGCGCCTCCGCGCAGTGTCACCCATGCAACCCTACAAAATCTCACCGCGGAGGGAAACTGACGGCTGCAGTTGCGAGCCAAGAGCTCTAATTGCGTCAAAATAACAAAGTCCTTTTACATCACCCGCTTACGTTATTGATGTGAATGTGGAAGGTGTCGCCACTCTCGTGCTTGTTGATACGGGAGCCGTAGTGTCAGTGTTAGTGAACTGATCTGCCGCTCCTTGCGAAAAGTCACAACACGTCTCGGTTGACGTACTCTTCGGACGGCAAATCTGCAAGCCATTAGGCCGCCAGCCATGTGCACCGCTCGTGTTCTCATCTAAGGCATCACGTACTTCATCGAGTTTGTTGTGCTCCGGTCATGTTCTCACGATATCAGTCTTGGCTGGGACTTTCTATCCCGTCATCACCCCATAATCGATTGCCCTTGTGCGCAAGTTGAATTTCTACCGTTGTGGGTGCCGCCGCAGAACTAACTGTCGATCAACTTGCTGGTTTCCTCAGACGCCGGTATGCCCCCGAGCTGTTCCACGATTGTGCCTGTATCTTGCAATGCCGGTGCAGACACAACAGTTTTTTCACGCCGTCAAGTTTTTTTCTTTCGCGCAAGTTGGTCCCCCTAGCTTCCGCTGTTCTTGATGTTCAATCTGGTTCAATCCTAATGGCGATATGGAACACATATTCTTGCCTGACCACACTGCTCCATGTAGAATGTCTGGGATTCGAGGAAGCTGTTGATTCCTCGCGTGTAAAGGCCATGCCCGACGAACCGTCATTGTTCCCTGTGAGTGTACTTAGCCTAGAGTGTACGGAAGTTCAGACGCCTTCCTACAGTCTATCAACAAAGTACTCAAATTGTTATTTGACCTCACAAGCGGATGTACCTTGTGATGAAGAATATCCGCTCGTGCACAGAGTGTAAGCGTCGCAAGTCTCCTCCTCAACATCCCACCAGAGCATTGTAATCACTACCATGTCCAGCACGACCTTTTGTCCCTGTTGGAAAAGAAATTATTGGTCCACTTCCCAGCACAGCCACTGGCAATCGTTGGATTATTGTGGCAGTTGATCATTTGACACACAATGCTGAAACAGCTGCACTGTGCACTGCCACTGCTCGCGAATTCGCATCTTTCTCAAACAGCGCCCTGGGAACTGTTGAGCGAGCGGGGACGGGTGTTCCTGTCTGAAGTGGTCATTCTTTCTGCTATACGGCCGTCAACCTTTCTCCGTACTTGACACCATCCTTCCCTGCCTCCCTGATATCTCGAAATGTGTTCCAATCTCGGAAATTGCCAAGCGAGCTCAAGAGTGCCGCCACCTGGCACACTCCTTCAACGCAGCTCATCAAGGAAGTCAGCAGTCTCGCCACGAGGACAGTAGTGGAACGCCGACTTACGCTGCTGGCTACCTTGTATGGCTACGGATACCGTCCACAGCCCCAGAGCTTTCAAGCAAACTTCAGACTAAATACCAGGGTCCCTGTTTGTGCTCCCTTTCTCTCCCCCTAAGTAACATGTATTCCCAGTTAGAGCAACCTTTTCGTTCATGTCTTTGATGGTACTCCTGTGGTGATCTTGTAAGCTTCTCAATTTATAGTATTCAATCTGGTCTTCTCCGTTATTTTAAGGGCAAGAGAGGGCGTGCCATATGCTACCCTGCTGGTGAGCAGTTTTTGTATGATGCACGCGGTATCAGAATCTAGCAAGCCAACTTTCTAGTCTCAGCTGAATTAGCTGGCAGAGAATGAGGCTGAGAGGGGCAATTGCATGCAGTCCAGAGCCAGTTGTGGGAATCCCTACACCTAAATACGCAGGTGGGGCACCCTGGGAACTGGTTTGCCCTGTACTGTGAGCTGGGGATCAGGTATGCTTTTGTTACTCTGAGTAGCTTTCTGAGATGTTAGTATAAGCCGAGCTGGTTTTTATTGGGCAAATTGTAGGCTTCGGTCTCGAAGCTATACGTGTGCCTTGTCCATGGGTATTTGTAGGGCGTCTTGGTGCTCCCATTCTGATCCCGTGGGGGCCCCAAAGGCTCAAGTGGTCTGCGTAGAGCACATTCCGTAGATGCGAGAGGTCATCGAGTATACAAGGAAGATCTTTTATTACTATATTGAATTGGAGTGGTGATATCCCCCCACGTTGTGGACTGCCCTCTGGTGTTGTTTTAAATGTTCTTGAACAGAGGTGACCTCTTGAACTGAGGTGGTTGCCGTGCGTCCTATCAGGAAGGCCGCAACATAGTTATACAGACGGCCCTGTCTACATTCAATTGATACCAGTTCACAAATAACGGCTGGGTGGTTCATATTATCCAAGGTTCTTTTTGCTATCAAAATCTAGTATGGATATTTTGTGCGAATTGGAAAGCCTGTTTAGTATTTCTTCCTTTAGTCGGAGCAGCATGTATTGCATGTGTTGATTGGGGCGGCCGGAGTACGTGGACTTTTCCGGGGTGCACGACAGGGTTTCCGACTGGTCGAATTTGTGCATGGTGTCTGTAGCCACTTCAGTGTGGATTGTATGTGGGCACCACTGCCATGAATCACCCAAACTGTTATGGCGGCGTATAGACTACAGTGGATGGAGGATATCTTGGCGAGTGCCGTAGCGAGAGTAACAAGAGTTGTATTAAACCATGTGGAAGATAAGATCAATCCTTCGGGGGTACCACGGTGGAGAATATACAGAACTGGGCATGTCTATTGCCGAATTTAAGTGTGGCTGTCCTTTTAGACACCAATGATTGAACGAAATTGAAGATTTCTGCCCACTTTCAAGGTAATTTATGAGAACAGAATAGCTGCATGTGAGATTCGAACGAACGCTTTTGTTAGATTTTTGGTAGGCATTGCCGATGTGTCTCGATGCGGGGGTGTTCTCAGTAGTTTGGGATAAATATGCAGGCGTAGGTCGTTGGTTGCAAGTTGTGAGCGCGATCTGAACATCTTGTCGGGGAGGAGACGCTGTCGGTCGAAGGGGCGATTGAGGCGTAATAATGCGGATATGCGCCCTGGGAGCAGCCTTCCGGTCCGCCTACAGGTACACCTGCATATGTTAGGCTTAACACTGCGGCGGATATTCGATTGTCGCTCCCGTAAGCGGCACAGCTGGCGATGTTTGAGGCAACTTGCCATGCATCTTTACCATCTTCCTCGTATCTAGAGCTTTGTTTGCCGAGTTAGTGCCATTTAGTCGGCCGTAACAGGTATCACTTGAGCTACCCTGGCGTACATGCGCCACTTTACGGCCGCAGCCGGCGCCCGCAAGTGAACCGTGCTGGTGTTATACACAGCTCTCTCGAGGCGCCGGTATTCTGCCCTGCACGTTTTCACGCCCACTGGAATAAACAGCAATAAAATAGACTTCGTGCATTCGTTTTAGAACTTGGATCACGGCCATCTGCCCAATATGTCAAAAGATTCCGCGCCTCCGCCGCCAACGATCCGATTGTCTGTAGGTAGAGCGCACACCGACTTGCGATCGGAGCGGCGAGCCTGCGAGAAACGCCGGCAAAGCGGAAACAGCCTACACAACCTCGTAGCGTGCTGGTTTATTGTTTATTTACCCCACATCCAAGAAGGTTCCGATCTTGCGAGGACCTCTGCTGGGTGCTGAGTTCTGTTCTGCACACTTGACTTCGATTTCAAATAAATATAGGTTCTATGAGGCGATGATATTTTCTATATGATGTACGTGTGTTCACAGCCATCTATTTCCGACTTTATATCGCCTGAAGGAGTTTCTGTCAGTACTCCTTCAAAGCAGCGATGAAGACAAAATACAAGTTTGTTTTACTTGAAAATTTTTGTGTATTATAGCGTAAGCAGCGCTTGCGCGGCAGCAAATGATGCCGTAATCACTGTAAAAATAACATATTTAGGTTAAAATTTTGATTCTCCCGCAAGTCGGGTGTTTTGGTGACGCCTACAATGAAGTAATAACGGCGCGTATACAAACAATTATCCACTGCGCTATTCGGCTCTGTAGCCTTCCTCGCCGTCAAACATCCCAGGTGGCGCTAGCATACTCAGCACTCCGCCAGTGCTTTGTTTGTGACCGTATTTACACCTGCATTGTTTTTGTTACGGCAGAAAGTCATCGCATCGTGAAACATGGGGTATGCTTGACAAAGAGGGTCACGTAATGCAACGTCGCTTACGCCAGTCGGTCAGCGTCGTATAAGATAACTCCAAAGCGTCGGACTGCTGTGCAGGTAAAACAGCATAGTCGCCTTGTACCAACAGCAGTGCGCATCGGTAATTCTATGCTTACCTGTGTTTTCGTAACTTTTGTTGTTTACCGCCCCATGCTTACTGCTCTAAAATAGATATTCATAGCATTTAGGCACAAATAGCTCGTTCGGCAAGATTATAAGCTCTGCCTAAATTGCGTTTGCTTTTACCGGCTACAGCCAATCACACAGCTAGGCTCATTAGACATCATGGGTTCTGTTGCGAAAAATGAGCTGGTGGGTTGCATGGCCATTCCCTCTTCCATAATTATATAGCTTATTTGAGCACAGAGCACCTTAAAACTGGCAAAATTATGATTTTAACGAGGCAATCTTTCGAATGAAGCAAAACTTGTGTTTTGTCTTAATGGCTCCTTTAAGCTACTTTGTGAGGGTTCGAGATGGTGTAGCCACATCTACAATGGGTCGGATGGCCGATTTATATGTTACCACTACAGACAACTTTTATTACGTTTCAGGTAAGATTTATTTCAAAGTAAATATCGAGAAATGTTGTAGTCTTATCTTATAAGTAGCATTGTATAAAAAGATATTTCCAATAAGAAAACACGACAGCACGTATTGGCATGCAGAGACTATTAGCTGTATTTAACGATATTTTTAAGGCTTCGTTGAAAACAGCACATATCGTTTTGAAAACTGAATTGACCATGCAAGTCAGTGATGACGTGACGCCTTTACTAATATCCCCCTACAAACTAATTTTGAAGCGTATATTGTACTCCTTCTGACCCGCCCGTGGATGGCAGTATCTCGTCATTATGAGACATTTTGCCCACTGGCGACATTTAGACATGTATGGAACTGTCAATTTTAGAATGAAGCATTTCTAAGGTACCAAAAGCTTCAAGTAATTACTACAAGCGTGAATATATATTCTAACCCGATTGAGTATCAGAAGAGAAACACCCAGTCTTCATTTCATTGTGGCTGACAATTCCTGGTGCGCGTGTGATATTTCTTCTTATTGTATGCTCTACTTTACACTGAGTACGGAGTGGGCTTTGAAACAGATTATGAATAGATGCGGGTGGGAAAGCTGCGTGCGGTAGTCGAGAAAAAAAAGCAAGAAAACAAGTGCAAAAGCTCACGTGTATCTTTTTGCTTCTCTGCTGTTTTTCTCAAAAGAAGAACCTTACCACGTAACTCCTTAGATTGCATTGAGAACGGCCCCATTATGGTCCTGCTATTTCTTGTTCCTCCATACCGATGAATTTAATGCAGTTGAATTTTACCGATGAGGCAAATGGCGATTAAGATTTCCTTTTTGCGTGGGGGGGGGGGGTAGGTTGTGAACAATCCGTTTGCCGGCAGATTGATTTTTTCGTTGTAGCAATAAAACATTTCAGCCACTTGCTTCTTCCTTCTCCTGTTACTCTTTCCCGATAGGATTTGATTCTCATCTCTCTGGTGCACCTTCTTTTGCTCCCCGGCATTTTTCTCGGCCCTTTAGGCCGCTGCTCTAAATTCTGGATACTTCATCGCTCCTTCTGCGCCTCTGTCTCTTTCCTACCTGTCTGTCTGCAGCACCTCTACAATCACCTTGACATCAAAGTAGAGCCCTCTTTAGAGTCTCGTCACCCCAAATAATACCGCACCGGTCACGAGCGTCCGCGGGTTTTTGCCTTGAGGGGAGCATAAACGTCGCAATGGGGGGGGGGGGGAGCGGCGGCAGAGGTTGAGGGGGGAGGGGATAGAGGGCAAATATTACGTGTGAACTAGGGAAGAGGGAGGCGGCTGGCAAGCGCTCCTGGTTCAGCCCCCTGCCGGCGCCAGTGGCCTCAGTTAACGGTGTGCCCCTCATCCTCCCACCGGGGCTGTTTAATGCGTAGCCCATTAAAATATGCCTAATGATATCCGCCCCACTTTCACAGTATGAACCACCTCCATCCAGTTGCATTGTAGTTGCCCAGGAATATCCGACTCCTCTGACTCAGCGCCTGTACTTCAAAAGGCGATGTACTCACTCGCGTGTTGTCAGAAACGTTCCTACCCGAATTCCCGTTTCTGGGTCGTGTAGGTCTCTACGGTTTTTTGTGGCAATTGGTTTGGCCTAATCAGCCGTTTGCCGGGCATTGACCTGATTTTACACTTTTGTGTGTACCCATCCTTCTTGTCATGTTCGTTAGGCTGTTTGCCACTCAAGCGCCATTCGTTAGTGAAGCGCGTTTTGGTATTTTTTGTTAGACTTCATTGGAAAGTCCGAACTTGAGTTCTGTTCTGATTGTGGTACTTTTATTTCATCTTCCTGCGGAACGTAAAGCATAGATTTTTTTTTTTCATTTTCTAACAACTAACCCAAGGCGCATTAATAATTTAGGAAACGTGGGAAATGACTGGTTTTGCTTTCATTTTGGATGAAATGTGCTTGAGTAATTTTTTGCGCTATATAACTTCTATGTCTAGAACTTATGGCACCAGTAGTAATACGGTGAGATGCACTATTTTACCAGATCCTGAGCAAGGGTCGTCCTTTTTCTGCACATTGGCTCAATTCAGTGGCAGCAGACCACAAGAGAAGAATCAAAACTTTGACGTTTGGGCATCCTACAAAAGACTGACGCATTTAAACGTTCAACAGGCTAATAGTAACTGTCTCGCAGCAGCTAAAGGGTAACTGTACTTACAGGAAGACGTAACTGTTTTCGGGATACAGAAGGATTACCAAAATATGCCCTTTTTAGTTGAACGAAAGCCAAAGACGTAAGTTAAACCATGGCCCTACATGCTACAATATTTTTTGACTGCTGTTAACTGTTTTGTTTTCTTGCGGAGGAAAAATCTACATTCCTCCAAATACTTTTTCATGAAAACTGTATTTTTGACTTCGGGCATTTTCCTTGGCCGTCAGTACGAGCGTGCTCAAACTTGGACCAATGCAACTGACGACAAAGCAAGAACTGGCACTGGCCAACAAATGCATTCGTTCATGTTCCACCTGCCCGTAATCATTCGTGTACCGACCAGAGAACCCAGATCAAAATAAGTCAGTTCTATCTATCCGATTGTCTTCGAACCACACGCGGCCACTGAACTCTGCAACGAGACAGAGCCGGCTGCATTACGCGTAGAGACACAATTATTAAACCTATGAACCACCAGCTTAAACAACTGTGGAGTAGCAGTAAAAATAGATAATGGCTTAAGTCGTCTATTTCTCAACCGAAAGTAACCGTGTTTGTTATTTTGTTTTGATGTTTGGTGCAGTAATGTGTGCAAGGTAAATTTGAGAGATATATTTACTGTGGACTAAGTACGCTAACTTAGAGGATTCAGTAGCGCGTAGTACTATTCTCGTCAAACGATGTTGGCGCACAAGGCATGGATGTAGAAAAAATAAGCGGTGGCTTTTCTTTCACCTCGAAATTTGACATCAAACAGTATCAGTTGGCGCTTTAAAAAACTATTGCTCACACCAACAACACTTCATATTTCGCATGTATACTTGATGATGGTACTCCTTGAAATATTTCTGAGTGCATGACTCTAGAGGACTAATAAATAACAAGAAGACATGTACAATAAGTTCCTAAATACCTAAAATATAAGGGCACATAAATTTCGTCGGGGCTGTAAAGTGTTGCGGCTATTTATCGTGTTTTTGTAGTGTTATGTAGGCCTAGAAACACCTTCGCAATCCGCGCAAAAAAACTCGCGGAATTAAACAGTATAATTTTAAGTGTATCACCTTTAATTGGCGGAAAAACGCTAACCATCGCCGACCTCTGTAGCGGCAAACGAGTACTCCGTTTTGAACTACCTAAACGTGACTGTATATGAATAATTTTACGGGAGAGTGGAGATAATAGGCATTTCTCAAAATATGGAAAGGTGATTGCCCAACGCATCACTTCAGATAACGTGAGCTCTGAACGCATCCCTGAAAGGTTGCGATTTATGTAAAGAAAACATAAGAACCAAACTGGTGACATCTGCCTAGCACTCTCGCAATATTGGTGAACCAATCACGGGGAAATATGAGTGAATGAAGAAATATATGAAAGTTATTACTAATGGTTCTTACCTTGATCAGAATACAGGAACAGGAGACTGCTGATAAAAGCCACTAGTAGGTTCATGTTTGGGAATACTATTATTCGGCGTTTATTTTAGTTTTGTTTGTACATATACAAATCGATCAGTAGCCAACATGCAACGAAGGTTCGTGTAGGCTGATGCAGGCTTTGAGAAACCTTGAAACGACTCTATTGTTCATTTGATTACAATAGCAACGGACATGCAACGCTGTTCTGACGGTCATTTCCTTTCTTTTGGTCTTCAAATACTGCGGACTCTGTGTAAGAAAACCACATCATAGCGTTGAATAATCATGTGCTTATTGCATTTCTTTCCACTGCTCGAATTTCTTTTGTATGGCTGCCCTATTTTTTTCTTTGCTCATCCTACTGTCTTGCATATTCGCCTGTTTGTGCATTTCAAGGAACGCGACGCCAAGACTTCAGAGAAAAAAATTACCGTGCTGAATTTGTGCATGGAATGCTTGGGTGGGTCCAACGAGTCACATTAACTAGCGATATCTGCGTCGTTAGCAGCAGGGTGGCAGGCAGTATGATAAGCGAATGAAAAGAAATATTCGAAAGCGGAGAACTTCTCATTAAACAGCATAGCACAAGGCAGTGTCAGCGGCCTGCGCTTTCTGCGCAGTTGTTACGTAAGCGGGCCACCAGTTTGGTAATAAACAACGTTTTTGCCGTTGAAACAAAGTAGATAGACAAACAAATGATGAAGTAGCTGGCCACCTGATTTTAACAAAATCACTGCTGATGTCAATGTGCCTCAGCTGCGCTAAATCTCCCTTTTCTAAAAAAGCAAATAAATATTAATTGTCTTTTTACTTTACGGTAGCGGGAAGGCTCCCAGCGTAACCTTGTGCTGCTGGCAGCCCTTGAACGAAAAGGGCGTCTTCCTGTTTCTCGGAATCGGCAGGAGGACTCTCTTAAGGATGTCGAGGTGCGTCTCACAAAAGCTCATGAGTGCGTTTTTTTTTTTTCAATGGCCCACTTCTGTGTTCACCATCAAGAAGCGTGGCGTCCTAGCTGGTCTCAGAAAGGCTTCTGGTGTCCAGGTTTTTTCGCAGATATCTATGCCGTCACGCTCAGGCCAGGTGACACTGGTGGTAGGTTCCTGGAGCCCCGATTATAGTAGATCCTCTGGCGGCGGCCGAACTACGGAAGACGGATATGGATGGCCTTACTGGGCACAATTTCCGGTACAATGTGGCTTGAGGGTATGGGAAGCAGTGTACTCGCCCGCCTTCCCATGAGTGTCTCCACAGGGACTTGAAAACAGCGTCTCGATGTGTATCACGCCATTCCAGCAGACCCATGGGGAGGTGAGACATACTAAGAGGCAATTAGTTTAGTAGTTAGCGAGGTCATCTCTGTTGTCCCATTTCAGCCTCGATGGTAATGGCTTCGCGATACGTGGGTAATGCCGAGCCCATATGCAACTTCTTTAACTTCTGTGCTGTTAAATGATAGCCCATATCGCTGCACTGTTTCGGCGGTAATCCATGAACCGGAAAAAAAGTTCTGCTATTTGAAGAACGGATGAATAAAAGTCCACAATATTGCCGCCAACCATGTATGGGTCTGTTTATTGTTTGTTTTTGCCGCCCAGCCACGGCCGTATCTGTTATCTGTGTCCCAAGCGAAGCGCGTCTTCTATTCTTTATTTTAATGCCACACGGGCTATCTCATTCAGTTAAGCAGACTGTTTTGCCCTAACGTCACTAGTCGAATATAATCTCCTTTGATCTACAATGCTCTGGATGTATATCGACGGTTTCAGAAACACTGGCAGCGAAAGATAAATGCCTGCAGAGGAGGCACCACGGCATTCAAATCTCCGAAGCTTGCTTGAGCAAGTCACTTTGTTGACTGCTGCTACACTGCCTTTGTACTCTTTGAGTTTTCATGCGAGCACACGTTCGCTCCATTAAACTTGGTTCCCTTGAAGACAACTGCGTCTCTTTTGACTTCGGGACAATATTACCAAACTTTCGGCTATCGTAAAAGGCTAACTTTATTCCAAGCGCTTCACCGGAAAAATCGGAACATCAAGACTCCACATAATAAAAGGCTAGCCTCATTCCAGCTGCTTCCCCGGAAAACATGGAATATTATGACTCAACATCATGATTAGCCTTTAGTCGTTTTTGGCCCCTTTTAGACCCGTTTAGACGCTTTTGGCACCTGCCATATTTTCGATGAAATAATTTTATGTCGCTCCTTATTCAAGGCCAGAAAGTGACGCTTCGCTCCAGCGATTTTATCTTATCCCGTGTGTGTTGTGACGTGCTGAAGAGCCAATATTTCTGCATTCACAGAGAGGCGTATGATCACGCTGTGGCTGCGCAATGGAAGACGGCCCTGGTGCGTGTATAGCATATTAAGAAGATCAGTAGGGGCGGATGGCTTCTAGTTCCTCGTGATTGGTATTAGGAAAACTAGTCATCGCACATTATCACCTTGAGGAAACAGGATTGCTGTTCATTGCTGCGACAGTGCTTCTTAGCTGAGCTTCAGAGGCACAAACAAACTCCCGGACATTGACTTGAAACTGCCTAGTTTCGCCACGTATGCTCACTTATGTGGAAAAATAGGATAACGCCCCAGCAAGAAAACAGTTATTTGCATAGATTGAACGCTGGTCTGCTCGGGTAGCGGTGACCGACAACTCTGAGGCGCTGCAAGCGTAGCGGTCAGTGATGGAGTGGCTTCTTAAGTCTAGGTACCAGCATCATGTGGTCAGCCTCTTTAATCACTTCTGCCTGCCCAAAGACTTCGTCATAAACGTTCGTTCAACATTGCAATATCTGCAAAATTTCCTTATCGATTTTTGCATAGTTTTGTAGCGTGTATGTCGGTGACGGGGACGAAAAGACATTAGTGCGGCCGTCTTGCATTTAAACGGCGCTGACTCTTAATTCGCCGGCACCGAACGACAAAATGAAAGACTCCATAGCGTTGACGAAAGCCCCAGCTCGTGTGTTACTACTGAAGTACAGACGTAAGGTCTGAAAATTATTTTGCACCGGTTATGTCTCAACCGAGGTACTATGTTTACGCAACAGCATTCCATGGGCCGCGGTAACCAAAGAAATTATAGGAATGAATCGCTACACAAATGTTATCTACAAAGAAATGCTAGCAGTTCTTCCCTGTTCGTTGGTTCAAACATTCCAAGTATATCTTACACACCGTCTGCCCACGTAGGCCTTACCTCTGAATCCAGAAAAACGATTTTCTTGAGCTTATGTCGAAGGTTTTTTGTTGACATAGGGCCCACAGAAGTTGCAATTTGTTGTCGTATTCATCTTGACTTATGCCCCACACTACCACGCCATTGGTAACAACCACCACAAGGATAAACCTTCCGAAACACGGTGCTTTGCTGCTTTAATTATTTCTGTTACCGAAGGTATTCCAAGAGGCATACGAAGGAATCGATAGCGATCATACGTCGGGCTTATTCTGCTAAATTTGGATCTCGATTCTCATGAAGTAAAATTTGCCAAACATCCGAAGTTGCCGCCCAAGTCTAAAATAATTTTGTCCCGGTCAGCCTGGGAGCGACATGTAACGTTGGCGTGCAGTACTTCTCATGAACTATGGCTTAATTTAGCGATATTGGATCCATTAAATTGAATATTGTTATATTGTAACAACGTAATTATGTGACTGAACCACGCCTGGAGCAGAGTTACTTTTGTTGTGATGACTTCATTCCCCATACGTTGAAAGCCCACTCAAGTCTTGTCTTCCAGGGACACGGGGTATCTTTGAGCTGGGATAAATAAAGCCACGTGACCGGGTTTTATTTTAATTTTGTACTCGCTGTCCTTGAGCTCACCCAGTCCCGTGAAGACTGCTGCAGAAGGTTGTGCTGGCAGGTAAAATTGATGGACCTCAATTTACTCTACCCGGGAGATATATTCAATGTGTTCAGCCTCTGAGTTTCTAAATGTCACTAATGCATTTTTTCTTCAATGTAAACTGTTACGGGGATCACTTTCTTGTTTAGAGAAAACCGAAGGCGCACTTTCGCTTGGGCGATTGACTTGGGTGCGACAAATTCAAATTTGTGCCCATACAGTTTCTAAAGAAGGACGACCTGCGAAGCAAGACGCTGTCTAAAGTGAGTGCGAAACAAAGCAGGTTTGTTTCTATCCTGCCATTGAGCACACTTTCACGCCAATTATCTGACTGGTACTTTGAAGGACCCGAGCTTGATAGTAGCAGAGCAACGTGGAGCTGTGAGTTTCACTCTCACGTCCTACGCATCTTACTATATGTATAACGCACTAACCCCGTCCGCTTGACCACTAAGGGCACCGGACATGTCGCGTTGGTCCGTATGACGTCCTGTTTAAACCTGCTACCAGCACAACTGACTTTACAAAAGTAAGGGCACGGCACTTATAGCTGCGCGGCAAGCACCCTCATCCATCCTCTACCAACCCGGCTACGCATTAACCTGACACCGGCTATGCTCGCCTGTTTCGTTGTGAAAAACATCGTCGGGAATGTAGTTCTGAAAGCCGTTTAGGCTGAATAAGCAATATTGGCTTACTTCGGCGCTCCAAGCGGGCAAGGTGATCTTTATCCAGAAAGATTTCAACCTACTCGACCAGCTGAAACTTTAGCTGGTAACGGCAGAAGAGGCGACTTTTCGTTGTTTTTCCGCCCCCTCGCGCTTTCGATAGGGCCGACGCTCTCTCCGTTTCCACTATTCTTCTTCCAAGAGAACGAAATGCGTTCGTCCAATAGGCAGTTAAATTTTGGAAGGGCTCCAGCTTTATTCTATCGGACAAACATGTGGCTGTCCGTTTCCCTCCTTGTTGAAGCATTTTACTGTCTGTTTAACACAGAAATTAAAGTCCAAAACGCTGGAATACAAAGTACAGGTGACAGTGCATTGAGCAATCAGGCGTCCACATTTAAATCTCCCACCAGGACCACGGCTCTGTCATCGGTAGCGAAATGGCCCCAACTGTGGGGGCATGCCCCCTCGTTCCACACCCAACCCGTGCGCGCATAAACCGTCAACCAGTTATGGGCGCGTGCTTAGGCGTGAAATATACCAGCGAAAACGCCTCTCGGCAAGCCTTTGAAGCTGGCGAATATTTATGGGCGGACGCCGGCGTTACAACTGGAAAGGTACTTTAAAACCGGACGGAATGCGCAGTTACTCGGTGAGCTAGAATTTGAGTGGCACTGGCGGTGGCTACATGTTTAGCGGCCATGCGTTTGGTTGGTTTTTCCGCCCATTCGCGCTTTTTTTTATTTTCCGCAATCATCTGATAATGGCGCTACCATCGTTGCCCGGTGATTGCGCGAATATTGAAAGAGCCGTGGGTAGTGGTCAGCGGGTTTAGCAGTTTTCACTTGCAGGATGTCTCGGAAGTGGGAAGGAGGAGCCACGAAGCGCCACCGAGCGAGTCGGCTTGACAACAATCAAACTGGTTGAGTGAGGCATTGCTTGGCAGCAAAATCTGTAAGTGAAACAAAGGAAGCCTGTTGTATAACAGCATTACCATAACTTCGCAGTTACTAGGTAGCATGCGCAGCTCCGCAAGCCACTCATTGCAATGTCCACTTTCCCTATGGTTTCTTGACCCAAATTTAAATTTATGATAGGTAAACTTCGTTTAGTGCAGGTCACCTGTCACGCGTATACCGTGCAAGGGCCATTTGGGCATTATAAAAAGTGTCTCAGTGTGTTTTCACTGAGGTGCCGTTTACAGATTCTGCTGAAGTATTTTTCTATCGAGAGAAAACACGTGTCACAGGTTTTTAGCCAGGCGGTCCGGATCATGGCCTCCCGCATACGGACAGGCTTTAGTAGACATACCAGCGTCCTCGGAGCTTTGCAGGCGCTAGACTTCAGAATAAACGTTTGGAGCTTGATCACAAGCAGCCATGGGAGACTTAATGGCAGGTGCTCAAAATACCTTATGGCGGGGTCAGGGACCACAGGGCAACCACCTGCGAAAACTAAGCGCTGCATGTCGGCGGGGAATAAATGGCTTTGAAATGCTCTACCACTGCGGAAAACGCGCGAGAACCCGGCTACCCTACTTTAAGCCGCTGGTCACCCACCAGAATAAAAATGGGTGGAGGCACCTACCCTGCGCGGGAGCCCGAGAATGCCCCACAACGTACGACTGTACCATGGGATATGGAAAACTTGTAGGAACTTCGGTACCTTGGCACAAACCAGCAAGAAAAATGTGTACAAGCAACCACAGCGCAGTTGACGTAGTGCTTAGAAAGTTACCCTAGTTTGCAGGGAAATGCTCCCACGGAACTGGTCGGAAGTTAAACGCACGGATGGCTCAGATGATGATGATGATGTTTGGATGTTAATGGCGCAAGGCCAACTGGGGAAAGAGCGCCAAAACAGTGGTTAAATATCATAGGTGAGAACGTAAACACTAAAATCAGTAAGCAAGAACAAAAGTAAAATCAATAAAATACAGTGAGGATGGCTGGTGTATAAGGCCAGGTTCTGATCATGCATGCTATGAAATTAACTATGAAATCTGTGAAATCTGACAATACTGTGAAATCTGAGAATTAACTTCTGCTAAATATTTAAAAACGCGCTTGACAGAAAATGTAGGATTATCTGAGAGGAAAAAGGCTGGATGTAACGGGATTTGTTGTCTGAAAGTTGGGTGAAGTGTTTGTGTCGTGTTGTGTCGAGTGCTTTGCATTGGTGTAGTACGTGGATTACGGTTAGGGCCTCTCCGCACCCATTACACAGGGGTCTTGGAGATCCTGTGAGCGGGTGGAAGTGTGTTACATCAGTGTGGCCTATCCGTCCATTTCAAGGGCAACTTCAGTGTGTCTGTTGTGTGTGTCAGTGGTGCATTGTCCCAAGTGTGGCTTTATTATGTGTAGTTTGTTGTCTGTCTGTTGATTCCAGAGTGCTTGCCATGTTTCGCGGGAGGTGGGGTCTGGTGTGTGGCTTGAGGTCAGTGTAGGGTACTGTTGCTATGTGCGGTGTATTTGTATGTGCAGCAGCAGCGGCCATCTGATCCGCGGTCTCATTTCCCGCAATCCTAGAGTGTCCTGGAACCCAACACATGATCACCTTCGCATTTATTCCACGATTTAATGCATACGCTGACATAATGGTTTTATACACTACATTAAGAACATTGTTTTTAGAAGACTTATTGGATGATAATGCATGTACAAAACTCTGTGAGTCTGTGAAAATGATAGACTTGGGTATTTCATGTTGGACTATGTGATTTAAAACAAGCAAAACTGCAAGGGTTTCCGCCGTAAAAAGGCTGGTTTTTGAGTTCAGGGTCTTACAGACTCTAAAATCGGGTCCTTGCACCGCACACGACAGAGTAAGGGCAGTTTTTGATGCGTCACTATACAATTTTACACATTGATACTGATACGGCAGGGACAGGGTGCGCTGCAAAATAGCGGTTTGTGGTACCCTGGTTTTATCAATTTTCATGAAGGACAAGTCAGAACATACAAGTTGAAGCTGCCAGGGTGGTAAAACGTCAGTAAAAGAGGATGTGTAAGTGTCTAAAAGGGACATGTTGAAATCCGAAGCTTTCTGCCTCACTCTAAGTGAGAGCGGCAAAGGAACGGACGGGCGATTTACAAACAGTGGCGATGTGGATGTGTCATTAAAAACAGATTTAAAAGGATGGTTATTCAATGATGAAAGTTTAAAAGCGTACAGAAAGTCCATGTACGTTCGTTGGTCCTCAAGGCACAACTTATTACATTCAACATAAAGACTCTGGACCGGGCTAGTGTAGAACGCACCCGACGCAAGGCGCACGCCCAAGTGGAGTAATGGATCAAGACTTTTTATGGTGGTTTTTGATGCCGAACCATACACGACACTGCCGTAGTCTAACCGAGACCCGGCCAAGGCGGTGAAGACCCGGAGAAGCAGTTCTTTGTCTGCCGCATAGGATTGGTGGGAGAAGACCTTGAGAATGTTTAGTCTTTTGAGGCATTTATGTTGAAAGTGCTTTGATGTGTGGGATGAACGTGAGCTATTCGTAAAATATGACACCTATAAACTTGTGCTCCGCTTTGACAGGAACAGATGCACGGTTAAGCGTAATCTCAGGGTCCGCATTAATTAGCGTCTCGACTGGGGCCAGTTGGTTCATTCTGAACTTAAACAACAGCGCAAAAGACAAGGACTGTGCTTCTTTCCTAGTCCTTGTCTTTTGCGCTTTTGTTTAAGTCCGCATTAATCCCGTGCTTGAGGGAGAACACAACACAAGCACTTTTGGCCGTGTTTAGTTTAAGCCCGTTAAGGTCCGCCCAGCGAGAAAGTTTCTTAACACCGAGCTGTCTTGACGTTCGCAAATTGACGAGTTACAGAATTTAAAAGATACTTGCACATCGTCTACATAGATAGAACAGGAAATGGTTGGCGGCAATGCCTTTCGGATGGAGCTCATCTTAACTATAAACAACGTGCAGCTTAGAACTCCACCTTGCGGCACACCGTTTTCCTGCAAATATACATTAGAAAGTGCACTGCCAACCTTCACTCGAAAGGTTCGTTCGGCCAAATACCTACAAAGAGTGTTCATCATGTTGCCGGAGACACCAAATGGCTTAAGGTACCTGAGTATGCCGTAACGCCAGGATGTATCATAAGCTTTTTCAATATCGAAAAATACAGTAAGGCAGAACTGGTTATGGACAAATGCATCTTTAAAGTAGGATTCCTGTGCAAGAAGTTGATCATTGGTAGATCGCCCCACCCTGAAGCCTGCCTGGCAGCCCTCGAGAAGACCGTTGTACTCCAGAAAGCACACGAACCTACGGTTTATGATCTTCTCGAGGAGCTTACACAGGCAGCTTGTCAGCGCGATGTGACGATAACTTGCAGGAGAGGAAGGGTCCTTCCCCTCCTTCAGAAAGGCCACAACTATGGCCTCCTTCCAAGACCTTGGAAGCTGCCCCGAAAGCCATATTCTGTTGTAGAGGTGTAGGAGTGTCTGAAGAGTGTCTGCGTATAGGTGTTCTATCATGGTGTATGTAATGCTGTCTGCCCCTGGAGCTGATGGCTTACACGTGGCAAGAGCAACCTTCAGCTCATGAAGTGTGAATTCAGAGTTGTAAGAAGAATTAGACTTGTTCTTGTCTCGTAACGGCTTCTTTTCTGCAGATGTTTTGTGTTGCATGAAAGTATTAGTGTAGTGTGCTGAGCAAGACACGTGTTGGAAGGTTTGTGCTGGTGTGTTAGCCTGGCCTTCCAGTGTGTCGCCTGTTGTACTAAACAGGGGCAGGCTGTGTGTCTGTTGTCCTTTTAGTTTTCTTATTCGTGTCGAGACTTGCTGTGTGTCTGTTCATGAATTGATGGAAGGGAGTAAGGTGCGCCAACTCTCCCTTTTCGCCTCACGACGCTCTCGCTTCCCAACAGCCTTTTCCCGTTTAAAAGAAATGAGGTTATCTGACGTGGGGTACCGGCGAAGGACACCTTACGCCTTGTTCTGGGCCTCTCGCGCCCGCCTACACTCCTCGTTGTTCCACGGCCTCCTTTGGTTGCGCGGAGCACCAGAGGCGTGGGGAATAAACTTTTCGGCGGCGTTGAGGATTTGCGCCGTGATGAGTTGGGCTGCTTCTTTCACGTGTAGGTGTTTTATGGATGTATGGTGTAGTTGAGCTGTTTGTGTGAACGTGCTCCAGTTTCTTTTGATTCATGAAACCTTTTATGGGAAGATGGACTGCTCGGGCCTGTACCTATATACGTCAATGAAGTGGGGAAGTGGTCACTACCATATTAATTCGTGCCCACACCCCACTCAAGACACGGAAAGAGAACTGCAGAACCAATAGCCAAGTCAAAATATGAGTATGTATTTTGCCCTAAGTTATGGTATGTAGGCTGTTTTTTTGTTGAAAAGGCATGCTCCAGAGGATGTGAGAAATTTCTCTATCAGGCGACCTCGCGCAGCCCCAAAGTGGGTTGTGCGCATTAAGGCCGCCTGTTTGGATGTATGGTTCCGGCAGCTGGTCAACCGGTGCCTCGAAAACGGAGCTCAGATGTGCAAAATCAGGAGACATGTAAATGGAGCATACCGTTATCAACCTAATAATATTATGGTACGGATCGCTACAGCCTCGAGGAGAGTGTGTAAAGAGAGAGTGTGGCATGCTAATGATTTCCGGGCGATAATGGCCACACTTCCTGAAGAGTGGGGGCAGCCAACCCTGTCCTTTCTGAATAACATGTAGCTATTTAAGAAATGTGTTTAGAATTGAGGCGGGTTTCCTGGAGACACATATTACTTGGCCGACTGGCGTGGAGAATCTCATACATATCGTCAAGATTTTTAAGGAGGCTTCTGCAGTTCCATTGGATGAGTTTTCTGTTCCCATTATTTAAATTTAGGAATGACTGGAGTGTGTTTTCGTGTGTGTTCATGTGTCGTCTTTCGGGGCTGTTACTCTTGGATTGGGCTTTTTAGGCCTTTCTACTGGCTTGGCCGTCGAAGGCCGCTCCTTGCGGTGCGTTGCAGGCAAGAACGGCGTGACGTCCATCTCGCCCTCAGATGTCAGGGGGGTGCCCGTCGGACCGGGCCCCCCGGGCTTGTCCCCCTTTCGGGAGCCCTTCGTTTGAGCCGCCACCGTAGGGGGCGCCAGAGGTGGCACGGGCGGTGCGGTGCGGTGGGACCCAATGCGGGGCCCGTGGTGTCCATCCCCTGGGCACTTTCTAAAGCACTGGAGGACGGAGAGCAGAGGCGGGAGCGGCACCGGTCCCAACAGAAGTGGTTTGCACCACAACCGCTGCTGCCTGAGCAAGCGGCATGGTGCCGGGTTGGGCTGTGTGAGGCAACCCAGCGGGGGCGGCGGTGGGACCACGTCAGACTCGCTGAACTGGGTCCCTGTGGACACCAGACACTGCTCAGCCCCCCGGCGAGCCGCGTCAGCCTACCTCACCAGGAGAATGACGCGAACCTCTTTCGCGCTTCCGGGAAGGTGATGTTCTCAGTTACCTTGATGTTGATTATCTTTTTTTCCAGTTGGACTTTTTAACACTTGCGGGATTACGCTGCATGCGGCCCGCCGCAGTTCACATAAGACAGGCTATCGGATGGACAATTGTCGCTCGGATGATCATGCGCCGCGAATTTTGCACACGTTATTCGGCTACGGCAAGAGTTTGTACCATGCCCGAACCGCTGGCACTTAAAACAGCGCCGCGGGTCCGGGCTGTACGAACGGATGGATAGAGCAACGGATAAAACCTGCATTCATGTGTTGTGGAAGAACTGCGCGGTTAAAAGTCAAGATAATGTGCTTGCTGGAATCTCCTTGTCGTCTTGGCGGACAGTGATGCGTCTCACGGTATTGACGCCCTCATCCTTCAAGCCCGCAAGGAGATCGGCATCGGTTTCGTTCAGGAGATCTGTCTCGGATATCACACCCTGCGAGCTGTTGAGGCTCCGATGGGGTATGACCCTGATGTCGATATCAGCCAGTCTAGTCTCAGCTAGAAGCTTTTCAGACTGCTGCTTGTCGTTTTATTTCGATTAGGAGTTCACCAGACCTTTGTTGTTTGCACTTATACGTTTTTCCTAATATGGCTTCAAGATACTTGGCGATCAACAAGACTGACTGAGATGCGAGAGGGTGGGTTGGATTGAGGGACTCCATGACAAGAAATCGAGAGTAATGATCTGGTTCAGGAAATGTCAAAGATGGCGATAGGGGAAACAATACTTCGGTGCGGACCCTTTTAGGCGGCCGATCCCGGTTGGGGGGGGGGGGTTTGAAATACCATACGGCATAGTATTGTCGGCTACCGTAGGGTCGCAGCGCAGCGCAAAAGAGAAAGTACCAGCGTGGCAGGCTTTCGGAATCGAACTGCCCGTGCCGTGCTGGCGCACCAAGCACGCTCCGCTCGTTTCTTTATTCTCGTCTTTGATAGCCGGAGCCTTGGCGCCGGCTAAGAGCGCCAATCAAAGGGCGCTACAGGGCCCCCCGCCCAAACGGAATGTCGAACGTGACGCGACGGCAAGGCAGGCGGGCTTTGGTTTTGGGGGCGAGCAGCGGAGTGTTTAGGCCTGCGATGTCTGCGCGGAGTACGTTGGGTGGCGTCTCGAGGTAGGCCGGTTTGAGGCGGTCCAACGAGACGACTTCTTCGCGGCCATTCAAGAGGATGGTGGCGGACTTCTGGGTCTTGCTAATGACACGGTACGGCCTATCGTAAGAGGGGGTAAGAGGCGACTTTACAGCGTCCAGCCTGAGGAAAACGTGTGTCGAAGACGCCAGGTCGGGATGCACAAAGATGCGGTGGTCAGAAGACCGAGGTGGGACCGGTCGCAGGTGCTGCATGCAGTCCTGCAGGCATTGGAGGTACTGAAGTGGCTGGGCGAGGAGGCCGTAGGGACGAACAAATCGCCAGGAAGCCGCAGGGGTGCGCCGTAGACAAGTTCAGCAGTTGAACAGCGGAGGTCACGACGAAGGACGGCAAGCAGGCCAAGAAGCACTACAGGAAGGTGATCAACCCAGTGCTCTCTATCCAGGCGCGCAGTGAGAGCACTTTTTAACCGGCGATGGAGCCGCTCAATGATGCCGTTGGCAAAGGGATGGTATGCCGTGGTGCGGCAGTGTTTAGTGCCAAGCAAGCGGCTGAGGGAAGTGAACAGAGTACATTGAAACTGCCTGCCTCGATCCGTGGTAACAATGCCGGGGCAGCCGGAACGGCAAACCCATGTCGAAACGAAGGCTTTTGCGACCGTTTCGGCCGTGATGTACGACATTGGTACGGCTTCGGGCCAACGGGTGAAGCGGTCAATCATTGTGAGAATGTACCGGCAGTCACTGGAGGGAGGAAATGGTCCGACCAAATCAAGATGCACGTGGTCAAAGCGACAGCTAGGTGGCACAAAAGGCTGCGTTGGGGTCGTCGTGTGGCGGGTCACCTTGGCTGTCTGACAAGCGAGGCACGAACGGGCCCACTGGCGGACATCAGTGTTGATGCTAGGCCAGACGTACCGCTGTGTAATGAGGCGCTGCGTGGCTCGGATGCTGGGGTGGCAGATGTCGTGGAGTGAGTGAAACACAGCACGACATAAGGCAGCCGGAACGAAGGGTCGAGGCGCCACCGCTGACATGTCACACCACAGTGAGCCAGGCACGAACGGATGAGGCACAAGTTGGAAACGAAGGGAACCCGGGTGGCCCCGCAGTGCTTGCAGCTTAGGGTCCTCAATCTGCGCCTGAGCTAGGCGTTCCCATTTCACAGCAGATGCAGCACTGCCGATGGAGCTAATGCGTGAAAGCGCGTCAGCAGCCTCGTTGTCGGTACCTTTGATGTGCCGAATGTCCGTCGTGAATTCCGAAATATAGGCGAGCTGACGGAGTTCCCGTGCGACGTACTTGGAGGAGTTCGTATGGAAAACGTACGCCAGAGGCCTATGGTCCGTAAAAACGTGAAAGGACTGGCCCTCCAAAAAGTGTCGGAAGTGCTGGATGGTCGCGTAAATGGCGAGCAGCTCACGACCAAAAAACGCTGTAGCGCGTCTCGGCAGGTTGGAGCTTCCGAGAGAAGAAAACCAGTGGGTGCCACTCGGAGTCGATTATGTGCTGGAGAACAGCGCCTATTGCAACGCTGGAAGCATCCACCATGATGCGAGTGGGGACGTCGGTTCTCGGGTGGATGAGAGTCACCGAATCGGCGACGGATTGTTTAGCAGCATTGAAAGCGGCTTGAGCTTTTGGATACCAGGAAATCGTGGATGAGGAGCTCTTGGTTGTGCGAAGAAGCTCAGTCAGTGGATGCAGAAGCTCGGCGCACTAGGGTATGAAGCGTCGCGAGAAATTCACCAGACCCAGGAACTCACGAAGCTGGCGGAGGCTGTTAGGTTCGAGAAAGTCCTTCACGGCTTACACGTGAGAGGGTAAAGGACGAATTCCCGGCGCCCAGATGTGATGGCCCAGGACCTCGAGCTCGGACGTCCCGAAGACGCATTTCTGGGAATAAATCTAAAATATTCAAATCCAGTCTTAGAGCCGCATAATAAGCTTCAGTAAAGAAAAGACTGAAGAGGCTAGAGAATATAACTGCCTTGAACAGGTTCTCAGTCCTCATGACAACCACAGCAAACCAGTTCGCTGGAGAATAAGTATAGGATGGGTCGCAATGGGAATTTATTATTTAAATATTTGAGCATTCTCAACGCCCAGGTGGGCGTTTAAAATGCTCAAGGGAAAAGCCGACGGTTAAAGCCGACGAGGCATACTAGTTTCCGACAAGAAAGGTCAAGACACCTACACCGATATTGGATGGATATATAAAAGAACAAGAAGTGTAGAATGCTGTGAAATAATGCAGTAAACATTGAAACCAAAAAAAAAAGTATCAAGATATACGCTTGGTGCAAGCAGGAACACATACGTATAGCCTAGAAACCCTAAAGAAAATATTAGCACGGTACAGATCCTTTTGAATCGTTTAAAATGTGAGTCAGTGTGTAAACACAACAGGATCCATTTGCTCAACTAGGCTAGGAGGTAAAAAGAGTACCACCTACTGATTGCTGATGAAAACAGTAAGTTCTGACATTTGTTTAGCGAAAACGCCCGTGTGTACGAGATTGCAGGCACGTTAGAGATCCTCAGGTGGCCAAAATAATTGGGAGCCCTCCACTACGGCGCGCCTTATCGCCTCTGGAGCGTCGACACGTTAAACCCCGATAAAAATAAATCGGTTCCAGTAATTTGTTTGTGTGTGTGTGTGTGTGTGTGTGTGTGTGTGTGTGTGTGTGTGTGTGTGTGTGTGTGTGTGTTTGTGTGTGTGTGTGTGTGTGCGCGCGTGTGTTTGTGTGTGTGTGTGTGTGTGTGTGTGTGTGTGTGTGTGTGTTTGTGTGTGTGTGTGTGTGTGCGCGCGTGTGTTTGTGTGTGTGTGTGTGTTAGGGCCGAAAGAGGGCTAACTTTATAGGCGGCAAGTGCATGCGCATATATGTGGTGCTGGAAGAATTATACCTCGGAGCGAGTGGTGTTGCATCACACGAAAAATTAAGTTGGTTCGTCAACGCTGATACATATTTTTATCTTCAGTTCTACAAAAGAATGAATTGAGCGGCTTTGTTCTGTACGGTCTCAAGCATGATAGGCAGACTTAGTGCCACTAGGTAAGGTTACAGAGTATGGCACTGTTTTCTCCTATTGTTTTTGGCCACCGCCACGATCATTGGTCCGTTCGCATCACATGACGTGTCTTTGACTGCGACAGGCCATAAGCACCGCAATTCTGTTTTTTTTTTGCGCATTTTAAGTCGTTCAACTGTGCAAGATTTACCTTGGCCTCCCTGCTCTGCGGCTGCACGCGGGAGACGTGCAGCCACAGAGCTACATTAGGTACGCTTGTAGCTACATTGCAGCAGCACAAGTGTTCCCAGATATGAGGGTTTGCTGCATCTTACGCAGTAATATTAGAAAACGACCCATTCGAAGATAGCGGTGAGGCCGTAGAAGCGCAATCTCACAACTCTGATAAAGTGCAAAATAGCTGCCGTTGCAGACTTCCGTGACTCAGTGGCAATACTCTCGTACCTTATCTACTGACGCTAGTCGGAACAACTCGATAAGAATGCCCTATTATTAGCGCAAATCCTTATGAAAAAGGAACAAGGGTTTTATAGGCGTGTGGCATTGTTTCTGAATTAGCCAGGTAAATGCGATTCATTTGCAGGCAAAATATTTATATACTCTTTTGGTGCCATATTTTCAATATGGGTGCCCCAGTTTGAATCTGGGGTGAATGCAACTGTCAGGTATCTGTTGGATGATATTGGTTCGAAGACCGCGTATTCGTTCTTTCAGTTTCTACACTTTTTGTTCCAACGGAACCACGGACCAAAGTCCTCGCCCCTTCCTTTCACCAGTACCATGAGCTCTTACCTCCCCTTGAATAAAAAGCAGCGTTCTTCAAGTTGCTGACAAAACTCCAACCATCATATGACTTTTTCTCTTCTGTTCTTACACAGACATCTGTCGCAACTCCTGCATCATTTGTCGCCCACCATATAGCGTTTCTCCATCAAAGCGAAAAACTGTCCAGGGAAATATCGGATTATATGCCGAAGTGGGACATAATTCGGCCGTCATCGAGCTCTTGGTCATCACCCGTTCTGCTGGCTCGGAAGAAAGACGGTGCGCGAGATTTTCTGTCTATTACGATCCCTGAACAAATGAAATAGTAAAGATCTGTACGCCATGCTGCGTATTGACGACGCTCTGGATTTCCTTACAAGGTGCAGAATTTTTGTCGTGCCTTCATCTTGACCAAGGATACTGGCCAATACCTCTTGATGAGGCCGACAAAGACAACCTTCGCCACATCCGATTGTGTATACAACTTTAACGTTTTTCCATTCGTATTACGCAAAGCGATTGTAACCATTGAGCGCATGATTGGCATTGTTCTTCGTGGCTTAAAGTGGAAGTCTTCCCTGTGCTGCATTCCCTTCGTAGTTATTTTTTTCCTCTTCCTTTGACATGAGTCCTTCAATGATTTACTGGTCGCGAAACTTCGGAGCTCGTTCTATATAGGGACGGTGGGCGCCACTACAGGCGCCACCGACGAACCAAGGGCCTCCAGCCGCCGCGCGTGCGGCATATTGGCCAGCTCTTGGCGTGCAAACTCTCGCTGCTTTTGCTGTCTGCGCGATGAGTGTTCTTTCTTTGTAGTAGTTAGCGATGTACAAACCAATCATTGTGTATATCACCTGCCTTCAATGGGTTTTATTTTACGAAGTAAATTACCATAGACTTCGGCTGCGAGCGACAACGGCTTCTGCGTCCTTTGGCACAAGCGCTGTGCCGTCGTGTTTACGGATTTTTAAATCCCTATTGCTTCGTTTGTTTAAGCATAAGTTTAAAATACCACGCATACTGTAGCCCCGTAGTCATGGACTGCTGCGGGCCTATCAATACTGCAATTAAAAAAAAGGAAAGAAACCAAGTACGCATTGTTCAGAATACGCTTAATGAATCCGCTGTTGCTCTTGATTGCACAGAACGCTAAAAGTGGTAGCCCAATAGTATATTCGTTTTGATGAGTGGGTACACACTTGTTAACACGTAAAAACGCTGCAGAAATGTGAATGGTAAAAAATCGAAGAGATACATTTTGCACCGTGTGTCTTTCCGCTTCCACCCCTGCTGAAAATATGGCAACGATGTCCCTACGACATGAATGATATCTTGAAGATTTCAACGAAATATCTTCGATGTCACAAAGATTTCAACCACAAGTCGAAGATGCTTTGTGACAAGTCATTGACATCTTAAGTATTTCAATGACTTATGGCTGTCCTCTAACGTCGTAACGGTCCGCTGTTGCAAAGACTTCAACAATGTGTCAAAAAAGTGTTACGACATATCTTTGATATTGGAAGGCCTTATACGGCATGTCGTTGTGCTCCAACATTTTAAAACTCTGATATGGCATAGAGTCCGACGACATGTCAAAAGTAAAAAAAAAGAATTGACAACGTGTTAATGATATAAATATTTCAACGATGAATCATAAAATTTCTGCAGTATGTCTTCAAGGTAGTCTTACGACCTGCGACATATCGCACAAATCAGCCCAAGGTGCGCTGTGGTATCTGACACGTATTACAGATAACATTACAGATTACAGATTACAGGTTACCAGAGGTCGGCGAACGCAATAATGAGTCCACTCACTCATACTCATTTGGAATCAAACTCACGCGTGAGTTTGAGTTTTAGTGAGCGCGAGGCTAGTGTGGCATGGTGAGTTTGGGCTTGAGGGAGTTTGAGCGGAGCGAGCCCGACTGAGTTTGAGTACGATTGATTTTGAGTATGACTGAGACCTAGTGAGTTCTAAATACAGTTTGAGTTTTGGTACATTGTGAGTTCTGAGTACATTTTGAGTTTGAGTCCATTTTGAGTTTTGAGTACATTTTGAGTTTCAGTACATTTTGAGTTATGAGTACATTTCGATTTTGAGTACATTTTGAGTTTGAGTACATTTTGAGTACTGTTTGAGTACCGATCAGCTTACTGTCAGTCGACTACAAGGTACTTACCAAGGTAATCGCTAACAGAATTTCTGCAACCTTAGATTTCAGTCAACCTAAAGAACAAGCAGGGTTCCGTAAAGGTTATCCAACAATTGACCACATTCACACGATCAATCAGGTGATAGAGAAGTGCGCTGTGTATACTGAACCCCTATATATTGCCTTCATAGATTATGAGAAAGCATTTGACTCGGTCGAAACCCCAGCAGTCATTCAGGCATTATGGAACCAGGGGGCAGATGAGCATTATGTAAGAATACTAGAGGATATCTACAATCAGTCCACAGCTACCATCATCCTCCATAAGGAGAGCAGTAAAATACCTATAAGGAAGGGAGTCAGACAAGGTGGCACCATCTCTCCAATGTTATTCAAGCATGTTTACAAGAAGTATTGAGAACGTTGGGTTGGGAACAGGTGGGAGTAAGGGTTAATGGAGAATACCTTAGTAACCTCAGATTTGCTGATGACGTTGCATTGCTAAGTAACTTGGGGGACGAATTGCAAAGCATGCTTTCCGCACTGGACGAACAGAGTAGAACCAGGGGCCTAAAAATTAATATGCAGATAACTAAAGTAATGATCATTAACCTCGGGACAGCACAGTGGTTTGAGATAGGTGGCGAGGCTGTGGAAGTGGTAAGCGAATATATCTACTTAGGCCAGGTTGTGACCACAGATTCCAACCATGAGGCAGAGATAATTAGAAGGATAAGAATGGGTGGGGTGCTTATGGCAGACATTCTCAGATAATGAATAGCAGCTTACTATTGTCGCTGAAGAAGAAAGTGTATGACAACTGCGTCTTACCTGTACTCACCTACGGGGCAGAAACCTCGGTGCTCACTAAGAGGGTTCAACTTAAATTGAGAACGACTTAGCGTACAATGGAGCGGAAAATGATAGGTGTAACATTAAAGGACAAGAAGAGAGCGGAGTGGGTCAGGGAACAAACAGGTGTTAAGGGCATATTAGTAGAGATTAAGAAAAAGAAATGGACGTGGGCAGGGCATGTCTTGCGGAGGCAAGATAACCGCTGGTAATTAAGGGCAACAGACTGCATCCCTAGAGACGGCAAGTGTTGCAGGGGGCGGCAGCAAGTTAGATGGGCAGACGAGATCAAGTTTGCGGGGATAAATTGGTCACAGTTGGCACAGGACCGAGGTAATTGGAGAATAATGGGAGAGGCCTTTGCCCTGCAGTGGGCGTATATAGGCTCATGATGATGATGATGATGTAGATGATGATAACATTTCGAGTTCGGCGTACACTTTGTGTTTGAGCACATTGTGAGTTCTGAGTACATTTTGAGTTTGAGTCCATTTTGAGTTTTGAGTACATTTTGAGTTTGAGTCCATTTTGAGTTTGAGTCCATTTTGAGTTTTGAGTACATTTTTTATTTGAGTACATTTTGAGGTTGAGTACATTTTGAGTTTGAGTCCATTTTGAGTTTGAGTCCATTTTGAGTTTTGAGTATATTTTTTATTTGAGTACATTTTGAGGTCTGAGTACATTTCGAGTTTGAGTCCATTTTGAGTTTTGAGTACATTTTGAGTTTGAGTACATTTTCAGTTCTGAGTCCATTTTGAGTTTGAGTACATTTTGAGTTTGAGTACATATTGAGTTCTGAGTACATTTTGATGTCTGAGTACATATCCGTTTTCAGTCCATTTTGAGTTTGAGTACATATGAGAAGCCTAGCAGGCATCTATGGTTGGCTGTTAAGTTTCATGCGTCGCTGTGTGCTCAGACTTCAGGTTACCTGCTGTTACGGCACCACTCGCGATCCGTATAATCGGTTTGGAGGGAGGGTGTGTCTGATTTGTTTTTAGTTTCTTGTTGCATTTTCACGACCCTAAGCACTTGTTGTATGCCATGTTTTCGCGGGTGGGCGCGTGAGTGATAATTGACTGGTGACGTCATAAAAGGGGTTGTCTTAACTTTTCCTCCTCATGGATCCACTAAGGGGGTAGGAAAGGGTGGTGGGAAAGCACACGGTGGTGCTTGCTTGCTGGTTGTTTGCCTGCTACTGTTAACGGCTTGATATACTAGGGGTCACAAAGGAATAGGTGACATCCGGGGGAAAAGGGGGCGGAGGCTGTCCCTTCTGCTGTTTCAAATTAATTAGCTGAATTGACTGGGCAACACCCCTTTAGACAGAATAATGACCGCATTAGATTGGATGAGAAGTCAAACTGATGATGCTAAGGCATGTAAGGTATCAAATTAAAGGTCCCGACTAACAGAATCACGCGGGGTAAATAAAAAAAAGCTTCCTGAGTGTAGTGATCAGGCAGTCATAATGAGTCATAGAATGGGTTAAAATTCAAAACGACGCTGCGAGAGCATGTGGGGAATCATATTGAAGGTCTCGATGTGGGAAATTATTCGGGACAAAAATTCGTTATGGTTATATCATTACGTAGTCATGGTTAGTTATAAATTCAGTTAAAATTCAAGTTCATGACGCTAGTGTGTGGCGTATAAAATTAAAGGTCTCCATGAGGGTAATCATGTGCTTCCTTATTATTATCAAGAAATAGTCAAGGTGGGTAATAAATTAATTTAAACTTCACAATGACGCCAATGAGTGTGCGGGGCATCAAATTGAAGGTTCCGATGAGGGAAATCACTTGGGACAAAAATTCGCTATGGCTATATTATGACATAGTCATGGTTAGTCATTGATGGGTTTAACATCTAAATTGATTCCACTAGGATGTGGCGGGCATCAAATTAATGGTCTTGATGAGCGGAATCACGTGGGAGAAATACGAAAATGCTTCCTGGTTATAACCATGAGATAGTCATGGCGAGTCTTATATTGGGTTAAAATTCGAAGTGACCCCGCTAGGGCGTCTAGGGTATCAAATTTGCGGTCTGGACGAGGGGAGTCACGTGGTACAAATAAAACAAGGCTTCGTGGTTCTAATCATGAGATAGTCATTATGAGTCATAGAATGGGTTAAATTCAAGGTGAGGCCGCTAGAGCATGTGGGGTGTCAAATTGAAGGTTTCAGTTAGGGGAATCACGTCGGACATTTAAATAATGAGTCCTGGTTACAGTCGTGATAGTCATCGTTAGTTTGACTGGTATGAATTCCGTATGATCCTGCTAGGCTGTGTGGAGAATCAAATAAAGGTCTTGTCGAGGGGGGTCACCTGGGACAAATATAAAAATGCTTTCTGGTTATAGTTATGAGAATATAGCAGATGGTACCTTTCTTATTTTGCTGGGTTGGATTTATAACAAATTCGATTCAAATTCAATTTCTAATTATTCGATTTCTAACAAATAGCATCTTCAGTAACCTGCACCGGTGCACACCGGGGCGCAATGGTGGGCCTTTTTTTCCTCGAGAAACTGCACCGGTGTGCTGTGCTCCATAAACCGGGCCACACCGTCGCGGGGCAGTTTTTTGTTGCCCACCGCACACCGAGGGAGTCGACGGGACTCAGGGGTGCAATCACAAGATACATTGTGAACAACGCCGGAGAAGCGGCTTCCTCTGGCGTTTACTGCAGCGACGATGGTGACGGCGCATCGACGCACTTTTGTGAAGGTCGACGGAGCTCTATTTTGTTGCTGATAAGGATGACTTGCTTGCGAATTCATTGGGCAACGGTGCGACAGGCTCCGAACGGAGACAATAATGGCCAGAGGTTGTAAATGAAGATGTGAAATTTGTGTACTGCAAAGAATGCTGTATGAATTACCAGCCAGTTGGACATTTGCATTCGCTTCGTCCGATTGACTTATTATGAACAGTCACTGGGGTGCCTAGACCATGAAGACCTAGATGCTTTGCGGTAGCGGAAGGGTGGAATGAAACAGGCGCTCGTATTATGGCTCTAACGAAGATGAGAGGCAGCTTGTATGAAGCTATTTAGTGAAAGCGGTGAAAGTGTGCTGTCGCGTATGTGTGACGGATATGGGTTGTGTGCACAGATAATCATTGCCCTTGAATAAATACCACGTTCTATTTGCCTTGTCTGACGTTATGTTGCTGTATTGCCACTTTTGAACATTTCTATGAGTTGCTTTCTGTGCTTAAGAGATGGCGCTCGGGTAGAACCGGTCAGTTTGTCCTCGATCAACCCTCCGTGCCGGTGCGCACCAATACCGCGCACTGTGTATTGCACCGGTTTTTCGGGCAACTACGGGCATGGACGTTATACGTTTCAACAGACCAAAACTAAAAACCACCATTTATAATTTTCAGTGAAATATACATCCCTTGTTCCTTGAGGGAATGTTATTACGGAGCTTACTGGAAGATGCACAAATTGAGTTTAGGCAGATGTTTATCCAGAAATTTGTTTTGGGTGGGGTTGTCGAAATGGTCATCTTGGGGTGCTGGGGCGATGTTGGGGGGGGGGGCGTTGAAGAAAAGAAATTCTTGAGTTTATACTTTACAATGCTCCAGTAGGAATTAGAGTATTTTAAAACAGGTGCTGATGGGACATACTTAATCCATAAAAGCACTGGGGTGAAGCGACAAACTATTGAACTTAACAAGACGGGGCTAGCCGTGCCTCCAGCTTTTTTTCCCAGTGGAACGTACCATGTAAAACCAAAGTGTTCACTGTGAAGTATTTGTTTCTGTATAACACCACGTAGCGCCGTATCCTCCAAAACAGTGTATGACACACGCTAGACGTACACGTGTGTGTCCTGACTGTCCACGCTGTATTTTTTCTTCTTTATGTAACAGTCAGAAGCCCTACCAAACAGCTATGTCAAGATATGCTTTGGCTCATACCAAGGCAAGCACAGTTTATTGCTGCAGCCTTGCTTGCTTTTCTTTAGCGGCAGATTCGATTGGCTCTACACATGTATTTGAGGGCGTGTGGGCAGGATTCTATCTTCTATTTTTACACGGGCCGCTGGGAGAGGTCTGTAACAATTTTTCCGCTCGTCGCTGCGGCATACAATACCTGTTTGCTGTACCCATCATGGCTTTGGCGTCACTCGTCGCTTCGGATGCTTTCTAATGTTGTCTTGCGCTATGCCCACGTACTCTAATATCTTCAGACGCTTTTCCGGCTGTCAGCAGTCGTTTTACACAACGGGTTTTCTGTCATCAATTGTCCTATAAGCGTTATGTGGTTTGTCTGAAGATCGGTGCGTGACAAACACGCGTTACAAAACTAGCGGCTTATTTTATTTCATTCGTGCCTACCGAGGCATGCACTGAAGAGATCGGGGATTATCTGCGATAGCTTTTGCTGGGTCAAATACGAGAGATGTGGCTAAATTGCTTGTAGCACTAACATAGTTGGCCTTGTCAGCGAGATCGGTGCGAAAGAAACAAGCGCTATAACTGCTGTAATGTCTAAAATACGGCGAAAACAAGACACAAGCAACAATGTCCGTTGATACCTAGGTAAGTATACCGAATTATAGGCGCCACGAATAAGCTGGTCAGATAGCGCAGCGGTAGAATACTGGGCTTCAGTTTTGAGAGTCGTTGGTTCGAAGCTCGGCCAAGCCTCTTTTTTTTTCGCTGTGAGGAATTTATTAGCTCTTTTTCTTACAAGGGTAAACGCTTCTTCTATGCTTTTCAGCACGTCGACGTTGGCGACCCCTTTATGTTCTCAGTGTCAAGAAATCAGAAACTTTATTGTTCCCCCTCTTCCTCTCAAACAAAAAAGACAGAAACCGCCGTGAATTAACCTGAATAAAGGACGTAGACACTACTTTAACATCAGTGTAAATATGTCAGGGCATTTCAATATAATGTACTTCTGCGTATAAAACCCTCCATTTCAAGATATAAACTTATTATAGCTTTCAGAAACGAAAAAAATTATTAGCAATATTCCCGTACTAACACGACTTTCGTGAAACATAGAGGTGCTATTGCAGCCTGCCAAGTATGTCTCGCATTGTGTGTGCTTTGCGAGGATCCCGCGTTTGTGGCGCACGTGGATTTGGTGGCGGGTTTTATGCAGTTTTATGTGCAGATTTCCAGCTGAAATCATACTTATAGAACTTTTATTGGGGAATTTCAGCCATCCCAACCTCCGCATGTGCTGAAGACACGGGTACGGGAAGAACGATAACCACCCCCGACCTCGGAAGACTGCGCGTCAAAACTGAATGGCATTGCTGCCGAACAAAGTGTATTGGTGTTGGCAAATTGAAGACGACAGTGAAAAACGATTTTACGTAGGGAACATCGTTTCTGCTAGGGTAAGCAGGAATGTTTTACAAAAATCGGTACTTGTTTGAATGGTTTCTGATGTTTATGGGTAGGCGGTTCACAAAACCTTCCTCTCATTTTATCTGAAATCCCAAGGAACTTGCATACTCGCTGGCCTACCTGGATTGCCTATCCATGGTTTCCGCGACAGGCAGCATCAAATTACGTGGAAGCTAGACCTTTGCTACTATGCTCGCACTGCAGTAGAGGGCTCCTATTTATTTGACATCACGCGAAGTTATTTAACACCCGGCTGTCTGCTCTGTATGTGTCTCAAAATCTGCCATCGCGACTGCAGATCCCGTCGAAATTTCGCGTAAGCGGCGCAACGCGGTGATCAGCACACACGCGTGGATGCATGCGGTAGGCGAAGTAGTAACGTGGACAGGAGATGCCCTGGAAGTACATGCGAAAAAGCGTGCACTTGATTTCTTCGGAGCAGCTCGCGGGAACTGTGGGGCTCGATATCAGAGAGATCTGCGTTGTTGTAAATTAGGGATGAAAGTTAAGCGAGTTGTTAACTTCCAATTATCCCGAAACCACAGGCCATGCAGAGACTAACCAGCAAACTGTAGGCCCACACACAACTCGATTTATATTGAAGAATCGAACTTGCAAAGAGAAAGCAGGCAGAGCAATAGAGGATCCTTAACGAGCCCATAATAGTCCCTAGTGCAAGCTAGGGACCCAGATAAGCAGCTAGCGTGCGTTCAATGCACATTAGCTTAGCGGTAAGCTTTGGATCTGTCATGAGTACCTGAATCACATTACCTGCGTGTCTTACAAATACATCCTTAGCCTGACCTAAATTTCAGTTTGGATGTTGCTTGAATGTTCTTATTAGTGCCTGAAAGGATACTGCCCTTAAGCGATTAGAAATCCGCTTGATGTAAGCATTTGATCTTTGCGTGGCTTTCTCTTGTGTTTCAACAGCTCTCAGTCCACTCACAAATCAAGTACCTTCAGGTGCTGCTGCTGGCTGTCGGGGGTTGGCAGCCTGTCAGTCCAGTTTCAAAGGCTTTCCCAGGGCCTCTCCTGACCAATTGACACTGGACCCAACCTCCGGCCGGTCTTCCCTTGGTGCTCCGTACGCTTCGCCACCAGGAAAACCCATTCCTTCGTCTATGACCTCGCACCAAGTCACTCGCCACATCCCTTCATAAGCATGTTATTTCCTCGGCCGAGCCACTGCTGCAATATCAGCGCACCCACCGATTTGGTACTTGCAGGATAGTTATCGCACGTTGTGCCAACTTCCGTAGTCATTAAGTATATCTGTTAGCAGTGTTGTAGCCTCTGGTTATGGGAAACATTGTCGTGAAGCAGTGCTGTGTACTTTAAGCAAGTTATTGGTTAGTGGACATACTCAAGAGAATCTTGGGGTGCATGAATAGAAATTGAACTTTGCTTTAAAGCATTCGTTCCAATGGAACCAAGCCACGCAGCCCTTTTAAAATGTTTCAATAAGGCTTGAAGAACTAGCCCTACAAACTCACGTGGAACTGGTTTCTATTTCAAGTAAGCATAAAATTCTACCTACTTGAGATTCTACTGGTAATAAATACAATGTACTGAAAGTATATACCACACTGTAAAATTCTGATGGCACTATTTTCAGTCTCTCGACAGGCGCTATTCCCAATGATGGGTGGATAACCGAGGTAGTACCAATCTTTCAATCTGGATGCCATACTTCGCCATTAAACTACAGGTCAATTTCACTAACAAGCACCATATTAAAGGTTGTGGAAAATTCCATTTACTCTCAAGTGACCAAGTACTTATAATATCACAACAACATATTCGAATATAAGAATGGGGTTAAGAGTAACTCACAAGTGTTACTCTTGTAAAACGCACCTTTCTGGGTTTCTTCATAATCTGAATTCATCCGTTGACGCAGATTTACAAACTCCTGAAGTTTATCTCAATTTTTAAATCATTCAATCGCATCAGTAATTGCAGATTACCTCTCAAACATCACCGTAATGTCATTATTTCGATAACAAATTTTCTTCCTTTTTGAAATAAAGGGGCCTTAAACAGCGTTCCAAAGGCAGCGATTTTACGTGCGTATTCGTTGGAGCACTATCTAAGGAAAGGCATCCTGCAAAAATGGTTTAAAAGTGTTGCCTATGAGTATTAGCCACTTTATTGTTCAATAAAAAGGGCTGGTGATGAGGCCTGGAGCTTTCGCCCTGTCCTCGCACCTCCAAATCACGGTTAATGCTATGATATCACTCACACGCACAAGGCCACGTAGAGTCCTTACAGCTTCGAGGTACGCACAGCCATTGGCTCTGCTTGCCATGCTTTTCCTTTTCTTAGCAGCCGACGTGTATGCTCCGCCCGCTGCTGGCTGCACTGAGCTGAGCGGGGCAATTAGCGGGCGCGCCTCTCCACTGCCGTGGTGGCATCGGCACGTCAGTTGTGGAATGGGGGAAATCCGTATTTAACGGCCAGATTGTTGAGTCCCGAACATAACATGCTCGCTGGTGACAGTAATTGAAGATTTCCACCTACGACTGGCGGTTCGCTAGCGTTTCTTGCAGGCAGCGCTGCTGCAGCGAGAAGGTCCCTCCGGCTTGTGAAGAAAAGGCTTAGCATCACCGCAGTTTTTCAGTCACCACTTTAAGAAGCTGAGCTGACGACGACCAGAGCAATATTTCACTGCACTATTCCTCTCTTTTACGAATTTCTAAACTGATTTTCAGCAATATTCCTCTCTGGCTGGCAACGGCATGTTTCAGCAGCTGCTGTTCATGCCATATTGCGTATACACCGCACAGTGGGCTCCTTGTCGATAGTGCAGGCAGATGCTTGTCGCGATCACGCGTGTAGCGGTGATTCCACCTGCAGAGACTCTCCTTGTTTTTCGGTGTTATTCCTACTGTACAAACAATGCACGATATCTACAAAACTCAGCGAAGCTCGTGTAACGGATGGCGACCATCGGCATTCGTTCCTCCAAAGATAGCGTGCTGTATTGCCGCTCGGCGGAAATGCGGAAACATGCACCCGCATTTTCGCCCAGCTGGAACCGTTGATTGGCTGAAGATTTTAGGAAACCCGTCAATATCGGCGCTGTAGTGTTTAGAACCAGCTTTGCCATAACAGCTGCATCAGAGTCGCAATGTTACGTCAGAGTGGGTGAGAATGGCGACGAGCATTCACAGGTAAACAAGGAAAGAAAAGATATTTCTTGCAATTTTGTTCAACATTCCATTTATGCGGAGTTTTATTATTTGATATATGATGTCACGAACTTGCTGTCTAGCAATTTTGTGATTGAAACCACTACCTTCGGAAGCCTATTTAATGCTCCTTCTACTTTACGTGTGCTAATAACTCTGCTTGTTTTGCCCCCAATTATTTTGGTGTCCACCAAGGCAGCCTGCTTGCGCCAGTATGTTTTGAATCTATTTTTATTATCTAGCATGTTGCACGTCCTCACGGGTACATTTCTTCGCAGACGATATGGCAGTTTATGACACAATATTTTTGGACACCGACCGTCGATGCTTTCAAACTGGCTAAAGCACTTCTCTAAGCTAGTTTTTCATTTCAAGCTGGTGTTAAATAAATGCGCTGCATAGGGCTAAGGTACAAGAATGGAGAGGAAGAAACACACAACGCGATTGGGTAAGTGCAAACAAGCAACTGTTTATTTTTTGGTATGCCTCCTACGGCTGCACGCAAAAGATAAGAAGCAAATACTCGAAAATTAGCAAGGGTGGGAGAACAGTTAAGACAAAGAAATAAAAGTCGAAATACAGCATTTTTTTCTGAACTATTCCAGCTGAATGCGCAAAAGTCTAATTATCAGGGGCAAGGTGTATTTTAAAAACGCGAGTTTGCAAGACCTTAAAGACAATGACAGCGTGCTGACGTATTCTCTGAGTATGCCTTATTTCATGAAATCGGGCTTCACAATTTTCCTTTTCTCCTGCTTGGGTGATCTGAACAAAACATTGGTCTGCTCAAATAAAGCCTTCTATCCACACTTTTTACCGTGTGTGGCCAAGTTTCCAGGCCCACTCGTCCGCTCACCTATGTAGCGGTGCTCCCTGAGCCAGGTGTTTAAGCACCTGCCTGTGTGTCCGATACAGCTTCTTTTACAGTTCAAGAGGATGCGGGAAACAGCACCGACAGAGCATTCAACAAATTTTGTATTGTGGTTTGTGACACACTGATATTTTCGCGCAGTGTTTCCATTCGGAATTACCCTTTTACAAAGCCGTATATATTTATGGGGGCTGAGAAAACGACTCCTGATCTTCGCTTGAATTTTAGTTTCTATATTTTGTGTAAGTACGGGATAACTGCCGGTCGTTATTTGTTTCTTTCTTTCTCTGCTGTTCTTTGGTTTTTTGCTTGGCTAACCCCCTTAGGCTGTTCTCTGCAGTGGACTCAAGAACTTGCTTGGGAAACCCACTAGCCGTTAAACATGCCCACTGTTTTCTAAGGCCGTCTTACGGGCGGTGTGGAAAGGACTTCTTTTAGGGTTTGGATTAAACAGTCTGCAGCAATGCTTCTCTTTACTAGCTTTAGATGCCCAAAGTCAAAAGGAAGCGTGGGTTTTCCCGCTCTCGTTCGGTAAGACCCGCACGTGTTGGATGCTGGAACATAGATTTGAATGTCTAAATATCGCAGTCTACCACTATCAGGTGTCTCATGTGCAAGCTGTAACCCCTCAAGTGCAGAGTGATAGGGCTCAAGTGTCGTGGTGTGCTCTGCTTCCAGGTGCTTGCCTAACGGCAGGAACACAATGCAGTCGTCGACGTATCGGAACCACCTTAAAACACCATGGTTGCTCAACAGGTCTACAAGTTGTCGGTCACCGTTTGCAAGGTACAGGTCACAAAGTGTAGGCGCAATGCATGAGCCTATAGACATCCCATATTTCCGTCTTGACAGACTTTCCTGGAATGTAACACAGGGAGGCTAGGCACACACGAAGGAGGTCTGTGAAGTCGGCAACTCTCACTGCGCAAAAATGTAGTAATTTCCCACTTCTGTAAAGCGTGTTTGCACTCCTTCACTGTCAGAAGCTCATCAGGTTTAGGTACGTTGTACAATAGGTTTTTGACATAAACCGAGAAGTACGTCTCTGCTCGGCTGTTCTCCAAGAACTCTGCTACCTATCTTTACTCGCTGCTCATTAACAGGTCTTCAACCGAGATTCGAGGCATCTTTGAAGGAACTTCGCAGTGCATCTTTGCCAGGTTCCTTTTTCTTTAACAATCACTTTAAATGGCATGCCACCTTTCTGTGTTTTGGCAGTGAAGAACGGGTTCAGGCGACTGTTTTTGCTTTCCCAGATCATTTTCATGGTTCTTTCCAGGCCCGCCTCTTCGAAAACATTGGTAGTGTAGGTTCGAGTAGCTTTTAGCTTCCATTCATCTGAAACAACCTTTGCCTTCAACTTTTATTTATTGGCTTCTGTTACCTTCTTGACAGGATACGTCGACAATTACATTGTGTTCCTACCGATAGGCAAGGATCTGGAAGCAGAGCGCACATTGATACTTGACACTTTCTCACTGAATTTGGGGGTTACAGTTAACATGCACGTGAGACACCTGATCGCGGTACGCTGCGGTATTTAGACATTCGAATCCAGGTTGGAGCATCCAACACGTGCGCGAACGAGGTGCGAGAAACCCACGCTTCTTGTTTACTCTAACATTCAAAGCTAGTAGAAAAAAAGCATTGCTGCAGACTGTTTCCTCCAAGTGCCAAAAAAGCTCGGTGCGCACCGCACAGAAGACAGCTTTCAAAAACAGTGGGCACGCTTAAGGTGTAGTGGGTTTCCCATGCAAGTTCATGTGTCTACTGCCTAGAAGTGCTGAAGGGGGTAAAGCCAAGGAAGGGCGCAGAGAACAGCAGTGAAAGAAAGAAAAGAAACGGCTGGAAGTAATCCCAAAAATACAGAATACAAAGAAGGTAGGAGCGAAGTCAGAAGTTGGTGTCGCTTTCTCAGGGTAAAGGGCTTTGTAAAATTGTAAATAAGGATCGAAACACGGCGCGAAAATATCAGCGTGACACAAAGCACACAACAAAATTTGTTGAAGGCTCTGCTGGGGCTCTTTAACACATACCCTTGAACTTCAAAAAAAAATATGTATCCGACACAGCTTGGTGCTAAATCACCAGGCTCAGGGCGCGCCGTTACACAGGTGTACGGATGAGAGGGCCTGAAAACATGGCCGCACACTCCAAAGTGTGTGGATAGAAGGCTTTATTCGAGCAGTCTGATTTTTGTGAAGTCCGCTTTTCCCGTCGCCCTTCTTTACTCTCGTTGTCTAAGTCGTGCTCTTTTTTTCAATTCCATTGCATCGTATTGCATTGGATGAGGGACATACGGAGAATGTATGAGCGAGCACGCTGTCATTGTCTGAAGGTTGTTGCAAAATTGCCCTTATAAGAGATGCACCCTGGCCCGTCTAAATGCGCATGTGCTCGAGATTCTGATGATTCGGTCGCTGCTCATTCCACTTGAATAGTTCAGAGTCAAAATTTCTGTTTTTCATCGTTTCTTTTTTTTCTGAACGGTCTCCCGCTACTACTTTTAGTGTTTTTTCTTCTCTTTCTGTAATGCTGTTGGAGGTGTCCCGAAGAATAAATAGTTGGTATTTTGCGCTTTCCCGTTTGTGTTGTGTGCTTCTCTTCCCCATCGCGAGCATGCCTAAGCAGCGTAATGATAAAACCAAAGTTTCAATTTAATCGTAAAGCTACTACCTCATGGTGCTGAAAATGGCTGTCACATAATACCTCTAAAACATTCGTAGCAGCGGCAGGTCTCGAATCGCAAATTCTTGCTTCATTAACACTGATTACCTCTCGAGAGAAGGGTTTTTTGGCTTGGCAGGGAAGAGAAGGGGCGATTTAATTTCAGTTTTAGAAAAACTAGATAGATTGTGAAGATCAGACGTGTGCTAATATTTTCATTTTTACTTGAAAACTCGCTTTGTGTTCTAAGTTTAACACGGTGCGGTGGCTGAATGGCTACAGCGTTCTGGTGTGGAGGCCAATGTTGCGGGTTCGATACCAGCTGGTGTGGCCACTTTTGATGGGGAGGCAAAACATGAAGATGCCCGAGTGTGAAGATTTCGGAGCAACTAAAAGATACTTAGGTGGTCAATGTTAATTTGCGCTTTTCCCCTACAACGCTCCCCAGAGCATAGGTGTAGCTTTGGCGTGTTAAACTACTGATTTTTTTTTCATGTGTATAAAATGTTACCTGCCGCTGTAGGAGGTTTTTTTTTAAATAATATCAAGGTGAAATTGTGCTTACCGGCCATGCAATTTATTTCTAAGAGCTAAATATAAAGGCCATATTGAGTGCGTTTATGCGTCCTGTCAAACCAGTAGTGAAAAACTCTATACTCGGGTACAAGTTCAGGACGGCAATCGCTCATGTAGGGTATCTCTTTACTGAAACGACCGACCCGGATGTCAACCTGCGGCATTTATGAAAGGACACGGTGCTTATCCGTGACAAGGTCTTCTTTTTGTCATGTAGTTCTCAGGTGAGGACGTGCTTATAAGGCCCATTTCACAAACACAAACTCATCCTACAACAGTTTAGAGCCTGGGAAAGAGCATGCGAATGCAGCCTATTTGCCAATTAGCTTTGAAGGTTGACGCCATGCCATTTTTCGGGCATTAAGCTTTATGGAATGCTTGACAAGCACCCTTGAAACGTTGCAAATTAACAGTAGACCAGCCTGCACAGATTTCCATGACTGCCTACATTGCCCACTAGCCTCACAGATTGCGCGGTTTTTCTAATACCTTTTTTTGTGGCACCGGACGGAGGCATAAATATGAAGTTGCCACTTCAATTTCTTGCTCCAGTGTTTTTGGCCAGCTAAATAGTTGTTGCCTTGTTTCTTTATTTTTCCTTTTTGGGTGCCACTTGGAACTTTGGTACTAAGAGGGACAAAGGAAGTGCCTCGAGCAAAGATGCTTATGCACAATGGTTTCGTGAGCAGTCAGCAACCTACTGTGCTACGTCAAACAATACATTGAAAGTGTGTACAAAGAGGTGAGGCATACACAAGTGCTTAAGGATGCCGGTACCTCAGCCCTCGAGGACAGCACCTTTGCACTTGACATTTTAATGGGAATATATGTTTGGCTAGCAAAATATTTTGTGCCATAGCTTCTTACATTGTGTGAGGTTGAGCTGTGTGATATCGGGTCACTACGAGATATCATCAACTGCCGTGGTATCATAAACATGATACCGCAGAAGTCAATGATATTGCAGAACTTCAATGATGTGTCGTTGGCTGCATGATTATCGTTAAATCCCATAATATTATTGGGGTTCGCCAATGTATCTTTGGCTCCTCATTATCGTACGACGATATGTTGTTGGCTGTGGGATATTATTGGATGTAGCATCCCATAACCCCGTACTCAGAAATTGTTGAGATTATCCCAGGTTTTTTTTTCAGTAGGGACGCTTTGCAATCCTTTCAAAAACACGAAGTGAAAAAATAAAAATAAAACTGATTTTATCACACGCAACGAAACATTTAAATATTACAAAGGGAGACCAAAGAGCATGGGCCAGCGCACAAAAATGTATTTTTTCTCTCTGCGATGTGCAGCATACTGAGGAAATAGATTATTGCCACGTAGCCAAGAACGAGGCAACGCTTTTCTGAACGAATTTTAATAAAGCAACCTCCTGCTCTACAAAAGACTAGAATGAAACACAAACGTCGAAAAAGCAGATCACAGTGTGACGCGCACAGATGAACGTCGATCAAGTGAGTTGCGCGGCGTTATCTATGCATGCCTTACTCTCGGAACGTTAATAATTTCGGATCCATGGAAATATGATCGAGCAGATTGTCGAAGAAACAAAAATCAAGTTAGCGAGAAGGTGACACCTTTTCCATATCACAAATATTGTCCGATGGGATGCAAGACGAACAGAGCAAACCGCCGCTCTGGTTGAAACGCCACATAAGAAAACCAGAAGTGGCCACGCGCGGTTACAAAACAAACAAAACCAACCCTAAGGGATAATTCGCGGAAAAATGAAAAAATCACAATGACGTCCAAAAGTTTTTTTTTCACCCGCAAGCCTGAGCACAAAGTAATACAAGTTGGCAAACAGGTAATGAAGCATCGCTACTACCTGACTGCTATGACGAAAATCCGGCTTTACGTTAGCCTTGTACAATTCCAGATCAGAGAAGCTCTTAAAGGGTACATTGCTTTTTTCGTTCTCACACACAGTGTTTTCACACGCGGTCACACACTTTAATGGAAGCTGAAATCTCCCGTTTCTTGCCTTCGATTGGCAAGCCTCCATTTCTCAGCAGCTCCTCGTCGCTCGGTCAACAGAACAAGAAAACATTTTCAGTTGCATTATTGTACAAGGAACGACACCCCGGGACACACCAGGTGTTCGGCATTGTCGTTGCACTACTTAAGTCACATCACAACAGCGCGAGATCGCACGCTAGCTTTTTTCCTCCACAAAATCAACACAACTTGCCGCGTCTCCGCCGTTCGAGCCAGTGCAACGCTGCCCGAAGAGTTACCTCAGTGAGATGCTGGCGTGGCGGCCAAACACAGCATCTAAAGCTCTCCCATTGAGTTACGGAGCAGTTTCGTGACCAGTAAAGCATTGAAGAAGTCTGCTTTGACCAATACCTTTACCTTCCCGACGAAGTTTTCACGAGCATCGCCAATGCTGGCGTGCAACAGAATAACCAATAGTGTCGGCTTGCGAGCAAATAAATCGATGTTTTGGGTGGTGTCGTGAGCAGGGAGAGAATTCGACCGATCCCGAGAATATTAATGCCATAGGTATTTTCTCAACCTCTGAGGCTTTGTGAAGACCACCGAAGTTCTCTGCGCTTGGCATCCTACTTCCATCTGTTTACCCGTTTTAGCCCAAATAGCATCTCCAATCAATAAATTACCAGCACCGGCGATTCCTTCTACTTGGCATCGAGTCGGCGGAGAGGTATTCTTGACGGAAGAATTCGTTCAATTTTGGACCGGTTCCCAGCCTCTTTGATGATTATGCTCCGTTTGCAATCCACTCGGAAACTAGGGGACACGGTATTGGCTCTTTGATCCTCCTACGCAACGCACCCTGACTCAAGACGCACTCTAACACATGCCGAGAAAAACGACACTATAACATCCAAACTATCCGCCAAAAAATTGTTTTGTACAAGTACGGGCGTCGGGTCTTCGTTATGACTGACCATCACATGGTATGTTGGCTGTCGTCACTGAAAATGCTGTTCGTCCTCATCGCTCGTTGGATTCTCCGCCTACAAAAGTATGATTTATCTGTGACTGAGAAGTCAGGGAAGAAACATGTTCGCTGACGCCCTTTTTAGCTGCGTGTTGTCGTCGTACTCAGATGATGAGCTTCCTAGTGTTAGCTGCCTATTTTACCCGATTGCACCTGAGGATACCATTGCATAGAACTTGCCTTATAACCTGATTTCCCTCCAGTGACTCGACACAATCAGCCTTGATTTCATCAACATCCTAGGTGGCTTGGCACAGCCTACTAACAGCCGTGGAGGTGCCCAACTAAACAAATGTCGCCATTTGAATGGCGCCGTCTGACACAACAATTATCATTCTCCCGGCCACCGCAAGTCTCGTAATGATGCGACGCATCCGACTGTTTTTTTTTCGACCAGGTGATGATATTTTACTTCCTACTCTAATGCGGCAACTGGGAAAAAGTTCTTGCCACGTTTCATCCTTCCTTACACCATTCTATCCTTACAACGCTCCAGTCAACTGACCCGTCGCTCACACTCCCCAACGTGCGATCGTCAGTTCCACGGGACTGAAATTTTGCATGTCTCTCGCCTAACGCCATTCCATTGGCGCCACAAACCTTTTTTGCGCTCGCGGTGGCCACTTTCGGCGAGGGGGAAAATAATTTAGGTACAGGAGTCCTCATTGCTCAATTACCGTTGATCAATCCCACCAAGCAACACATCATCAGCGTGTCACACGCCATCACCACATCACCTCTTTTATCTCCCATCCTTGCGCCTTCATTATGATCCTTGATGAAACGGCTTTTAAGCGAGGCCAGGTAATCATTAAACGCGTCCTTTGTTTCCTGTGTATGATTCCTGGGATAAATCTAGTGGTGAAAGTTTATGCCTATTTTTTGGGATGGGTTTTCTTGAAAAAGTCGAGGGTGTCAGCCAATCTCAGAGGCATTTTAGGGGTCTAGAGAGGATACAGAGGCATGTTCTTGTTGCGGGGGTGTTGGTGGTAATCATGGTAATACTGTATTTAGGAACCTTGAGTGCATATGTTGGGTAGTAACGTTGCAGTTGGCAGAAGTATCGCTCCCAGCATTATCGTGACTTCGCCTCTATAAACTATACAGAAACGGTAAAAAGAGCATCGTTTCTGGCAGTCATGTGCTCTGCGCAAATAAACCGTACGGTAGAACATCGGCAAAGTTTCTGCAAAAGCTGTTTACGTACAACAAAATTACGTCCGCGATCGTCTTGGGTCCGAGTGGATTGATTTGGGCGTGTTGGTGAACGTTCATGATTGAAAATCAGCGCGGAAAAACACAGCACAGAAAAGGAACAAGAAGTAGACCGAACAGCGGTGCACTCACAAGTGATTTATTTTGAAGAAAACATAAGTAATGTACGTAGATCAATCTCCCACGTTGCGGTAAATTATTACAACGAATAAACAAAAAAAACGCAATGACTCATCGGTCTGCATATGCGTAATCTTTTTGGTTTACTTGGTCATGCAAAGGTGTAATTCAAATAGGCGTATTCCCAGTCATGCAGCACTACTAAGGGCATACTGATACATCGGTCGGCGGATCGCCTGATTAAACACTTCTAAGAAACCTTAAAATGGTTTAAAGCTGTGGTTTAAAGTGGTTTTAGGCAACTTTAAGACTATTTAAAGGAACAACTGTGTTGTCGAGACACGGAGACAAACCAACAAGAGAAATTATTGAGGCCTTTTAAGTCAGACGATCCAGCAACCGATGTGTAAGTATGACCTCAGTAGTGGTTCATGTCCGGGAATACGGGTATCTGAATGACAACCTTGCATGACCAAGTAAACAAAAAATATTACACATGTGCAGACCAATGAGTGTCCGCCTTTTTTGTTTCTGTTTATTCGTTGTAATCTTTTATCGCCACGTGGTACACTGATCTATGTATATTACTAATGTTTTCTTCAAAATACATCAGTTTCGAGTGCAGCGCTGTACTGTCTACTTCTCGTTCCTTTGTTGTGCGGTGTTTTTTCCGCGCTGATTTTCAATCATGATCGTCTTGAGTCGCTTAGTAAAGCCGTTGGATTGTGAATCGTATGCCCTTGCTTAGTGCGATCGGTGTGGTTAAACTTAATGACTTATTCAGCATATGCCTGTCGGTGATGACAAAGCACCAAGTCAAAGCGCAATACTGTGTTGCAATGACTTCGTTATATATGGGGATGTTCTACATGCCTATGGTGTTTCATGGTATTGTGTCATGTAATTGGCAACGAGCGGAATCCACTTCTTGCCGGGTGATGGGATGACGTGCAGACCAAAATCCTGGCTCTTACTATACAAATGGAAAACTTACTTTAGTTGTCCCATCGGCCTTACAACGAACAACGATGGTACTAAAACTTACGTGCAGAAATTAATCTTCCTGGATAAGAATAGAAACTCTAGAAAAATTATAGCATTTTAACACCACAAATGAAATGAATTCAGGCTGGCTATGCAATGGGAAGAAATACCCTGTGGACCAGCTGCGTAATGGGGTGGGTACCGAGAGACAGAACTAGGAAAAGGAGAAGGCTAGTGTTTTATAATGAGAAAAAATGAGGAAATTAGGGGGAATATTCGGCTCTAGCAAAGCAGGAAAGCAGCTTTTGAAGGTCGTTGGCAGAGGGCGTCGTCCTACTGTGGACCTATCCAGTTTTTTTTCTGTTATTGTTGATGATGATGAAGATTAAGATGATGATAAAAAAGATAATGGGCTGAATTACTCTATGCCCGCCCGCCGAAACCGTAGGCTTTGTTAAAATATCGGATGCAAATAGCCGGCTGATCAAGTATATACTCTCATTCGAAGTTGACACTCGTGGTACCTTCAGAGGTCGCGACTAACTGGAACAGGAATACTTCTGACGGGATTGCGACACCATACGAATGAAGTACATGATCCGAGACAACAGCACGTCCTGGAAAACGTATAGAACGTCTTCCCGTCGGCATTTCTCTAGAACCAGAAGGTAGGCAGCTCCCATGTGGTGAGGCAATTTATGGTAGATCCAATCATCCTGGAGGGAAAAAACACGAAAGAGAAAAGAGAACGGCTGACCAACCGCAGAAAATGTGTGCTAGGTCCCTCGATGTACCCGATGAATGGCGAAGCCGGGAGTCCTTTCTCGGTTCAGTGCAATTTCTTTGGTTTCCACGGCTCCGGAGAATGCATTGTCGTCCTCATAGTCAACAGGATCCCGCTGAAGGCGGCCTTGGGACCAACAGTCAGCCCCAGTGTGTCACGTCCCGAATATATCGCTATCGCGACATCGAACACCTCAAGCCTGATGCTCGACTGCAGAAGGCGTCACAGATGGTGTTTGAGGGTTGCAAGGCAACACACGCAGTGGTAGTCGCTAACGATGCCGAGTGGTCGACCATTTCATGTGGGGTCTGAAAGTTAAGACCTCGATTATTTACGCCGAGTCTATTTTTTTCTCTGGTAGTAGTTGCTCATCTCCCATTCAGAATAGCGACAGGCGTAAACACTAGCCTATTACACTATATATTGTAACTGTACTTGGACAGGACCAATGTCAATATTGCTTGCATCGGTGTGCAGTTCCGTATTGGCGCCATCGTCAAGAGCTCCTCCACTGTAATTTAAAAAACTCTAGGAGCGCAAAATTTTAGGAGACAACTTTTTTTTTGCGAAGGAAAGCTTGACATCAACCTCAGTGCATCCGCATGGCTACAAAGAAAAACTTTACAGCTTCCTCAGGAACTTCGCATCTGAAGAAAAATTCGTCCTGGTCCAGGACAAATTTTTCTTGACCTGCGAGATGTCTCAGGAAGCTCTATTGCTTTCGTCTGTAGATTTACCGCTGAATTGAGGTAGATTTCAAACTTTCCTTCGCGGAAACTCACTCCACCTACGGCATTTCCCCTGAATCTCGTGGATTAACGTCTTTCTCTATAAACATCCTTGTTTTTGTATGCGAAAGGATGCTAGTCGATTAGTGATGCTTGAAACTATTAGTTTACACCGGATGCATATTATTCCAGGTTCGTAAATATCACTATTAACTAAAACTTCTACATATCAGAGGAAGTGCTTTTTTTTTTAAAACAATGTTGGTTACGATGCTGTCTAGTTTTAGCGGGTTATTTATCAGTGCATTTGTGCTGAGTGGTTGGACATTAATTACAAAAGCTGCTGTACTGAGCGTTCGTTCGGCACTTGCATGGACGGGGTCAAGCCATACAAATATTGCTAAACAAAGTGCAGAAAAATATATAATCCCCAAGTAAAACTTTTTTGACCACCAAATACATACACAACGCAATATGCTGCGTGTTTTTTGGGTTTTTTTATTGTCTTCATTCAGTTATCCATCCACCGTGAGTCACGAAGTCCTTATAACAACCGCAGTACTCGCGTGCCTTCTTTAAACCTGTAAATATATATAGATCACGTGCTTTAGGTGCCACATGGAAAACGCTCTACAGTTCTCAGATTTAGCTAAGTCTGAGGTATTGGCAAGTGTAAAAGTGGTGGCTACAGTAATGACCGTTTTGTATTTCTACAATAAAACAACAATATTTAGGGATAAATTATTAAATGTTTGTAATGACGCGAAAGAGATGACAAGCAAACAGCGGAAGTAAATAGAAAATACTATAAAGTGTGATCTTGCCTTCAAAATGGCGGCGATATTCGTTAGGTGAATAGAAATTGAATAAATTATAAATCAAACTTCCTAAGGTAATGAAGTGGGCGCTGTTTGTAAAATAAATGGCAAAAGAGGCGCTATCTCATGGGCAATTCATTTCTGCGTAAGGTAGACAGCATGAGGTAATCTAACCAGTGATTTCTAAATAAAAACAGTAAATGTATGTTAACGTACTTAAACATGCGCGTGCAGAAGGTCAGAAAAAAAAGATGAAGCAGTTCTTGCAAACCACAAAAAAAAACAAAAATATGAATTTATATACCTGAAAACCAGCACAATTTACAACACAGTCCCTCCTCGGACATAGTGGTTATGCTAAAATGTTTTAGAAATCCAAGAGCTCTGCCCTCCTGTTTAAATAACAGGTTCGACTGTGCAAGAAAAAATTCTGATTACACATCTAACCTGAGGCACGTATTCTAAACTTGCTCAAACAGTGAATATTGGGCTATCTGCTTATCGGTGTGCACTGTAGTGCAGAATGCAATTTCGGCACAGTTCTTTCTGAATCGTAACATAGACATTCAATAAATACCGTAATAATGGATGCTTGTTATCTACTATCCGATGCAAGCTCGCTCTTTTGTAGCGGTGAGATGAGGATCTGTTGCAAAGTGTGTGCCCGATTTTTGTCGGTGACAACAAACCTCATCGACTTCTTTTGCTTAGGGTTTTATTTTCGTATAAATAAGTTTACTGTGCAATTTGTTGTTCCTTTCTTACATTTTTTTCCCGTTTATGTCAGAGCTGTTGTCTTATAGACAGCTTGATATCATGGAGCAGCAGCTTGTTTACTTCTACGGAGCTTTCAGGATAGCTTTCACGACACACTGAGCGGAAACCTATTTAGGTAAAATGGTGCATCAACAAAGGAACCAGCACTCCTTGACTCGAATACTTAATGTGCAGACTGACAAAAACGTGCTTACAAAGTAATTTAAAACTGCCTGTTTAGAATGTCAAGATACGCACAAGGTTGCAAAATTTGCACACTCGGTCAGTCCCTGTTTTTAAAGAACCTTTTTATATTTAAAGGTATTTAAAGGGTTTTTAAAGGATATTTAGGATATATTTGAAGATTTAAGATATCGTTAAAGATATTGAGAGGATATTTAAAGGCCCGAACTGCTACGTTTCATCTTTCGAAACACGTTCACCGCAAGAAAGATGCCGTATACTTGCCACTGAATATGTTTGTATGATTGTTCAATTTTGTCTATGGTACAAATAAATTTATGAACCGCAAATGATATTGCGGCACCTGTTTTAAATGAATTACAGTGTAAAAGCCTACGCGCGTGTATTGATCAGAATATAGATTCCTCAACCTTTTCGGCTTGAAGGGTATTAATTTCGTTAAAGCGCTTAAATAAGCAATTTTCATGTGGAAGGCTGTAATTTCTATGCTGCACGATAATCAGTGAAGGCTGACTTGTAAGTGGCGTGGAAAGATATTCCAATTGGAGACGCTAGTCTATTTACTCATATTATGTGTGAAGACGATGCTGTTGACGAGTAAAAACACTCTCAGCACTGAAGTACTCTGTATAATATTCGTGAATAGTGCCCTGCGAAGGATGTCATTTTAACAGCATAGAGTAGGTCCCCGTTATCACAATAAGATTAAACTGGAAATAAACCAGCCTCAGCAGTCATTATATAGGGCCTGCTCAAAAATCCCCAAACGTTAGTTGGGAGGGACACATGGTTCACACGGTTTGAAAATTAAAATGCTGCACTTAGTCTCCAGGAGTAAACGTAAAACCTTTGTCAATCTTTCATTTTTAAATGTAATGAATTCTACAGAAGCAACCACCCTCTATCAAAGACAGCTGTAACGATAAAATACTGAAATATTTACAAGCTGCCCTCCAATTTATTTTAGGTACTTTAGTATCTGGAATAGTCAAATTTGGTCACGGGAAACAATTAACAACTATTTGTCCTTTTGTTTCTGATTGGGTTTCCATGAAGATCCACCAAAAAATAGCGCAGAACATCTGTCTGTCCAGCAAAAGAACACGTCTCATAAAAGTACTAACAGAAAACTTCTCCCAAAAATCTCCCCGATTTTCTACTTCGGGATCTCTGACAGACAAAAAATTTAAAAGTTGATAAAACTACCTGAGCAATTCCTGCATAATATGAGTGAAAAAGAGGGGATCAACATTTTTATGGAATTCATTTAAATAATTATAAGCGTGCAACTGAGGAGACTTTTCTTGAGGTGCACCATTTTCTCTCGTAAATACAAGAGGTAAAGTAGCTCCAATTTGTAGAAAGATGGGGTGGCGCGTGATATTAGTTGGACATATAATCTGTGTTTATACAGATTCCAACCTCTAACTGCAACAACAGTAATCGGTGTTTTTATATGGAAACGCGTACTTTCTTTGGGTAAAGCCACTCACATGCAGTTTCATTTACGGTGAAAATTATGTCGTATAATCATACACATGTATGTATATATGTACGCATGTATGTATATATTTGGATGCATGTATATATATCTACATATATACATATACATGCGCTAAACAGCCACAAGCGGAAGGCGCCCTGGATATGCGAGAATGCCAAATAACCTAAAAACCGCCTGTTAATACTTATTGTAATTATATAGCCCAGACATCAATTATTCCAAAAGACAGGTTGCTTCCTGGTGAATTACCTTCTGTCCGTCGTGCTCATGTTCGAAAAAGTATGAACTTCCCTCACGATTCCACGAATAGCTTTGCATGTTTGTTATATTTTTTCGCCACAAGAAAGATTAGCGTTGGTAGTATTTTCATGAAGATGTTTTAGCATATCATATACAGTTTTATCAGCACCTGGGACTCGTTCTCACGTACCGGCAGGGTCAAGATTAGTCGTGATTAAACACACAAACACCCCTGCGCTTTGTGTTTGTGTGTTTTACACTTATACAAGTGTAATTTCTGTGCATTTTTGAGGCGTATGAACAGTTTGCTGTAAATTTTGGAACTAGAGCGGTATTCAGATTCGAAGCCGAGGCTGCTCGCTTCATTTTGTATACTGCCTTCATTCCACTTAACAAGAAGGAGATTGCGTGTTTGGTTCCCTGGAGAGTTTTCTTAGCTTCCCATATTTGTAGGCATAGGATGTGTGCATCGACATATTATCTACTTGTTTAAAAAATTTCGCCCACCGACTTTTCTTCCTATTACATTTCATTGAACTGCCCTCGCATTCTGCACTTATGGAAACATACATATTCTCGCTGGTAAGTAATTTCCCGCACGCTAACTAAGTCTGGGTTTGTTCGAAGCGTGCCTACCAATTTTCATAATGCCACCATGGACTTGGTTTCGCCACTCCTTTGTCAATAATTGGCGCGTGACAAATTCGGCACATTGTACTACATGTACTGTGAACATTTTGCAGCATTGTAAATATATATACTTTCTCGTAAAATAATATATATATATATATATATATATATATATATATATATATATATACATATATATTGATTGTAGTGCGGAAGAGATACAAGTATCTCCTACCCTTTCAATGAGATTGGCCATGGTAATACAGCTTCAAGGAAGATGAAGAACCAGTGAGCCGGACAGGGATCATCATCAGCCTGGACCGCGAGAAGAGCGCGTGAGAGCCAGCCGTCAGCCCCGCTTGCTTCGGACTGCCTTCGCTGAGCGTCCTGCTGCCTTGCCTTCGCAAATAAACCCATCTTACAGTTTGGTGGAGTGTGCGGGTTCTCCGCCTCAGCTCATGCCGTCTACCCTCGAGACTGGAGCTCCGCAGTCGTACCCTACCATCTCCCACTGAGTCAACCATGCCTGGTGATGCCCAACACACCGCGCCACCTTCCCCGCCGGCTGTCATCTGCTCCGGCACGATCCGCCAGCGTGACCCGCCGCAGTTCAGTGGCGCCGACGACCAGGACGTCGAGGACTGGCTTTCTTCTTTTGAGCGAGTAAGCGCTTACAATCGGTGGGACGAGGTCACGAAGCTCAGTAACGCGGGTTTCTCCTTGAGGGGCGTGGCTGAACAATGGTTTCTGAACCACCCAGCTGATAGGTCAACGTGGACCGCATTTACGACGAACATTACTCGTGTATTCGGCCGCCCAGCTGTGCGCAAGCTTCTCGCGGAGCAGCGCTTAAGAGAGCGGGCTCAACAGGCCGGTGAGACCTTTACCTGTTACATTGAGGATGTGGTAGATCTCTGCCGACGCGCGAATCCATCGATGCCTGAGCAAGACACCGCCAAGCACATCCTTAAAGGCATCGACGAGGACGCGTTCCAGATGCTGCTTGCGAAAAATCCCCAAAACGTAAGCGAAGTCGTCAGCCTGTGCCAAAGTTATGAAGAGTTGCGCAGGCAGCGCACCTTGACTCGTCGCCGACTGTCGCAGCGTGACGACCCACTCTGTGCGCTGGAAGTCGACGGAAACCCGTCCCTGCAGCGGCGCATCAAAGAGCTGATTCGTGAGGAGGTCGCCCGGCAGATCTCTCTCTTGCCTTGTTTACCGCAGCAGTCGTCGCCGACACAAGATCCTGCCCAGTCGTCGCCACTCCATCAAATAATTCGGGAGCAAGTCGCTGACGCCATTTCCGCTGCTCCCGAGCCCTTGCCTGTTGCACCGCCACTTTGCTACGCTGAAGTTGCGGCACGGACCCCTGCTCACGCTTATGTGCCTCGACGCCGCCCACAGCCGCCGCCACATCTTACTCAGGTTCGCCCGTCGCCGCTCCACACCAACCCCTGGCGAACGCCTGATAACCGGCCAATATGTTTCTCTTGTCGAATTCCTGGCCACGTCGCACGTTATTGCCGCCGTGGGATTCCGCCGCCAGGAGACGCTTACCGGCGGCCAGCCTACGCTGATAACGCGTATGTTCCTTACCGCCCTTACAACGACGCCCATGCTGAGCCGCCCTATTCTCCGCCTTCTCGTGACGAACTCTCTTCTGGTGCCCGTCGGTCCGTCTCTCCTCGACGCCGTTCCATCTCGCCGATGCGGCGTCGTCCGACTGCCCCGGAGGAAAACTAATCGCCGCCGTTCCGGAGGCAAGAACTGCGGCGCCGTCGAAATACCGAAGCCCTTGTCTGTCCCCTGCGAACACGATTGAAGTAGACTTGGAAGGAATCCCCACTTGCGCCTTGGTTGACACAGGAGCTGCTGTATCAGTTATGGACGAAGAGATTTGCCGCCAATTAAGAAAAGTGAGGACGCCAATTTCCGGTTTTCATCTCCGTACTGCCACAGCGCACCACGTCGAGCCCATCGCAGTTTGCACCGCCCGGATTTTAGTACAAAATGAGCTCTACATCATCGAGTTCCTCGTCCTGCCCTCTTGTTCCCATTGCATCATCTTAGGGTGGGACTTCTTGTCACGTCATAGCGCCATTATTGACTGTGCCCGTGCCGAGCTTGCTTTACTTCCTCTGTTTGACTCCGAAAAGGACAGTATTCCACTTTCTTCTAAGCTATGCGCCGCCAACGATTGCACGATTCCGCCAGCTTCTGCTGTTCTGATACCAGTGACCTGTGACACAATTTCCGAGGCAACAGTCGTGTTCACGCCCTCTAATCTTTTTTCCCACCGCAAAGGTACCTCTCTCCCCTATGCCGTCCTTACTATCGAAAATGGGGCAGGCACTATGGCTGTCTGCAATGCATCTCCTTCCCCATTAACTGTGCTTCGTGGTGAGTCCCTTGGGCGTGTGGAAGCTGTTGATAGCCACTTCGTCGACTTCCCGGATGTGTTAGCCCCTCTGTCGATCAATTCAATGAGCCGACCTCTACCTTTTGACACTGCTGCCTTCGTTACCGCCGTAGACGACAGTCTCGATCCTGTTCAGCGCGACCAGCTTCTGACCCTTCTTCAGCGTTTTCAATCTACCTTTGACTGTCAGAAGACTTCTTTGGGTCGCACATCAACCGTCTCTCATCGAATCGACACTGGCTCTCATCGTCCTTTGCGCCAGCGACCGTATCGCGTTTCGGCCAAAGAACGTTCCGTCATCGATAGCCACGTTGATGAGATGCTCCAGCGAGGCGTAATTCGACCATCTAATAGCCCTTGGGCTTCTCCAGTCGTGCTTGTTACGAAGAAGGATGGATCTATCCGATTTTGTGTGGATTACCGCCGACTTAACAAGATCACTCGGAAAGACGTTTACCCTGTGCCCCGGATCGACGATGCCTTAGACTATCTGCAAGGAGCTGAGTTCTTTTCATCGCTGGACCTACGCTCCGGTTATTGGCAGGTGCCGATGGCAGACGATGACCGTGAAAAAACCGCCTTTGTGACCCCCGACGGATTATACGAATTTAACGTAATGCCGTTCGGGTTGTGTAATGCGCCCGCCACTTTTGAGCGCATGATGGACGACATTTTGCGTGGCCTCAAGTGGAAAACTTGTTTATGTTACTTGGACGATATCGTTATATTTTCCCCCGATTTCGACACCCATCTTACTCGTCTAGAGCAAGTTCTGCATTGCCTAACGGATGCTGGTCTACAGCTAAACTTAAAGAAGTGCCATTTCGCGGCCCGAAAACTGACAATTCTCGGTCATGTGGTCTCAAAGGACGGTGTTCTCCCTGACCCTGCTAAGCTACAAGCTGTGGCCGACTTCCCGAAACCGACCACTCTAAAAGCCCTGCGCAGTTTCATTGGCCTTTGTTCTTATTTCCGGCGATTCGTTCCAAATTTTGCATCGGTTATTGCACCTCTGACCAAGCTCCTCGGCGGAAGCCATGACTTGTCCACCTGGTCTCCAGCATGCGAGGCAGCCTTTTTGACGTTACGTCGGTTGCTCACCTCACCCCCTATACTGCGCCACTTCGATCCTCGTGCGCCCACTGAGATCCATACTGACGCCAGTGGCGTCGGGTTGGGAGCTGTACTTGCCCAAAGGAAGCCAGTATTTGACGAGTACGTTGTTGCCTATGCGAGCCGTACGCTTACAAAAGCCGAATCCAATTACTCCGTCACGGAGAAAGAGTGTTTGGCCATCGTGTGGGCTATTGCCAAATTCCGCCCCTACCTTTACGGCCGTGCCTTCGATGTCGTGACAGACCATCACGCCCTTTGCTGGCTGTCATCACTAAAGGATCCTTCTGGTCGCCTTGCCCGCTGGGCTCTCCGCCTCCAGGAATATGACATCCGCGTGATATATCGGTCTGGTCGAAAACACAATGATGCGGACGCACTCTCTCGTTCACCTCTGGGCGCGGATACGGCAGAGCTCATGGCCATTGCCTCTACCCCGACATTCCAACCATTTGAGGACATGGCGGGGCAACAGCGGAAGGATCCCTGGATATCCTCACTCTGCGACCTCCTTTCTAATCCTACGCTGTGTACCGCTCCCCGAGCGCTGCGACGTCAGGCTGCGCACTTCGCCATACGTGATGGACTCCTCTATCGCCGCAATTATCGCCCAGAAGGACGCAAATGGTTGCTCGTGATCCCTCGTCACCTGCGGACTGCCATTTGTGAAAGCTTCCATGCGGATGTGCATTGTGCCCATGCAGGCGTGCTGAAGACGTACGAACGACTGCGACAGCGCTATTTTTGGAGAGGCATGTACACCTTCGTGATGAAGGTTATTCGGGCATGCGAAGACTGCCAGCGTCGGAAGTCTCCCCCTCAGCAACAAACCGGTCCATTGCAGCCTTTACCCTGTCCAGCGCGACCTTTCGATCGGGTCGGTATTGACTTATACGGGCCGCTGCCAGCTACTTCTGCCGGAAACCGTTGGGTCGTGGTTGCTATCGACCACCTTACGCGCTACGCTGAGACCGCTGCGCTACCGGCTGCCACGGCGAGCGAAGTTGCTACTTTCCTTCTACAGCGTTTCATCCTCCGTCACGGAGCACCACGTGAACTTCTAAGTGATAGAGGGCGTGTCTTCTTGTCGGAAGTGATAGCAGCTCTCCTGGAAAAATGCAACGTGACTCACCGCACCACTACTGCCTACCACCCGCAGACGAATGGGATGACGGAGAGGTTTAACCGCACTCTTGGCGATATGCTCGCGAAGTACATATCTTCCGACCACTCCAACTGGGACTCGATTCTTCCCTTTGTGACGTATGCCTATAACACCGCGATGCAGTCTACCACGGGATTCTCCCCTTTTTTCCTTCTTTACGGTCGTGAACCATCCTGCACTCTCGACACCATTCTCCCCTATCGACCTGATGTTTCTGAGCACACGACCATTTCTCGACTCTGCAGCTACGCCGGAGAATGCCGTCAGATTGCCCGCGATTTAACTTCTGAAGACCAGTCGCACCAAAAACATCGTCGTGATGGTGACCGCCCAGAAGCGACTTTTTCTCCCGGCTCCCTGGTATGGCTTTGGATACCGACTACTACTCCCGGTCTCTCCAGCAAGCTGCTATCCAAGTACCACGGCCCATACCGCGTTGTCGAACGCGCGTCACCTGTTAATTACGTCGTGGAGCCGCTAACCCCGTCCTCAGACCTTCGTCGCCGAGGCCGCGAGACAGTCCACGTGCAACGCCTCAAGCGTTATTACGATCCTGTTGTCGTAGCGTGCCCCTAAGTCGCCAGGGTGGCTCCCTTCGCCGCGGGGGGATGATTGTAGTGCGGAAGAGATACAAGTATCTCCTACCCTTTCAATGAGATTGGCCATGGTAATACAGCTTCAAGGAAGATGAAGAACCAGTGAGCCGGACAGGGATCATCATCAGCCTGGACCGCGAGAAGAGTGCGTGAGAGCCAGCCGTCAGCCCCGCTTGCTTCGGACTGCCTTCGCTGAGCGTCCTGCTGCCTTGCCTTCGCAAATAAACCCATCTTACAATATATATGTATGTATATATATATATATATATATATATATATATATATATATATATATATATATATATATATATATATATATATATATATATATATATATATATATATATATACTAAGTATGTACTGAGCACCAAGCACGCGGGCGCGGGCGTGCTTGGTGCTCAGAATTGACAAGACAGCAGCTCAGGTGAGGTCCGCTCTAACGCAACATGGTCCAGGTCCTTTCTAGAATTGCGCAAATGTGTGGAGAAACGAGTACGGTTTGACTCACATGCGTGCTACCTAAATTCTTACGTGAAATATAATAAAGCACCCAAGGGTCTCCAAGTCAAATTATCACCATCAATGTCGACACTTAATGACACCGAGAGGAATCAGTGGACAAAAATTTTAAATGACGCATCCGTAAGCCTGACGAAATTGGTTATGGAACACAGCACTCGGAAGGCCCAAGAGCTAAAGTCAACAGAACTGGCAAAACGTAAGGAATCAGTTCTTTCAGAATTAGAACAATGTGAACTAGAGAGGTACGAAAATAAAAAGCAGGTTATGGCGGAGAAAAGAAAATCAAAAAAGTACGAACGAGATCAACTTCCCATTTGCAGGAACGGGGCGGCACAGGCGGAGGCTTCGGGGGTGGACAGCCGCGTTGGGCCCGCACTGATATGCGACTCAAAAGACAACCTGCCTTGTTGTAACGTTGTGAACGTCTCAAGCAGACAGCTCTCTCCAGCTGAACTCAAACTACTTTCAAAAGGACTAAATTTCTCTCCGTCCTCGGGAAACATCAATGAATTCGAACTGTATCAGGACCTCGACAACTTTTCTAGAAACCTACGCCTACGAGAATACTTTCATGACCAGCCCACGGGCAGCAAAAAACTATTTCCCGGACTTTCAGACAAAATGTTTACACCAAGTGAGCAACGGGATAAGCACTTAGACATGTACATTTTGGGCCGTACAGAAAGATATCACCACGTTCGAAAAACGGTTGCCCGTTCGCAGCAACCTCGGATCAGACGAACGCGAAGCACGCAAGAGCCTCAGTGAGGATTCTGGCATCGTAATAAAACCGGCGGATAAGGGAGGGGCTGTAGTGATTCTGAACAAAAATGACTACCTAAAAGAGGGGCAGCGACAGCTAACTGATAAGACATTCTACCGCAAGCTTGCTGCCGACCCAACAATACAGTTTGAAGCCGAAATTATCGACGCACACAAGTCATTGCTGGACGATGGGAAAATTACCCACGCAATGTATAAATTAATGGTACCTCATAATTCTAAGCCTGGCCGGTTCTACCTTCTTCCCAAAATACATAAAGAAAATAATCCTGGCCGCCCTATCGTGTTGAGCAATGGAACGGCAACAGAAAAAATATCCAGTTTTATCGACCACCTAATTAAGGATATCCCTCCAACGTTCCCCTCATACATAAAAGATACGGGTCACTTCCTCCGCGAGGTTTCGAACCTAGTTGTCCCACCTGGCACTTTTCTCGTCACCATGGACGTAACGTCGCTCTATACAAACATTCCTCATACTGATGGCATACTGGCCGCGATTTCATCTTACGGTGACTCTAATTTTTGCTTAGATGTCAGCCCTAGCACATTAGAAACCCTCCTTTGCCTCGTCCTTGAATACAATCACTTTGAATTCGACAGTGAACACTACCTTCAAATTAACGGCACAGCCATGGGAACAAAAATGGCGCCAACATATGCCAATATCTTCATGGCGTCATTGGAAACGGAATTCATTGGAAAACGCTGCCCTAAACCCCTAATTTACAAGCGCTTTCTGGATGACATCTTCTTCATTAGGGACAACGATGAGGCGAGCCTCACGGAATTCATTTCAGATATCAACTCCCTGCATCCTTCAATAAAACTAACCCATCAGATCTCAACCAAAACCATTAATTTCTTAGATGTCACGCTGCTCCTGGACAGTGGGAACATTTCAACAACATTGTACAGGAAGCCCACTGACCGCCAACAGTATCTCCACTTCTTTAGCAGCCACCCTCGCCATTGTAAAACAGGCATACCGTATTCACAGGCACACAGGTACCGTAGAATATGCTCTGGGCAGGAGGATTTCGAGAAAAATGCACGTGAACTTAAGACCTCCCTGATTGGCCAAAAATACCCAGAAGGAATAGTTGACGATGCAATTGAGCGCGCTCGCAACTTAGAAAGAGAGGACATTCTAGCTGAAAGCCGAAAAGAAAACCACCCCGAGACTAATTTGGTTCTCACCTACTCTTTCAAAATTCCTAAAGTAAATGACATCTTGAGAAGAAATTTCAATATCATCAAACAGAGCGACCGGTTGTCGGCCATTTTCCAGCAGCCCCCTCGTGTTGTGTACCGACGTGGCAAAAACTTGAGGGACCTCTTAGTCAACGCTAAAACAGAGCCACCTGAGCGAGCTCAAGGCTGCCGACCATGCGGCAAGCCGCGCTGTAAAGTCTGCACCCACATCGAGACGACTAATATTGCCCAAGCCAGCAGGTCAACCTTTAAATATGCTATCAAAGAAAATTTAAATTGCGACACCTCAAACGTAATCTATAAAATTCGTTGCCTCGTTTGTAATCAGGAGTACATTGGACAGACCGAAACGCCCTTCCGCACCAGATTTAACAATCACAAGTCGCATGTAAAGGGACTTCCCGGTCTTCCACTGTCCAGGCACCTCCGCTTCCCGGATCACTCCTTCGAAAGAATACAAGTAGTGTTAATTCAGTCCGGCTTCCGCAATACTTACGAGCGGGAACAGAGAGAATCGTTCTTTATACATAAATTTCGGACGCTTACTGAGGGTATAAACGAGAGCGCAGGGAGATTGGGCTGCCTACGAGACCATACGTGAACATTTTTTTATTATTATTATTATTATTTTTTTTTTTGGGGGGGGGGAGGGGGCGGGGGGCGTGCGGCGAAGGAGCCAAACGAGTGCTGTTAGCAATAAATCTGCGGTTCAAACCTACTTTTCTCCTCATTATCGTTTTGCCATTTTTCATAGAAAGAGATAGATAGGTCATAGAAAGAGATGAAGGATTTTTTGAGTCGAAAAAAAAAGTGGTGAAACAATGCCCGTTGGGTGGGGTCCGAACCCACGACCTCCAGAATCCCAAGTGCAGGAATTACCCCGGTCCTGTGCAAACTGTGACCAATTTATCCCCGCAAACTTCTTAATCTCATCTGCCCATCTAACATTCTGCCGCCCCCTGCAACGCTTGCCTTCTCTAGGGATCCACTCTGTTACCCTTAATGACCAGCGGTAATCTTGGCTTCGCATTACATTCCCTGCCCACGTCCATTTCTTCTGAGTATATATGCTACCACAAAACGTTTACTTACCCTTGCACCATTTCATACATAAAAAACACGAAGGAAAGCTGTTCCAGTTGCTTCTGCACTTCCCATTTATGAACGGAAGACAAAGGCCAACTTCGGGATAATAGTACCAATGCCTCAAAGCTGTGTTACAGATACCTCGAAATGGCTCCTTCAAACATCTCGGTGGTGTTAGCGAAGAAGCGCCTGAAAGAATGTTTTTATTGGTTTTACTGTGAGTTGGGCTCCTTTATTTTTTATTCAGATCTCAGAGAAGAAATAACGTCAATACAGTCTGGGTATTGCTACCTTAACAATAGTGTACTTTTGTTATTGCCAGTTCAAACCATCCGGCTCCAATTTACCATTGCCGAAATTTATTACATAACTGCCACAAAATTCCAGGGTTCCACGAATTTCTAAGACTGGTATTTCATTTATATTAGTACTCCAGCTCTAAGTAACGTTAAATCATTTTGTTTTACCAAAAATAAACTAACCAAATTATTTGCATTGGTTATATTGCATGTTCTAAGCTGCTGCCGAGGGTCTAGTCTGCGATTATTAAAAGAAGTACTGGTAAAAGGTGCTGTAAAAATAGTGTTACCATGTTATCATTTTTTCCATGGGATAAAGGAACTCTACAACAAATACTGAGGCTCCTTGAAAGCAAATACCGCGTATTGGTTCATTTGAGTGCATTCGAAGATTTTAACGTAGCCTAGTATACACGGGCATTTTCTGGTACAAAACAGGTCCCATTTCTGCGGCCTCGTGCCTAAAGGGAACTGTTTTATGTTTGTGTTTTTACGGCCAATTTTTTTCCCGCCAGCTTTCATCATTGAAAAAAAAACTGAATTAATCAATTACAAATGTTCAGGGCACTTGTGCTCACAATGTATTTTAGAGACACCGCTATATGTTACTGAAGATTTTTCATTTCATGAAAGCGTTGTGTAGAGCTGCTAAATTATTGCGGTAACAGGTGATGTGATAAATAGCAAGACATCTTTCGAGCGTACGAACGTCTTAACTACTTATTCATGCGCTTTATTTAAACACATATCTCACCTCTGCAAAAATGTATGGCATGCAAACCCGTCTGAATGGGTTTCCTATGAATACTGTGTGCAAAACTTTTTCAAGTGACCAGAACAAATAAAACTTTTCACGTTGCCAACACAATATAATTCTAATAGATGGTAAGGGTATATTTACATTCCTGCTGGTGTTTAGTAAGTGCTACACGGCACTATTGTTGATAATACTTAAAATATTCAAAACCTATAGCACAAATCACACAGGAACGCTTGTGTGCGTCAGCTACTAAATTAGGAGCACTCCTGTTAATTTCCTTCATTTTTTCACTACGTGGTCGGATGTTTAATTTAATGATGAAAAATATGGTCGAAAATTTGTGAGAATAAAAAAGAAACTCGTCATGTCGGACCTGCCGAAGAGGAAGACCGGATAGGCTTTCCAGCACATTGCATAACAGTCATGGTGAGTTAAGGTTTTTCTCTTGAGCGTTGAGAGCGGCGATTCATAACAACTAGACATTCACGCCCGCAAACGGTTTTAGTTCGACTGCACAGATCTCAGCAAAGGTGCCTTATATTGATCATCTCCAATGATTTGTTGAATGTGAGCGCTTCCCCTGTCTACGCTTAGTCTGTTTATTACTGCACGTGTTTTGTGTGTGGTTACGAAGAACACGCCCACACCTTTTCCCTTCCAAAGATAACGAACCCAAATCCATATTCCAGAGATGAGATGCTAAGTTCGAGGCATAACGCGTGTAGAATGGCATCGACTTTGAATTTGGCAGCGCTCTAGTAGCACATGCACTGGTACACTGATGTTCTTAAACTCCCTGTTTTTGTTTTGTTATTACGCGCCCCATATGTTATAGAATACGCTACATAGTTCGTTTTGCAGAGCCGGCGGCTCGAGATCTGAAAATTTGCAGCGAAGCTCACAGAATGCAGAATGGATTTTCCCCCTACATTTTTGAGATAGTTTTTTTCCTTTTACTCTTAACAAGAGACATCCGATTACTTTCACGCCGCGCTGGGTCGTCCCGAGCTGGCCCTCCCATATCGAATTTCCTGCGTGGGATGACGACAGAAATATGCTTGATCCTTGAAAAAGCATTTTTCCTCAAAACGCTGGTACATTACAAAGGTGATACAAGCAAGAAAGGTGAAGACATTGCGGTGAGTCCCAAAGGAACACATGAGTATCGTTTAACGCAAACATGTCGGGACACCACAGCGATCCCGCTGAAATGTTTGTTGAATAATTATAAGACAGTTATAAATTCATGTAATGTCCTGAGAAAGCATTTTCGTGGAAGAAAAATTAGACCTATAAGTGCATATTTATGCATGCGAAGAGTAAAACAATTGTGAATTTCTGTAGAATTTTTCTACCTCAAGATTGAAACTAGGTAAATTGATAACAACAAATTTCCAAGATTCAATTTACATTGCTATTTTATGGCGCTTCACAACACTAGTCCTGTTTTCATTTTGGGCTGTCGCACATTCAGTTACGCATATTACGAAGTCAACGTTTTGTAGTAGAGTCGAACAACGTCATAATGAATTAGCATTTGGCAGTATTTAATTTTTTGTAACCTGTGTAATTTCTGTAATCTCTGAGAATAGAAGCAAAAGTAGTAATCGGGCCCTAGCAGAAAAGCTTTCTAGGAAAGCGCATTGTTCTAAGCGTCGAATCCGGTATAACGAGGGAATCGTTACCTCTCTCTTGTGCTTTCAAAACTCAATACCGCAGCGTGAGAACACGAAATTCAAACAGAATGTTGTTTGTTTGACAAACACGCCTGCGTTCTATACTTCAAGGGGGATGTTATGTTCGCCTTGGGGGGGGGGGGGGGGGTAGCGCTATGCAGGATTGTGGGTACACAGTGTTCACGAACGAACAGCCTCTTCTAGTTCTCCAGTGATTGACATACAGAGTTTTTAAAGTACCCTCTTGGCCTCCTGCAAACCAAACATTTCTTGCGTTTCGGTTTTGTTTTAAAAGAATAAATCTTAAACAAATGGCGGTATAAAACATTTTTGATTTTGCTCGCTACGGCAAATACTCAGCTACATCAGTTTTCATTTCATTGAGAATAAATTGCCGCAAATGGTGGCCAAATAAACATGACTTCAACTGGTGCAGATTTAGCGAAATCACGGGATCACTAGTGTTCAGTGAAGCACAGAGAAAACGGCCCCAGATGGCACCCCACAAGAAAAAGCTGAATAATTATTACTGCCGGGTTACATTTATTGACATTGTCCTTCTATTCTTACACAGGTTCAAGTTGTCCCGCTTGAATACTAATAGTCATTCATATCTGCCTAGCTATTGCCTGCGTGGTCTTGGCTGAATTTTGAGGGTCAGAGGAAGCCGGTTTGGAAACATTGCATTTTTTTGTTCCTTTGCGGCATTTGCAATAGAACTTAAACAAAATTATATTCTTTTGTCCATTTAATAAATTGAATTTAGGGTACCTGTGTATATTTCTATTTCTTCTTCATCCGCTAATTAAATGTGCAGATGTGTGCTTTCCTCGGAAATTACTTCTGCGTATTTCCCCATTTTTGTTTTAAAATTTCAAATATTCTTGGTTTCAAAAACACTGTAATCTGTTGCTCTTGACAGCAGATATTCACAAGGTGATATTTATTCCGATATTGCTATCAAGGCTGCCCAACAAAACCTCATTTGTTAGTGCGTAATAATACTATGTACTCTCACCAATGTACTATCATTGTTGGATGTCATAGTTCTGCACCCCTCCCCCCCCCCCCCCCCCCCCGCTCCTTTCTGTAGTGCCACTTGGCCCTGAAAGTATTGTAAATAGATAACAAAAACGAAAGGGACGCCGGTAGACTTGGAATTTCTCTGTTAATCGTCCATTTTTCCGGCACAGCTTCAGATCCTACGCGTCATTATTATGAACGCCCCATCATGCAAATTTGTTTGCGCCCCTTGTTAAAAACACACATTTGAACTAAGTCATTCTCTGGAAACTGCCCTGCAGATTCTAATGAGCGATTCTCGAAGGCAAGTACGGTGAGTAGACTTTAACAGACAATTTTTAAAGTCTACGCCCTCGAGTTCTTGGTGCAGTCAGGTTCATACTAAACATAGGCAGATATAGAGCGCTTTTTGCGATGTGTATGTTAATCGTGTTATGAAATATTTTGGATTTTTTTATCCGTTTTACACAACAAAACAACAAACCGACACCACGCGCAATAATTTTCTGATATAACTGTCCAGTACTGTAATTAATTAAGAAAAAACAATGTCGTTTTTGTCACTCGCACGCACTCCTTAAAATGATTTGTCTGAAAAAAAAAGTTTTCGCGAAGTGTACAGAGCATGCGAAAGGCCATTCCCTGCCGGTACCTGTGCATGAATCAGCACACCCTTCATATAATGGACGCCAAGTGGTGGGAAAACCGTCAACAAAAAGCAAAACCTTACTGAAGCCAAAGGTTTGTAGTCATTACAAGTGCACATAATTATAAACTTTTAATTGTTTTCTAGCATCAAGCTCAGAGATGTGGGGCGTCATTAGATCGTTCAAGCCCATGGATTATTTCAGCGCATAGAAAAAGTTTTGTTGTGACGTCCTACATGTGTGCTTTTCAAATTTGAAAAAAAAAAAACCTTCAAGTGTGTGCTCCGCTAGTTTTCGGGGACCCCCCGGCAGTTTCACGCCCAGCCAATTCAACTTCAAAAACGTAAAAGTGTGGGCCCCTGGTAGTGCTCTTCTACACCCAGGCAGCTTCACGCCCTACTAATTGTCTCTGTGTCGGTCGCCGCCAGCAGCGCTAAAGCATTGTTAACTATTGTGAAACTTCGCAATATGCTTTCTAAAATAGAAATTGTTCTGCATTCTATCAATTTTATTCACGCGCGGTATAGTCAACTACTGTCTTATAGGTTAGTGATGCTGACGAACAGGTTCGACGTATAACCGAAATTGTCATGAGTATTATGGAAAAGAACATCCCACTTCACAAGCCTGTTTCTTCCAAATTTCCCCACTGGTTCTCTCAAGAACTTTGAATTTCGGCTTAAAATTAGGGACAGCGCTACAAAGAGGGCAAGTGTTCTGGAATCGACAATTGGAAATTGGAGTTAATTGCGTATGCTTCACATCGTAATATGCTCTGTTGAAACTTTCGTAGAAGACGAAGATGAAGCTGGCACCGAGCTCCACAGGCACACGAGCGATGAAGAAGACGACCAGGCGCGGCTACAAGATGGGCGCTTTATAGACGGTTGTCTGTATATAGTGTGAATATAATGCCTTTTCCCAGACGACGGCCTCCTCCCGTGCCTCCCAGGACGTTATTCCACATGGTGCTGAAACCCCGGACGTCAAGGGACACGACGAGGTGAGCCATGGAGCGGAATTAATTTCTTCGACCGCATTGCTCACACCGAAGCGAAGCGGAGGCGTCAAAGCAGATGAACCGGCTGAAAGTTGTTAAAAAAAGCATTCTAGAATTCAATCAGACGCTGATCGCCGAAATAACGCCCACTCTAGGGAAAACCAAAGACTTCGAGGGCGCAGTTTCGTTAGCCAGGCTTCAGCATAGCGCCGACCGACTACATAGAATCAATGAGATGCTGGAAGCTCTGGCTCGCGGAGCCAAACTTGACGGCCACAATTTAGACGCTATGGAGTCGTTGAAAAAAGCGCGCAGAATTATCGCCTTACTAGAAATAAGACTTCAGGAGCGAGAGGAGAACGCACCACCCAAGAAAGTTGTGATACAACTGCAAGACCGACCCGAAGTTGGATCGATTAGTACCACAGACAGTAATGAACCAAAAGAAGAGACCGGAACCTACCGCGAACACGCTACTACAACGTCATCGATGGGTACTACAGTAATGGACCGTAGGACCCTAGAATTTTCACCCATGGCTATATCGCCAGCTCGAACAAAGCTATACACCTCTATAAGCGGCCACTCAAATGAGGAGGCTCTTCGTGAGACCACTGTGCACATCTCGCTTGGATCTGGAGACGCCATGATGCCGGAAGCGCCAGAGCAGGAATGGAATGCAGGCCATTTAATATTCCCGAAATCTATGACAACTACATCAGCACCAGAAGATAACATCTTGGAAGACGCACTGGCTTCGCAAAGTGTTACCAGCGAAATCTACGCCCTTGAAGTTTTTTAGAGCTCCCCTGCGGCTTCAAGGCACCGTACAGACATTATGGGAAAGGACCTTCATGAGGAGACATATGTGGCGCTACATGAAGATGGGCTAAGCGAAACAGTTGAGTGGAGTTCTACGAACGACAACCGAGATTCGCCACTACAAGGCAAGCCTGAGGGTGTGACCAAGATATGTGGCTGCGCCGGAGGCGCGTATGGCAAAAGACGTAAGCACAGCCTACTCACCGCTTCACGCAGGAAATTTTCCAAGGTATCAACGAAAACCACTCTCACACCCCAAGATGTGCGTTCAGCCACGACAGAGGCGGAAAAAGTGCATCAGCTTCACCTCTACGAAGGAACGGCAGCAAAAAACGATCTGGTAAATATAGCTGCCCATAAAAGCACAGGCCATTCAACAGGGACTGCAGCACTTCCCTTTGGCAAAAAACCTACTGTAAAACACGGCACATCACCAGGAAAGGGATCGAAGAAGAATTCTGTTCCGATCATGATGAAGTGGACAATTAACCAGGCCACTGAACTGGTTCAGAAATCAAGAAGATACGCATGAGTTGGTTCCCCGGCAGTTTTCGCTGCACACAACGTAAATGTAGATGTTTCGTACCCACTTTCAGGTGCAAACACCGGATCTCGATGAAACAATCTGCGAAGACTATGCGCACCCAGAACTATGCAGGAAAATATGCCTGTGGTTCATCGCCTGGCCGGATGATCATGAAGAAACATAGGCCGAAAGTAAGGAGAAAGGCGAAGTCGAGAAGAAAGAGAAGGCTGAAAATAAGAGAAAAACTGAAAATATCTGGCACGCGCTGGACACAAATGGCAAACTGACTCTAGGCACTGACCGGTCATATGAATTGTTTTTGGCGGGAAGATGTGTAAACTTTTATAGAAGACGAAGATGAAGCTGGCACCGAGCTCCACAGACACACGAGCGATGAAGAAGAAGACGACCAGGCGCGGCTACAAGATGGGCGCTTTTTAGATGGTTAACTGTATATAGTGTAAATACATCTGCTTTCTATCGACGACGGCCTCCTCTCTTGCCTCCCTGGACGTTATTCCACATCCTCTACGAACGTGACCACCAGCTGAATATAAAGTCCTTGAAGGCAGCTGCTTCTCAGAAACCGACTAAGTTCTGGAGGTATGTACAGGCTCGTTTTAAGGCGTGTAGAGAGCGCATTAACCTGCTTATTTCTGATAGTGAACAGGGTCAGGCTTTTTTCGCCAGCTTCGCTCAGTAAACATTTTATATTCATATTCGCAGCATAAATGCTGTTATGATCGTCTGTGTCCATTACCACTCGTGTGCAGATATAGAACTAGCTGCTTCGTATTCTTTTCATCGCTGTTTTGGAAATATCAGCATAACCGCGACCACGGACGTCGCACCCCTTGGTTTCTCCTCTCATTTTGCATTTTGGTGCGAGGAATTCCGAATGAACCCTCCTGCAATTCAGAGTAATCTGAACTTTGACCTATCAAAAGGAGGAACACCCGTCGATGCTTACGACGGCCCACAGTAATGAAATGAGCCGCAGTGGCACTACGGAAAGACGAGCCGGGGTAATGACCAGATGAGACGACGATGCACCGTCACCTCCAAATATTTCCCGAACGGTCCAGGGCGTCCTGATTTTTGAGAACGGTGTGGTGCAGGCTATAGCTTATTGGTCAATGCAAGATGCACACCCAAACAAAATATTGGTCCCTCTACGATTTGCCTCCAGGAACTGAATATTCACAGAACAAAAAAACATGGCTAATAATTGGATTGATTGATTGTGGGGGTTTAACGCGCCGACGCAACGCAGGCGATGAGGCGCGCCGTAGTGGAGGGCTCCGGATTAATTTTGACCACCTGGGGATCTTTATCGTGCGCCGAAATCACGTACACACGGGCGTTTTTGCTTTTCGCCTCCATCAGAAAAGCGGCCGCCGCGGCCGGGAATCGAACCCGTGACTTCGTGCTCAGTAGCGCAACGCCTTAGCCACTGAGCCACCGCGGCGGGTCTAATAATTGGAGACCTGTGCCGCAGCACGAAAGCGATATCAGACTCGTCCATAACGATCACTGATGTTTGCGAAGTGTTAACAAGATTTTCTGCCAGCTACAAAAAATGTTAACTCGAATTGATATTCTTGAATGAGGCAATCGAATCATCTATTGACATCAAACGCTGAGACCAGAAATGTGCTACCAAAATTCAGTATGAAGAGGAAATCATGCAAATTAAAATCCGATTATACTTGGGATTAAAGGACTAGAAAACATAAACCATCGAGCAGTGCGAGAGCAGCGAGAAATCGCATTCTTCCAAAAACCCAAATGAGTTTCTTGCAGTTACGAAACTATGCTACGGCAAACCGAATTTTAAACCATTGGCGAACCAGCCTTGTGGCTATAAATGCCGCCCCTGTCAGATTTCTTTCAGAGAGATTGTGAGAATGTGCACCTTTCTTTTGCTGCTTGTTACGTTCAAGCGGACAGTGCCTTTAATTCGTGCCAAATTGAATAGCGTGGCGATATGACCGCGAACAAGACATATGGTTCATCGACTCGCATCACTTTGGCACAAGCTGCGTATGTGCGAATGTCTTGAGAATGAGGCCTCAAATGTTCCACTGGCAATCACATTACCTTTCGGCACATTTCACGCACATTAAAGATCACGCAAATTTTTTTCCTAAATTTAAGTCTAGTGATTAGTCAGATATTATAACTATGGCCCTATAAGCCTCCTTTTTGTCGCCTCAAAACTGCTTGAATCAGCTCTGCACAAAATTCGTGCTGCCTTAGTCAATATCGTTCTGATACCTACTCCGCGCGGCTTTTCCTTGAGTCGATCGCAGGCTACGAATGTTGCTAGCTTTATGAAACAGGCTACATCAGCCGTCTGCAAAAGCAGCAAATCGGACGTCATTTATTTTGAATTCAGTAAGGCGTCTGCTGATTTACCCTCAATTATGAATTAAGCAGCAGCTCCTAAGTCCGGTATACTAGCCGGCCTTGTTGCCTTGTTGTCTAATTATCTCCTTGAGAGTTCCTTTTACGTAAATGTAAAGAACACAAATTCTGCTTCGCACCGCAACAGGTGGTGTCGCTCAATGTTCCGGTTTATAGTAATGTTTTTTTTTTTTGTAGCGTAAGGTACACTGGCCGAGGTTGAGCAGTTTCGCGTGCGCCGTGAAGGGCCGCGTGAAGGATCGGATCGAATTGGATTGGATTGGATTGGATTAGAATGGCTTGGCTTGGCTTGGCTTGGCTTGGCTTCGCTTGGATTGGGTTGGATTTGTATTTTGCACTTGCATTTGGAGTGGATTTGATTCGATTAAAGTGGATTGTGTTGGATTAAAATCCAATTGAAGTACAGGTGTGTAGAGAATTGAGTCTGCACATTCATTCGCCGGTCTTCGCATTCCAAAGGAGTGACGTCATACCCGCGGCAGACGCACTGGCGCCGGGGCGTGCCTGGCTGTGCAGCTCCGTTCCGCAGTAGCCAAGTCTGCTTGATAACGCCGGAGCTGCGCCGGAGCCGCTTGATAATCGTTTCGCGCGGCTTCTGGAGAGCCATGCGTGCAGAGGAGCCATGCGCGAGGAGCAGTGACTAGACTGGACTGGACTGGACTGGATTAGACTGGATTGGATTGGATTGGACTGCTTCGGAAATCGTGTTAACAACAGTAAGCATGATGATCAGCTAATCCTAGACAACCAGGAAACCTAAGAATAACCAGCTGAACCTTAGCTCATGCTACGTATATCCTGTCATACCCGAGCTAAGCCACTGCTATTTTTTTTTAGTTTTTGCAACGATGTGTCAAGACTCCTAAAAAGATCTTCCTTTTGTTTCTCTTCTTTGATAATATCAAACTATTTAGGCGCAATATAGCTGTTCACGACTGCAGCGCCCTGCAGCGCGATCTGTCGGCATTATCTGTATGATACAGCAAAGGCCATCTAATTTTGAACCCTACTAAAACAATCGTTATCACGCAAGGAGGAAAAATGCATTGTCTACGCTTTTAACAGGGTCGAGGAGATTAGCAAACTCGGGGGCTCTAGGCCAGTACCCTCTTTTTTTTCTCGGCACATTAAGCTCACCCCCCGACGAGCGCTCCCCGGCCATGTAAATTTGTGGCGGATTCCAAGAGAATTCTCTTCCCCCGTTATATTTATAAAGCTATACTGCACAATATGTTTAATTCAGTTGGAATATGCACTCCTGTCTGAATGGCACCTCCAAATCTAGTGGTGAATAATAGAATGGGTGAAAAAGAAGTTTAAATTCACATTTAACCACCATCATCAAACAGCGCGGGTCGTAGTTGGGACTTGCCAATAATTCCTTCCCTCCCTTCCTTCATCTTCAGGCGTATGCGTGCCGATTTTACATTCCTTCACAAATTTTTTCATGGCTCCCTTTCATGCTGAGTCCTGCATAACTGTTTAAGTGAAGTCTTCCAGAAGAGCCCACCAGTTCGCAACGTCCATTCTTGACCGCTGCCCGCAACTGCAACCAATCTCTCGTCCGCAGAATGCAGAATTCTTACATCAATTTCTTTGAATGCCTTGACATCTTTCAAATTTTATTTAAAATTTATGTACTGAATTGTTCAATACAGTACGTCAGACATCTATTATGTCGCTCTCAATTTTTTTGAGTATTCGATAGTTGCAAGTGACTGTCTCAGCGGTTCTGTTTTAGAAAGTGGTACTTGATACAGTTAAAACTGTTTTCTGTGATTTGTTCTTCTAATCAATCTTATCATGCCACGGTTGTTGAGTTCCTTTTCTGTGAAACTCTCTTGTTCGACTTGTTGTGCGGGCTTTACAACATGAGAAACTGCAAAGGCGCCTTTCGTTTCATCTTATTCATAATTCATGCACTGCAGGTGATTGTTATTGTCTTCAACCATAAGTGGCCGAAATTTACAAATAGACTATTTTTGGCAGGCGTCATTTTTTTTTTAAATTTTACTCACCCTTCAGTCCAACTCAGTTTTGGTTATTTTATTTCTGCTGCTTCAATTTCTGGGTGGGTTGTATACATGTTTCCTGGACTATGTATTTTGCGTTTTGCTTTTATATTACTACTTGCGCGCCAACACCAAGGTCATTTGCCGTTCTTGGGCACGTTATTACCCATGATTGGTTGATTGATTCACTGGTTTAATAATTGATTGATCGATTCACTACTGCTCTGATTGATTCATTGAGTGAGGGAGTGAGTGAGTGAGTAGAGTGAGTGAGTGAGAGAGTGAGTGAGTGAGTGAGTGAGTGAGTGAGTGAGTGAGTGAGTGAGTGAGTGAGTGAGTGAGTGAGTGAGTGAGTGAGTGAGTGAGTGATACTGTTATTATGTCATGCCCGTGAAGAGGGTGGGGCAAATTTTCTGAGCACCGGTCGCAAGTTTATCCAGCAACGGCACTGATAACGCCGGCTGTCAGCACCAACGCTGTTTCCATGCGGGTCACCATTAAACGCGGAGAGAGTAGCCTTGGGACAGGTTCGTAGACGGGAAGTCCTCGATGATGAATTGAGACGCCCTTGTATTGTCTACATCAAGTGATCGTTTCGGTCAGGAGTAGAAAAGACGCTGCAACTGCTTTCCCAAGGTTTGGGAAATGCTGATTAATTTGTTGTATTTTCTGGTCTGTTGTGTTCAATACAGTTTAACATTGCAGTAATTGCTTTAACAGAATTTCTCTGTGTTCATTCTCTTGGTTTGCAATTCGTTGGATAGGCAGACGCGTTCGGACGATTGCTTCTAACATAAGAAAAGCAAATTTATGGCGGTTTTCCCAAAATCATTTATTCCCAGTAAAGAAAACTTCTCCGCAATAACAAAACAAATATCTTCGCGAAAGGCCCCAATGTGTTCTTTGAATAAAAAGGTACGATAACTGCGGTAACAAAAACCTACGGTAATGCTTTTCTCAAACTTGGCATTACCTTAAAAAAATTGCTCGAATTACCATTCTTCTCAGAAATATCGCTTCAAAATCTGAAGACCTAATTGGTGTGCTTTCCGAACACGCAAGATGACTCTATTTCATAACAAAAACCCCCTCCTTTAACAGCCTTTTTGCCGTACGAGGCGTTCAAGTGCGAGGGTTTTCTGCAGTAGAAGGTTTCACAAAAAGCTCGGTTGCTTTGCAACTGGGTTTTTTTTTGCGAAGCGATTTGGACAATGCATATTTGTGGTCACCTCGCCTGCGTTAGTGTTGCCTGGGTGCGCTTGCTATTAACCCTATAAGCACCACATGTAGTTTCGCGGTAATACGATGACGTGTAGTTTACAGTCTTTCTGGCCAATGTGAAAGAGGCACTACGCAAAAATATTGCATCAGCAGAGTTCTAATTCCGAGCTGTCCGAATTTCTTTTTCAGCAAAACGCTGCGGCATTCTGCGTCACGCCTTGCGTTGTTTATGGGCATCATGAAATTCCCACGCCCACTTTCCTGCGCAACGTGGCCTTCACATTCACTTTACTCTCAGGGTAAGAAAAAGGTTGAATCTAAGAGCTGAAAGTTTACCTGGATAATGGGTTGTTCCATTGTACGGTGGAGCGTCTTGTATTTTTAAAAATATACGGGCAATAATGAGTTCAAACAGTCGGGAAAAACGAGAAGGAAAAAAAGTGTAAAACTCAACGCCATGAGCTGTTGTGTTTTTCTATGCGGCTTCTGTGCCATAAATTTTCATACGGCGGCGCAACAATGTCGATTTTTATGACTGCTCATGATGACGTCCGAATGACTGACCATGCGATACATATTTATTGGAATGAGCAGAAAAAACCTCCCTATAGTAAGTCGAAATAAAAATATAAATGCATTTTTATCTACGGTGTACACTCCAAACATTAACCGAGTTTTATCCTGATGCAGTGCCAGAAAGTGGGATAATTCCAAATGATTATGCTGTAGACGTGTCTCAAACGTGCAATACCTTTTGCACAAATTCACGGTTAACACCACGGTAGCAATTAGCAACTCAGTCAAGGTTTCAATATTGGTGGAGTTTCTGATGATTGTTGTGGAGAAAAGAGGGTTGTCTGGGCACGTGAAGGCAGATAATGCAATGCAGACATTTCGAACATTCGTTTGGCTCTCTCCGTAATTCGAAAACAAGTGGTTGTGCTTAGCTCAGCTAACAGATAATTCCTCGAAGGGAAAGCTTAGTGTAGCGGGACCCGCTTCCGGGGCTTATCGAGCGTAACCGCTCCATCATGCAGTCTCTAGCGCCAGCTTCGCGGGCTGAACATTATGGACGCTCTCGGGTAAGAAACTCGCCTAAGCATAGCCGCAGGCTGGTCAGACGTAGCACGCACACGACGGCTTGAAGCCTCCTCCTCCCGCGCAATGCTCAAATAAGACGGCCCGACGTCGCCTGAACTGGCCACGCAGAGCGCATGCGCCACGCGGACGGCGGCGGCTAGCTAACAAGGCGAGTCACGGGATACGTTTTGAAGGCTACAGAGCATCTGCAATCAGATTGTCATACTCCAGAGGGAGGAGCTGGCCTCGACCATGTTGGTATAGCTTTCGGTTAACAATACCTCGGAAGATCGTTCAACAAACTAGTGCTACTTAGGTGCTTACCATAAATAGCAAATACATATCTTCGGGAGTTCAATTTCAAACCTATGCACATTTTTAAAGTGTTTCCTGCTTCAGTAGGACAAAATATGTCCGTTGCCCCAATAGTGGCAAACCTTCTGCCGGCCACTATTATAAAAAAGAAAAAAAAATACGAGCAGTCTGCAGCGGACAGGAGACTAAAAATTACATATCTGCAATAGTCCTCTCAGACCTTCGTTAGTCTCGTTAGTCCCTCCAGGTCGGAATGCGTTTCGAAACTTTTCTATCAGCAGCTATAACAGTGATTTCTATTCTATCAGCGAAACTTTTCTATCAGCAGTGATTTCAAGTCTTACCTTGAGTAGAAGCCCAGAACAACAAAACAGCCTATAAAATATTCAAGTGAATCATTTTAAAAACGTGTAACCGAATAATTGTATATGTCCACACCTCACAGGCTGCACTGTTGGCGCGTGCCTTTTTTGCGTTACGTAGACTGTTACCATCTTTTTACTTCTATTGTGTTGAACGGAACAATGGAAGTAGAAGTCTGAAGCTTCTGTGATTGATTTAGGCTGTTTTTTTTTGTTTTGTTGTGTGTGCACGTCACGGTTACAAACAAACAAAAGTCGCCATGTTTGTGAGCGGTCACATGACAACGGCTGGGATGCCACTAGAGTGGCCCTGCGCAAAGGAGCGCTAACATATTTACATTTCCCTATATAGAAAGCAATGTATGAATACCTGTGTCACATTTGGAAATGAGCCTCATTTGTAAGGTGCCCAAATTTAAATTGATACTGGTTTACCCTATATTATTTATTCCTCAGGCTGGAAGGTTAATCCTCATCAGGTCAAATTCTCGACCATCACGGAACCGGAGGGCTCCTTATTTTTGTGTTTGCATTCTTTCGAGTTCTGTGGGTAACTGTTGATATATCCGCGTCCCTACAGTATGCCTCCGTACCAATAAAAACGTTTTCCAGTGCAGAGGAGAGCAGATGCACGAGATCACCTCACTACTTTTTTTACTTAAGCGCCTAATGCATATTCACGGCATGAAATGGCCTTGTTAACATCGCCTACTTTTTCTAAATCACGTGAGTGGTGCGAACCTTCATGTTAGAAAGCGGGTAGAGCGAAAATATACTTTTTCCATCAAGGTAAGCTCTGTTACCTAGTTCTTTCAATCCATGTTATTTCATTCATCGTCATTTACCGCTTTCTGTGACTTTTACAGGTCGCCTCCGTTTAGAGGGAGCTAACTATCAGATCTAGTGAAGAAAATGTATGCATTGGGGAAAGTTCGCAACATATAGGGTGGTTTGAGAGGAATTTGAGAGCAGTCATTCACTTGTTTTTTAAATTCTCTCTATCATGGGCCGATGAAAAGTTTCCTTTTCCATGCTATGCAGTATATTTTCTAAGTAGGAAAGCGATCCCTTTTCTCACAAGGCAACGAGCTGTGTGTCGAAATTTTTAAGTATGCCGTTTAGTTTTTAAATGAAAGTACACTTCCATTTTATATTTGAGCTTGCAAATTTTAAACCTACGTGTAAAACGTACTAGCAATGGAACGCAGTTCTCGAGGAGGTCAGGTCAAGCAGTATTAAAGTTTAGAATAGATTGCGGGTTACAGTGGCGTAGCCAGAGGTGCGTTTCGGTATCATAACCACTTCTACATGTATCCATACACAAAAATGACAAATATTGTTCGGGCATGAGGCACAGTCTCCCTTTTTTTACAATTGATGTTGTTTCACTGGATGATGTAAGATCCCATAGATATATTTCTGGCTACGCTACTGGCGGGCAAGCAGATTAAAGTGGTGAAACTGCAATGCCTTCAAAAATGTTTTTTTCGTTTTTTCTTATTTTTGTACAATCTAGTGCACGAGGAAAATGTAATATACTGTGCCCGCATGCAACCTGCCACCCGGAGCAGGGGCCCTAGACAGGCCCAAACCCTATGGCCTCTGCTCTCTTCTCTTCACAAAACCAAATAAAAAAGAAATAAAAAATAAGAAACTGGACAATTACAGACGGCTACATTCCCTGATGGTGCGACCTGTTGAAGCCAGCCATCATCTAAGTTTGTTAAAGCCCCTGTTTTTCTTGTACAAACCCAAATGCTCTGAGGCTTCAAAATCGGCCCGGCGAACATGAACGCTTACGCGTAATTTTGCAAACTAGTAAACTTTTCTATATTAGTTATGGGGAACCACGTCGAAAAAGACAATAATGATTGGCGTGAACATTCTTACTGAAAAGTTTTGTGTTGCATACAGAGTTTCGTGTTGCATATTTAAAGACCTCCCTGAGTGCCGGTGTCCATCAATTTTAACCATTTATCGCTCTTTGAAGGCCTTAACAGAGAATGAGCTATAAGCTCAAGCGATGCGTGTCATAATTGGTGTGTTTGTTCGCGCCAGTACTTAAGAGCTGGACAAAGAAAAAAACACAAAGGATGTGCACAGCGCTCCAGTGCGGGTCTTGGTTTTGATATCTCGCTATATTGTACGCTTCTGTTCTCATCTTCTATTTGTGTTATGCGGAGGACCAACAATCGTTTTATCAACATTCATGATTGATGTATTTTAATCACGGCCATTGTGAAGAATATATAGACCGCAAAAGTATTTGGCGCTGTTCTATTGTTTCTACACTTGAATCATGGCCACGGAAAATTAAAATGCACTATACTAAGAATATCGAAAATACCAAGCAGAAAGGGCGATATTCAACGAAAAATGTGAGTCTGACAAAAATTTTTAGACCGTTATTATTTATCCTTGCAAATAGGGTAAACATCCTACCTTATGGTACATCGGGAGATGTCTGCTGCTGAGATAGTACATGCTGCACCCAAACTATCGCAATTACGCTATGTCATCACTGAATCATAAACTAACCTGGTTATGCCAGCCCTGTGAAATAGGTGGTGCGGGGTACCCTTAAGTAAAATCCCTGAACTTCACCGTATGCAAAGACCATAAAATTAAAAGTGCAATTTTGCTGCGCTGCCATGGACGCAAGTTTGGGTGCCGTCTTTGAGTGCTGTCATAGCTGAACCAAAGTTGTGAGTTTGTAGTTCGCCAACCACAGTACAGATTTTACTTTTCATATTTTGTGATAAGAAAACGTTAAAATTGAAGACAATTTTCATCTGTTTTGGGTGCATCAGAAAAAAAACGTGTTTTTTGGGCGAGTTGTTCAACAGTCTCTGCCTTGACGCTCGGAGGTTAAGTATTTTCCCTTTCGATCGATACAGTGTTTTTGGTTATCATTAGAGGGCAGCTTTTAGACCGTAAAATTCGTGTTTAGGCACCAAAAATACCTAGGCAAAATATACTTTTAGTCCTCCAACGGTGTAAATATTGGAAATATATATGTTCTTTTATGTGCAAAGAACCTCAAATAAAAACGAGGGCTGCCTTTATCTACGAGAGTCAAAAAAATATTATCTGTGAGGGCACAGAGCGACTACAGTTGATCATAGCCGTTTAAATATTCAATAAAAGTTATGCACCAATGGGGATACATTCGATTTCTTCCTCACCCAGATAGCTTATATTCATATTCAAATGTTCCTTTCGCATGCTCGAACGACGCGAATAGTGACGCAGGCATGAACACAATATTTCAGAGCTGGGTATCCTGAATAAAATCCCGCTGCTTTAGCTTGCGTCGAGCAAACTTTTTTTTCAACACAACATCATCATAAGCAATAGCCTACCGAGGCCCACTCGAGGACGGAGTCTCCTCCCAATAACTTCCGGTAGCTCCTATCCTGCGGTGCTCGATTCCACCATTGGCTACCGAATTCCCGTATTTCATTAGTTCATCGTGTTATTTGCCTTGCCCTTCTTCCAGACCCATCTATTTGTATCCACTCTGTTACTCCAATTGCCTTCTAGTTGTCGGTTGGACTCACTACTTGGCCAGTCCAAGCCCAATTCTTGTTCCCTACTTGAACTATGATATCATCTACTCAATATTGTTTTCGGATCCGTGAAGCTCGTCTCCTGTCCCTCAGTTTATATCCTATCATTATTCGGTCTATAGCCTGAAATACCGATTTAGGTTTGCTTTCCAGTTGATTAGTAAGGCGCCAAGTTTCAGCTCCGTATATCATCACAGGCAGCTTGCACTAGTATTTTTTTTTCTCTTGAGGGATATAGGTATTGCACTTTTTATTATGTGGGAGTGGTTGCGGTGTGTTCCCCAGCCCATACCTATTATGCGGCGGTTTGGCCTCTCGTGGTTGGTGTAAGCACTAATGCCCGTAAACGTCACCTTATTAGTGCTTGGTATAGCGCTTCATTTCTTAATTTTCTAAGTTGAAGAGGGCGCTTTCGGAATGGTAATTACTTTTTCTTTAAATTTATTTATATTTAAATTTATAGCCAAAGCAATGGTTTCTGATTCTAGTTCCTCCAGCATATTTGGCAGGTGTTGTAGCAGTCTACCACAGCAATACCATGTCATTTAGAAATCTCAGTAGAGTGGGGTATTCTCTATTTATCCTTATACCTGTGTTTTCCAAGTCAAGCTTTTTGAATACCGAGTCCAGATACTCTGTGAACAGCTTTGTCGCGGTGGCGCCCCCCAGTCTTACTTCCTTTCGGTTTAGGAATATACTGCTTTGTTTAGGAATTGTTATCCTGCCAGTGGATCCCTTATACATGTGGTTTAAGGCTATTAGGTTAGTGTTTTCTATTCCCTCGTCTCGTATTGCATTTAACGCTGATGCGGTTACTACTGAGTCAAATGCTTTCTCGCAGTCTATAAATACAATGTATGGGGGTGTGGTGTGCTCTGCAAATTTATCTATAACTTGATTGACATCATGGATGTGATCCATAGTTGAGTATCCTTTCGTAAACCTAGCCTGATATCTGTGTGGTTGGGAATCTAGGCTTCTCCAATGCTAAGTAAAGCTGTAGATTGGGCTAGTTGGTAATTCATAGTGAACAAATGTAGTGCAGCAGAAACAAACGGCGCTCGTCCGTGTGTATTCTTTCCGAGAGCGGTCGTCCGTGTGTCATTCTTTCCGTCCCGTGTGTTTCTGCTGCGCTACATTTGTTCACTATTCTCCAATGCGGTTGAGTATACCTTGCTACACAGCTTCTAAAAAACTCAGAATAGGCTGATGATTCCGTATTTTTTAAAGTCGTTGGTATCTAAATTTATGCGAATAAGAATATTATTGCCATTTTCCTGGCAATGGGTATTTTTTCGGTCCTTGAGTATTCTGGACATATTGTCGCAAGCTTCTCTAATGCTACATCTCCTATCTCCTTCAAAATATCCATGGTGTACCGTTGTCGCCTTATACTTTGATTGTTTTCATGTCCTAGAAAGCATTTCCTACTACCTATTTGGTAACTAGTACGACGTCGCAAGTTAAGCTTGAACGCAAAGTTGTTTTCTTTATTGTAGCGTCGCGGGCATACAGTCTGGTGTAGAATCGTTCTGCTACCTGTAGTATGTCGTCCATGCTACTCTTACTCTTAATGTTAATGTTAATGTTACTACTGTTAATGTTACTCTTCTCGGTTTTAGTGAGTACATTCTGCCTTAGCAAATGGTGAGCCTGCTCTTAGTTGCTCTCCAACTTTTCCTACATGCAGCGTTTTGTTCATCACCACGATGGTGTATGCTCGAATTTCATTTGATTTGCTTCTGCTAATCAATTCAAACAGCTTTGGTAACTCAATATGATTCACCGCACTTGACACCGTCATGTTCTTTGGTTTTGCAATTAGTAAAGACCATAGTCTTTCTTGGGCTACTTATATTTATTTATTTACAATACTGTTAGCCCTTGCGGGCTGTGACAGGGGTGGGAAGTGAACAATACACACTATTAGGCAAAAAACAAGTCCAGCCGTCGTTGAAAGTCCTGTGAGGATCTACATCCTGTAAACACCTCGGGAGGAAGCGCATTCCAATCAACAATAGATCGGACTAGAAACGAAAACTTAAATACATCCACCCGCGGTACATACGCCTGTACAACAAATGAGTGATTGGTACGAGCCGACACTCGCCCTGGGGAGCGAGTGCAGAAATTTAGGTCTGTCAGAAATGCAGGTCTGTCAGAAAATGCAGGTCTGTCAGAAAATGCAGAAATTTAGGTCTGTCGGTCTGTCTGTGTCTGTCTGTCTCTGACTCGATTCAGACACCTTGAAAAAGTTAAACAAAAGCTGGGGAATAGCCTTATAAGCAAACAGCGAAATCAAAACGTTTAATACCGGTGGAAATGTTAATACCTGTCGATATCGCTTAAAAAGAACAAGACATTACCCAAATATAACGCCGAAAATCAAAACATAAGTGATATTTGCAGTACTTATAATCGGTGCTCGGTTTTAGCAATAGCCCAAAGTAAAACATCAACTGCAGAAAAATGCGTTCACTAGGTCGCCTGCTCTCTCCCGCGCTGCTACAGCTCCCTGTGGTGTTTTAAGAAATCAAAGGGCAACTGCAACGAATAATTCCACTAGCTAGGTGCCACGCTCCGCTTGGACCGCTCCTGGAAAATGGCAACGGGGTTCTATAAACTTTGGAGTAGGGTGTCTCGATTCATGCGCGTCTCCGCCGTACAGCAGCGCTGGCATCGAGGCACCCCACCCGGAGCAGTGGAACACGGTAAATTTAAATTCAGTTGAGCAAAGCTCTAGCGTGTATTCTTGAGAGCACCTAGACTGGAGAGGAACAGCGTGAGAGGTGAGCGGGAAAGAGAAGAGAGGTTTTTACCTGGCAGAGGCGCCAGTCGACTATCTTCTTCGACTTTCGCAACGAAAGGAGCAAATATGCGGCCAATTTTTCCTTCTTTACTTACTCAGTTTTGCAGTTTCTTTCTTAGGTCCTCCTTCTGCAAACCTGCTGCATATTCTGTGATTGCCGTTGTTAGTTTTATCATTTATCCTGTCAACACTGCCCCCGTTCTCCTCGTTTAGAAGCGCCTATTTGATTTGGAGAGGTGTTTTAAACTCCTAGGACCTGGCTCTGCCTCGCTCCCATACTGGGTGGCCTACATTTCACGACTGTGGTTCTTTCTTTTTTGAGATTGAGGCCTACCTTGCATCCAATCATCCTATGATCGTTGCTCCGACACTTCCTTAATAACTCTATGCCCTCCACATTACCGGAGCTGTCACTTTAAATGAAGTCAATTTTGTGTTTTGTCGCACCATCAGACTTTTTTCGTGTCCATTTCCTACTGTTCCGATTTTAGGAGAAGGAGTTCATCAATCGCGGGTTATTTCTCCCAGCAAATACCACAAGCTTGTCTCCTCGACGGTTGCGATAGTCTATTCTAAAGTTTCCCACTCATATTTCTGCCATTTGCTTCTTACCCCTTTTTGCGTTGAAGTCACGCACCGCTATTTTGAACTGTGTTGTTCACTTCTTGGATTTTCAACCCACGTCATGGTAGCAAATGTCTACGGCTTCATCGTCGCACGTAGTTGTCGACGCATAGGCTGTCCATTGTTGAAGCTCTCACACCTATGTATCTCCATCATAAAGTCTGCGTCTGCTTTGTTCATGCTGAAGAATTCTTTTGCGTTACCTGCTAATTTATTAGCATTAAGAAGTCTTCTCCATGTTCTTTGTTCTTATGGAGTGTGCGTACCCCAAAATATGCCTGTTAGTCAGCTGCATAAAGCCCTGTCCTCCTCTTCGAACTTCGCAACCCCTTATGATATCCCATTTAATGTCTCATACCTCTTATGGTGGTTGTCGTGTCCGGCCGAGCGCCGCAGTTATCGTCAGGACGATAAGGCGCATGCGCGCCAAAAGAATAAAAGGCGCGCACCGCAACCTGCCAGCGCGCTTATCTCGACCAGCCACGCTCAGTCGAGCATGTGGAAATAAACGTCGCTCACTCATGGAAACTTGTCTGCTCCTTCGCACGAACCACGATAACACAACAACTGGCGACGAGGATGGGATTTGAAGGCGTCGTTCTTCAGTTTGGAAGGCAAGTGTTTCCGAAATTCGCTCGGGGTAGAAGACTGTTTTTGCAGTGTGCGAAGCCAGTGGACTGTCATGACTGGAGCCGAGGCCGCCGGAACGCACTTCGTTGGGCGACTGGGCCAGTTTGAACCTTTCGACGAGTCCGGCACCGATTGGGCTTCGTACGAAGAGCGGCTTACGTCGTTCCTGATTGTCAACCGGGAACCCGACAGCGACAAGGTACACGCTTTCTTGATGATGATGATGGTTGGATGTTTATGGCGCAAGGCCAACTGGGGCAAAGAGCGCCAAAACAATAGTCATATATGAGGGGTGAAACCTTAAAAACTAAGTAAAGTCAGCAAAAACCAAAGTGAAATTACAAAACGACAATGAGCATGGCTGGTGTATAGGGCCAGATTTCATGATGCGTGATAGGAAATGAGGTTTAAAAACTTGACGTCTAACAAATACTCAAACACACGTTTCACAGAAACAATGGCATCGTCACCTAGAAAAAACGATGGATGTAGGGGAATATGTTGTCTGTAAAGTTCTCTGAAGTGTTTGTGTCGTGTTGTGTGAAGTGCCTTGCATGTGATTAGTATGTGCACTACGGATAGGGCCTCTCCGCACCTGCTGCACTGGGGCCTAGAAGATCCCGCCAGCAGTTACGAGTGAGTTGCATGCGTGTGCCCTATCCGTAGCCTACCCAAGGCAACTTCCGTGTGTCTGTTGTGTGAGTCAGATGTGTTCCGTCCCAAGTGTGGCTTTATTACATGTAGTTTGTTGTCTGTCTTTTCGTCCCAGTGTGTTTGCCATGTTCTGCGCAGGTGTTGTCTTATGTGTGGCTTGAGGTCTGTGTACGGTATCGTTGTAATGTCCACAGTGTTCCTGAGTGCAGCAGCAGTGGCCCTCTCGTCTGCCAACACATTCCCAGCGATCCCTGCGTGTCCTGGGACCCAGCAGAGGACCAGCTCGTGCTTTTGTGCAGACACGGACATGATAGTGTTGAATACAAGATGAACTATGTGGTTTTTGGGGGGCTTGTGCGATGACAGTGCGCGAACAACACTCAAAGAATCTGTATAAATGATGGAATTGGGAATTTCAGTTTCAAGAATGTGTCGTACAATCAGTAAAATTCCATACGCTTCTGCTGAAAAAATTGATGTGTGCACGCTCATGGTTCTGGTTGCATTGAAATTTGGACCATGAGCAGCGCACGACACCATACTGGAGGTTTTAGAAGCGTCACTATAAAATTCTGCACATGTGTATTTAAACTGCAAAGACAGAAAGTGCTGCAGTATTGCAGCTCGTGGTACACGATTTTTGTCAAGTCTCATAAAAGAAAGGTCGCACGACACAGGGCGAACTTGCCAAGGCGGTAAACTGTTAGAAAAGGATGACCTGTACACATCTAAAAACGAACCACTGAGATCCGAGGCTCGCTCTCTCACTCTAAGTGAAAAGGGCACAGGAACGGATGGGCGATTTGCAAAGAGCACAGATGTTGATGTATCGTTAAAGACAGGATAAAAAGGATGATTAGTTAGTGATGAAATTTTAAAAGCATATAGCAAGTCCATGTACGTTCGTTGGTTCTCAATGCTCCACTTATCACACTCGACATACAGACTCTCGACAGGGCTATTGCGAAAAGCACCCGAGGCGAGACGAAGCCCCAAGTGTAGCACTGGGTCAAGCATTTGCAACGCTGTTTTAGTCGCCGACCCATGCACCACACTGCCATAGTCCAAACGAGACCCAACCAAAGCAGTATACAAGCGCAGCAGGAGTTCTTTATCGGAACCATGGGATTGGTGGGAGAGAACCTTAAGGATATTCATTGTTTTAAGACATTTTTGTTTTAGTTGTTTCATATGAGGGATAAAGGAAAGTTTTTCATCAAGAATTATACCGAGGAACTTGTGTTCTTTTTTGACCGGAATCAAGACACCATTCAGCTTGATGTCTGGATCTGGCCTGATCCCACGCCTTTTGGAAAACACAACACAAGTGCTCTTGACTGGGTTCAGCTTAAAACCGTTCTGATCTGCCTAGCCTGCTAGTTTGTGGACACCAAGCTGGACTTGGCGTTCACAGATTGACATATTGCATGATTTAAAAGATATTTGCACATCATCTACATATATTGTACAGGAAATGGTTCGTGGCAACGCCTTTCGAAGTGAGTTCATCTTGACAATGAACAATGTGCAGCTCAAAACGCCGCCTTGAGGCACGCCGTTTTCCTGCAGGAAAACATTTGAAAGGGCAGTGCCAACTCTCACACGAAAGGTTCGCTCCGCCAGGTAGCTATGAAGTGTATAAACATATTTCCCGAGACACCGAAGGCTTTTAGGTCGCAAAGTATCCCGTATCGCCAAGAGGTATCGTAGGCTTTCTCGAGATCAATAAACACCGTAGCACAAAACTGTTTATGGACAAACGCATCCTTGATATACGACTCAAGGGCGACGAGTTGGTCGTTTGTGGATCGCCCCACCCTGAAGCCGGCCTGGCAGCTCTCGAGAAGACCATTGAACTCTAAGAAGTGCACGAGTCTCCTGTTGATCATCTTCTCGAGAAGCTTGCCCAGGCAGCTTGTGAGGGCGATGGGTCGATAACTGGCGGGAGAAGAAGGGTCCTTACCCTCCTTCAGGAACGCCACTACAATAGCCTCCCTCAAAGATTTTGGGATGTGCCCCGAAAGCCATATGTTGTTGTATAAGTGTAGGAGTGTTTCAAGAGTATGTGGGTGTAGGTGTTGTATCATTGTGTATGTAATCTGGTCTGCGCCTGGAGCTGAAGGTTTACATGTGCTCAGGGCAGCCTTCAGCTCATATAGAGTAAATTCAGAGTTGGAACCAGAATTTGACCTGTTATTATCACGTAAGGACTTCTTTTCACAAGTATTTTTATGTTTCAGGAAAGTGTTTGTGTAGTGTGCAGAGCTGGAAACGTGTTGGAAGTGTTGTGCAAGAGTGTTAGCCTGGTCTTCGAGTGTGTCCCCTGTTGTACTGACCAGGGGCAGGCTATGTGTATGTTGTCCTTTAAGTTTGCGTATTCTTGTCCATACCTTGTGTGCATCTGTGTATGAGAGAATGGATGTAAGGAAGGTGCGCCAACTCTCTCGTTTTGCCTCACGGCGCACACGTTTTCCGAACGCCTTGGCCCGTTTGAACAAAATGAGGTTACCCGACGTGGGGTACCGACGAAGGATACCCCACGCCTTGTTCTGGGCCTCTCGCGCCCGCCTACAGTCCTCATTCCTCCACGGCCTCCGCTAGTTGCGCGGGGCTCCAGAGGCGTGGGGAATGGACTTTTCGGCGGCGTCGAGGATTTGCGCCGTGAGGAGTTGGGTAGCTTCTTCAACGTGTAGGTGTCCTATGGATGTGTGGTGTGGTTTGGATGTCTCTGTAAATGTATTCCAGTTAGCTCGTGCTTCATTGAACATATTATGGGAAGATGGACTGCTTGGGCCTTTACCTATGTATGTGAGTGAGGTGGGGAAGTGGTCACCGCCATATGGGTCAGTTCCCACTCCCCACTCCACAAGAGGAAAGAGAACTGCGCAGCCAATAGCCAAGTCAAGACATGAGCATGTGTTGTGACCTATGTTATGGTATGTCGGCTGTTTATTGTTGAAAAGGCATGCTCCAGAAGATGTAAGGAATTTTTCTATCAGGCGACCTCGGGCATCCGTTCTGGAAGAGCCCCAAAGAGAGTTGTGAGCATTAAGGTCGCCTGTAAGGATGTATGGTTCGGGCAGCTGGTCAACCAGCGCCTCGAAGTCGGAGCTCGTAAGTGAAACATCAGGAGGAATGTATATGGAGCATACCGTTATCAACCTAATAAATATTATTAAGCGTATTGCTAAGCCTCAAGGATAGTGTTCAAGGTGACAGGGTGGCATGCTAAGGATTTCCGGACGATTATGGCCACACCGCCAGAAGAGTGTGTGCAGCCATCCCTGTCTTTCCTGTATACCAGGTAACTATTCAAGAAATTTGTGTGTTTAGAATTCAAATGTGTTTCCTGAACACACATTACTTTTGGCTGATTCGTATGCAGAATCTCATACACGTCGTCAAGATTATTCAGAAGGCCTCTGCAGTTCCATTGAACAATATTTTCTCTTCCCATTATTTACTTTGAGAGCTACTGGAGTGTGTATGTTTATGTGTCGTCTTTCGGGGCTGTGACTCTTGGATTGGGCTTTTTGGGCGACCTATCTGAAGGCTTGGACGTCGGAGGCCGCTCTTGCGCTGCATTGCAGGCAAGAACGGCACGACGTCCATCTCGTCGTCCGATGTCCTGGGTGTGCCCGTCGAACCGGGCCCCCCGGACTTGGCCCCCCTTCCGGGGCCCTTCGTTTGACCCACCACCGCCGGTCGTTTCGGAGGCACCAGAAGTGGCACGGGCGGTGCGGTGGCGGTGGGAGCCGGTGCGGGGCTCGTGGTGTCCATGGCACACTCCAACGCACTGGACGATGGGGAGGCACGGACGGGAGCGGCACCGGTCCCGACGGAAGAGGTTGCCACCACAACCGCTGCTGCCTCAGCGAGCGGCGTGGTGGCGGGTTGGGCTGCCAGAGGCAACCCAAGGGGGGGCGGAGGCGGGACGAGGTTTGACTCGCGGTACTGGGTCCCCGCCGAAACTAGACGCCGCTCCGCCCCCCGGCGAGCTGCGTCGGCATACCTCCCCGGGGGGAAAGAGGCGAACCTCTTTCGCGCCTCTGGGAAGGTAAGATTCTCAGTCACTTTAACCTTGATGATCTCCTTCTCCTGTTTGAATTTCTCGCATGTTCTAGAGTAGGCCCCGTGGGGTCCCTTGCAGTTAGCACAGATGAGCGTTTGCGATGGGCAGTTGTCAGATGCATGATCATGTTGTGCACACTTGGCGCATGTTAGTCGACACGACAAGCATTAGTGCCATGTCCAAACCGCTGACACTTGTAGCAGCGGCGTGGGTTCGGCACATAGGGTCGGATCGGACATCTCAGGAAACCTGCGCTGACCGACTCAGGAAGTGTTGAGCGGTCAAATGTCAAGATTATGTGTTTAGCTATTATTTGGTCGTTTCGGCGTATAGTGATTCGCCGCACAGCTGTTACCCCCTGATCGCTAAGGCCGTCCAGCAGATCTGCTTCAGTCTCATTTATTAGATCTCTATCAGAGATCACGCCCTGGCAGCTATTAAGACTGCGATGGGGCGTGATCTTGATGTCGACATCGACCATGCGGGTTTGCTTCAAGAGGTTACAGGATTGCTGTTTGTTTTGGACTTCAATTAGGACTTCTCCCGTTGTGAGCTTTTTAGCTTTGTACGATTTGCCTACAAGGCTTTCAAGAAACTTGGAAATGATAAAGACAGACTGGGAAGTGGTGGGTTTTGATTTATCCAGGGATTCCATTACCAGAAAGCGCGAGAAATTATCGGGCTTTGGAATGGAGATCGAAGACAAAGGAGGAAAAGATACTTCGGTGCGGCCCCTTTTCAGGGACCAATCACGTTTGGGAGGGGGTTTAGAAAATGCCATGTGACACATTGAAAAGCAGGGAGACGGGGGTACTTTCTTCTTTGACCTTACCCTGGTAGTCAATGAGGTCCCGGAGCTCCCTGCCTGATAGACAGGCAGGGAGCCCATCAACCGGAGCTCGACCAAGGCTCCGACGGCCACCGTTCGCGGCTTCTAACGGTTCACCTATAAACACATTGCCACGGTTGGATCCAGCGTATGTTTGGGGGCTCGGGGTCCGCGGTATCGCCAGTACCGTCACCAAGATTGCTCAAGGTGCCCCGTGCGGGGTACACGCTTTCTTGAGCATTATCGGTCCAAAGACCTACGGTTTGTTGAAGTCATTGACAGCTCCGGAACTGCCTTCTACGAAGAGTTTCGAAGCCCTCAAGAAAGTTTTGAGCGACCACCTGTCCCCGAAGCCGTCCGTCATTGGAGAGCGGGCGAAGTTTCACCGGAGGTGTCAACGAGAAGGCGAGTCCATAAGTAATTTTGTGGCCGAGCTGCGTAAACTGTCGCAAACGTGCGAGTTTGGAAGCGCCCTTGACGAGTCGCTTCGGGACCGCTTCGTGTGTGACTTGCTACGAGAAGACATTCAGCGAGTGCTTTTCACTGAGGATAGCAAGCTTACGTTCCAGAAGGCGGTGGAGCGCGCTCTTGCCATGGAAGCAGCCAAGAAGAGTGCTGCGGAGGCACGGGGCAGCGACGCCACAGTCGGCGACGTGCACAAGGTGGAAGCAGAATCGCTGAAAGCAGGTAAGACCTGTTTTCGCTGTGGTTCGCCGAAACACAGGAGTGAAGCGTGCCCTCATTTGGACGCAACCTGTTTCAACTGTGATAGAAAAGGGCATATCCAGAGAGCCTGCCGAAGTGGTGGTAAGACCGCTTCGAAGCAAAAGCGGGTAAAAAGGAACGTGAAGACACTGGAGGTTGTGTCGAGGAAATCTGCGACTCTCAGTCTAAATGGCGTGTCGGCGGCTCAACACGACCCTGCCATTGTGCAGATGACCATCAACGGCGTCTTGGTGAACATGGAGCTCGACACGGGAGCGGCGGTTTGCGTCATGTCAACGACGCAGTTCCGTCAGCTCTTTCCTTCGGCGGTACTGGAGCCCACCAGAGTAAAACTTCGGACATACACAGGAGCACTGGTACAACCTCAGGGCGTCTCTTTGGTCAACGTGCAGCACGGCGACTATTCTGCAAGTCTCCCGCTCTACGTTGTGGACCACAAGGGACCCCCTTTACTGGGCCGGGAGTGGCTGCACGCCGTCCAGCTGGCGTGGACGAAAATCTGGAACCTGAACAACATCACAAGGTCAGGCACTTTTCCTCATATCGGCGTAAAAAAAAGGCTTGACGCATTGCTGCGAAGTACCAATCCCTTTTCAAAGACGAGTTAGGCACGATAACGGAAGAGTGAGCAGAACTTTTTCTTAAACCTGACATGAAGCCGAGATTCCTTAAGGCAAGGAATGTTCCGTACGCGTTGCAAAAAGCTTTCGACGCTGAACTGGCTAAAATGGAAAAACTGGGAATTATATCGCCCGTTACGACGTCAGAATACGCTACTCCAGCAGTACCAGTAATCAAGCAAGATGGTAGCATACGGATTTGCGGTGACTACAAGACGACAGTTAACGCGTGCCTTGATGTCGACCGCTATCCTTTACCGAGGGTGGACGACCTGTTCGCAGCCTTGTCGGTAGGTAAGCATTTCTCGAAGATTGATCTAAACCGGGCCTATCAGCAAGTGCTCATGTCGGAGTCGTCAAAACAATACCTCACGTTGAACACGCAGAAAGGATTGTTTGCTGTGAATCGATTGGCGTTTGGAATTTCTTCCGCACCTGGGATTTTCGAAAGAATAATTGACACCATGCTGAAAGGCCTACCCGAGGTTTGCTGCTACCTAGACGACATTTTGGTGACGGGTAAAAATGACGAAGAGCATTTCACCAATCTGGAAGCTGTGTTAAAACGACTTCTTGAAAGAGGCGTCCGCGTCAAGAAAGTGAAGTGTTCGTTTTTCCAACAGGAGCTTCGCTACCTCGGACACAGAATCAGCGCAGAAGGCATCTCGGCAACGACGGAGAAGGTTGACGCACTCCTCAAGGCTCCAGCCCCTAAAGACAAGCAGCAGCTGCGGTCGTTTCTGGGAGTCGTCAGTTTCTACGGCAAGTTCCTTCCTAACCTAGCAACGGTGGCACAACCATTTTTCGGGCTGCTACGTAAAAACGCCCCGTGGTGCTCGGACGCGCGTTGCCAGGAAGCGTTTGCCAAGTTAAAGAGTTTGCTTGTGTCTCCACCGATTTTGGCGCACTACGACCCGTGTAAGCCGTTACAGCTATCATGTGACGCATCGCAGTACGGTCTAGGCGCAGTCCTTTCTCATGTTTTCGATGATGGCAGCACAAAGCCAATCGCCTTCGCATCGCGTACCCTGTCCGATGCCGAAAAGAAATATAGCCAACTTGAGAAAGAGGCTCTTGCAATAATATTCGGTGTCAAAAAGTTTCATTTCTATGTTTACGGCCGTGCGTTCACTTTAATCACCGACCATAAACCACTTCAAACAATTTTGGGCCCGAAAACCGGCATTCCGACGATAGCAGCAGCGCGTTTGCAGCGCTGGGCAGTCACGCTATCAGCTTATCGGTATTCGCTCATCTTCAGAAGGTCAAGCGAGAACGCCGAAGCCGATTTCTGTTCACGCCTCCCGCTTTCAGTAGCGAAAGATGAAACGCAAGAAAGCGAAGAGACTTTTTATTCATTGCGGTTGCAATCAATGCCAGTTTCAAGCCATGACATTGCCCGAACAACAGCTCGGGATCCCATGCTTTGTAAAGTGAAAGAGTTCGTAAGTGTGGGGTGGCCATCGTCTGTGACTGAAAAAGATTTGAAGCCTTTTTTTGAGAGACGCAACGACCTCACAGTTCACCAAGGCTGCATCATGGTCGGGATGCGAGTGATCGTGCCGGAAAAGTTGCGTAACTTGCTGCTGGACGAACTCCACGAAGGGCACCCAGGCATCGTGCGCAGCAAACAACTGGCCTGCAGCTACGTTTGCTGGCCGTCCATCGAGGTGGACCTCGAGCAGCGCGTCAAGGCCTGCGTAAGTTGTCAAGAGCAGCATTGCGAGCCGTGCAAAGCGCCCCTGCATCCTTGGTCCTGGCCAACAGCACCGTGGCAGCGCGTGCATATCGATTTTGCGGGCCCCTTTTTGCACGCAATGTTTCTTGTAGTCGTGGACGCGCACTCCAAGTGGCCCGAAGTTTGTATTCAGCGCTCGACTACTGCGGAGGCTACAATTGACACTTTGAGAGAGCTGTTTGCTCGTTTTGGTTTCCCAGAAACCATTGTCACAGATAACGGCCGCAGTTCGCTTCCGAAGATTTCAAGCTTTTTGTGAAAGAGATGGGCTCTCGTCACGTGCTTACAGCACCGTATCACCCCAGCTCTAATGGGCTTGCAGAGCGTTTTATTCAGACGCTTAAGAACGCACTTCGAAAACCTAGCGGAACGGACACGTTGCATCTGAGACTTCAAAAGTTCTTGCTTGCCTATCGCAACTCGCCTCATGCGACAACAAATGAGTCACCAGCGAATTTGTTACTAGGACGACGGCTGCGAAATCGACTCGATGTTGTCAAGCCAGGGGTGGGAGGAAGGGTTGCGTATAACCAGTTCAAGCAAACCGTGGCGCGCCCGCGTCGTGATCGCAACATGGCAGTCGGTGACCTAGTGATGGTTCGCAACTATCGAGGCAGGCCAAACTGGGTTCCTGCTGTTGTTGTGGGACAGTCCGGGCCTGTGTCTTTTACAGTTCGTGTTACCACATCCAGAGGCAGCTTCACCTGGCGTCGTCACATGGACCAGCTGCTCGCGCGGACCACGGATCCAGACCGCGGAGACGCTGACCAGGAGGGAGACGAGTTCCTGGCGTCTCAACCAAGCGCCGACCCGGTGACCCCCTCCATCCTTCCCACCAGTGGGCCAGCCGCTTCGCAAGAGATCCAGACGGCGGGTGCAAGACGCTACCCTACTAGAGACCATCGACCACCGGACAGATACCAAGCTGGAGTCTAGCTTGTTAATTTACCCAATATAAAAGGGGAGGGATGTCGTGTCCGGCCGAGCGCCGCAGTTATCGTCAGGACGATAAGGCGCATGCGCGCCAAAAGAATAAAAGGCGCGCACCGCAACCTGCCAGCGCGCTTATCTCGACCAGCCACGCTCAGTCGAGCATGTGGAAATAAACGTCGCTCACTCATGGAAACTTGTCTGCTCCTTCGCACGAACCACGATAACACTACAGTGGTACAACTGAGCTTCCATCGCTAGACATGGTTCATGCAGAAAAGGTTGCCATGGTCAGGTTGAAATAGTGGCCTTTTCAGATCCAGAGATTCTTAGACCCTGTGCTGTTAGCCTGACCACCGCCATCGTCGGGTGTTCTACAGCTGCTGGGGATGTAGGCCGAAATTTGATTTATCAAACCATAGGAGGTCTTTTCCAACTGCTACACCACATTGACTTGATCCTTTTGTTGCGAGGGAATGCTGTTGGTGCACCAAAGAGCCTTAGCAGTATGGTTAGACCTATCTGGTTTATAATATCAGGTATCCGGTACGATGCGTACATCCGGAGCAGGCAGCTCTTCATACCAGCGTTGGTTGGACTCACGCTTTAAGAAATGTGGGGTGTAATTTGTTTCTTCAACAGGTTTTCTATTCCTACGGGCGTGGTTTGATTTCGTTTGCCGCCGGGGCGGCATCAGATGCCCTGTTCACTCCTGGAGGAAAGCAGAATAAAACTAATCGCGAACTCTCTCCACGCTGGATGAGGTTGAAAGGTGGTTGCATTCTTTTTGCGGGAGGTAATAAAACAGCTAAGGAACACTCACTCCTGTTACAAAAAACATGCTGAAAGAACCACGTCGGAGCAGGTCGGGGATGTTGCCATCCACAGAAAGCTGTCATCTAAGAACTGTCGCCACGCGGGGGACCAAACAAAATGTAGAAACAGGACAATAAGGAGGGGTCGTGGAGGATGTTTCACTCTTAATCCTGGGGACCGTTCGTTTCTTCAGGGTTTCAGTCAAAGTTTAGCAGTGGAAGCATTGCTCAGAGGCTCGACGGCATATTTGCGCTGTGCGCACTTTATATAGAAGTTTTGCAAAACCATGCATATGCCTCGAGGTAGTGCCTGCCGCCACATATGAAGTTACGGAAGCTGTGATACAAGCAAGAAAAGTGGCCCGGATAACGAGCATTTTGGCACGACGATTCGTCCAGCGACGATAACCAGCAGTACCCTGGGTAATTCGTACTTCGATGAATACGCGTGATGTACTGCGATAACAGACTGCAACCGCTATGCCCCTGCTCTATATCGACATTTACCGTGCGTGCGTATTTGAAATGGTGCTGCGCCACAGTGACGTGGGGTTTGTCATGGCAGGACACCCTTGCCGGGGTTGCTGTACAAATTTGTTATCAACCAATCAAGATTAGCGAAAGCAAGAAACTAACATGGGGATGGACTTTCCATTTATCTCCTCAGGTTGGAGATATATTTGTCCATTTGTGTGCAGTACAAATTATATAACAAGCTACTTTTTGAACAATTTCTTATAGCTTCCCAATAAACATTTCTTTATCCAAGAGAAAAAATTTCCTTTCACGACGCGACTTAGTTTTAGTGACAGATTTCAATAATACACCAAGCAATGAGTAGGACGAAATTATCTTAATATATTGACCAATTGCTTCTGGCTCAATTTTGTAGCGATGCTCGGGTTTTCTTGTAGGAAGGTGGCCCTTGTTTCCTCTTAGCAGGTATGAGGGTTTGTAATTATATGGCTAAAAAGTAAAAACCTATAGCAAGGATCTGCCACGCTATCCGCTGGAGACGTCGTGGCCTCCGGCCCGTTCCAGCTCGTGAAGCGTAATGCAGTACTTCCAGTGTAGGCACACAAAGAAACAGCGTCCGAACTGTAGCAGTGAGTACAGCAATGCTTTTTAACAGAAATACTATCATTCTCCCAAAGAGCAAGGTAACCCTCTTTGGGAAGCCATAGTAGGACTTCTGTTCTCTTTGCCCTTAGTCGGCCTTGCGCCATTAAACTCTAAAAGTCATCATCATAGGACTTCAGTTCACCGTTCTATAACAACCATAGCCGCTGGTATTCCCCAAATCTTGTTGAGAGTTTTCTATGTTGTTTCCGAGGGCGCCTCACAACTCAACTAAGAATACCTTCACCCCCTCCTCGTGAGAGTCCGGGGAGTCCCGCGTGAACGGTACGGCTAAGCTGGTTTTTTGGGTTGTTACCTTATGCTTGAAAAGGGAATTGTATATGGGACAAGCATTTAAACTCCTTGGAAGAGTTTCCCAATTGCTTTACTTCTTAGAGTGCAGAGATCCATACAAAGAGCGAAGGAAGACAAAAAGGGTGGTGTGGGTGTGAGAGCTAATGCGATGCTCTGCTGACCGGTTCGTGGTCCTGACACTGTTCGGCACAGCCAATTCTTGCGTGTATGTAGTGCTTCTCTATTGTGCATAAGAGAACTAGAGGTAAGACACAGCGCGCAGTGGTATCGCGTTTCCACACGCAGAAAGCCGGCGCCACATATCCCATCCCAAACGACTACTTGCATCGCGTGTGATTCAAGTTCTTCCAGGTATAGCTTTACCTATTTCATTTCTGTTTGTTTTAAGACGGTGTCTTGAACGTAGGACTACTGTTAATGTCACAAGATAAGCCCTATATTTCCCATAAATTTTTGGCTAATTTGAGGTGCATTTTTCTCCCCATCTTCTAAAGGTATCTGCATAATAAAGGCCCTATTTTGTTTTTACAAATTTTAAGCTCTTTTTTTTGTACCGGAAATATTTAAATCACACTAAGGTAATTCAAATATTTTTCCGCCACTACATATATTTTGGTTTAACTTCCATAATGCAAATTTTAAAACAAGAAAAATAGGTTACGTGCATATTCTCAATTATGGCACAGTAGACGTGGCAACTTATGCAGATGACAGAAAAAAAAAGAATCAGTTGGTTATCCTGAAACCATAGAAATAATTGTGCAAACGTAAAAAAAAAACACTGGTTTGAGGTATCTGACGTTAAAGAAAGAAAAGGGTTGAAAAACTATACTTTTTTTGCAACAGACACAACTAGAGTAATTCATTACGTAAGCACCGCTGTCGTAATCACCATTAAAGTCATTTGTTCGCTTTCCAGCTTGTTGGCTGTCCTGCCTTGTCTATTTTGTGAGCTGTTGCAGCTCTGTTCGCAAAGTGTTTTTTCCAACCTGTTTTGCCCAATTGATGGTGGGTTCGCGCCCAGGGTTCAATCCAACTGATTTCGAAATTTCTGCTCATGCGATGCTATCACTGAATGAAAGAACGGCATCGAATGTTGCAATCTTGCAATATTGCGAGTGGGAAGGGGGCTACTCCAAAGCTCAAATCTGGAAAAAACGTGCACAGCGGCTTTGGAATCCGTTGGCTGAAAAATCAGCTATGAAATGATTTCAAAGCGATTTCTTAATACCGCTTGTTCCAGACTAGCCTTGTGATATAAACCTGGGAGTTTCTGCACGAAAAATATTGCAATAAACATGGAGCAGTCTATGAAACCGAACGTGTTCCCTTGATACTTGCTCCCTTGATACTAAATTTTAGAATATCGTTCAACAAAAATACATTGCTGCGCTTATTTAATTGCGACCGTAACCACATAACCGAAGTTTGTATTGTTATTTTCATTACACGTAAACATTTTCTCAAGGCTTAAGACAGCAAACAAAATAAAGCGCTTTTGAAATAACTTTTTGCTCTCAAAATGTTTATTTACAAGGCTTATGTATCGAGCTGGTAGCTTGAACATTACCCCCCAACTGGGCCAGCTGCTGGCGCTAGCAGTACGAACGCGCCCAAAATGAACTCAGTGAGCCTCCAATTTTAAAACGAGACACGAGTGGAGCAGCTTGTAAATGAAGGGGGGAGGGCGGGGGGTAAGGCGGGAAAAAGCAGTTGCGTTGCAGACATGGGAGAAGCCTGTCATCTTTTTACAACATTTGCATTGACACTCGTGCAGTTTTCCCGGGCCAATCGCAATTAATGCGCGGAATCGGCGGACATTTCTGGTTCGAAAGCGTGGTCCTATATTGGCCTCAGTCATGTATACTATTATTCGATGTCTAGACCGCTGTTGGCTACGTAAGGAGAGCAACTTTCAAACTACGCGCTGGAAAATCAAGCAATACACCCTTAGAGCCTATTTTGAACAGTGATAACGTTTAGCAATTCGTTGATTCCGGCGTTTCACAAAACGTATAATAACATTTTAAAGAGAAAGAAATCACCGACACGGGCAGGATGGGAACCTGACTGGTACATCAAAGGAGTTACAGCACGGCTGTATTACTCACTCGGGTACGACCGCGAGTTGTTACCCCGTAGTCGAACGGCTTGGTCATTTCGCTGTGACTGTGGGGAGAGGAAACACGCCACTTGCTCGACACAGAACACGTGGAGGCTACACGTTGCCCGTGCGGGCGGTTATTTAAAGTGCACAGTGCCTGTTCGTTGACTCTGCGTCGTCCACATGCTTCTTCTTCGCCGTTACAGACACAAAGATAGAGTAAATGTCGTTGGGGCAGCGAAGAAGGAGCAAACGGCGTAATATCGCGCACTGGAACCGTTGTAGCGCATCTTCAAGGATGCGCAGAGCTCAGCTACCATTAATTCTAACGCACTAGTGCGAGCTTGCTTAAATATTTATGGTTCAGATAACAGATTTCTTGAATGCTTTCAAATGTGAACAGCTTCGGCGGAAATCTGAATTGTTGGGTTAAAGTTGAGGAAGAGCCCAATATACCAAAAAATAGCGTTTAAAATAAAAGTGCTACACAGATTTTATAACCTATACGACTCCATTCCTCGATGGGTGACATTCTTTGACCGCAAGCATCAGGTATATGACGTGGGTGCTTTTTCTTTTTCTTTTACTCCAATCTTCCCCTGGCGGGTCGCAGGCAGTTTCTGTAAAGGTCAGTAAGGCATCGCAGGATCTATAAAGGCCTCCCCTACTCCCTTGTATGCGCGAGGACTAGTGGAGTATTCTTTGCGAATAATCTCTTTCGGTGCCCACCATCTGCGCGACGTCGAAGTAAATCCTGTGGTCAGTTTTATCGAAAGACATAGCGCTTTCGGGGAAACTTTACAGACTGGTCCTTTCAATTTTCCCATTTCAAGATTTGATGGGGTTAGGGAAATAGCACCTCCCATCGCAGTCCCACTCGCTTGCTCGAAATATTCTTTATTGTAGTAGCAGAAATACGTGGTCTCAAGCTAGAACTAGGAAAAGTGGCGCAATTTCGCGGACGCTAAGGCAACTCCTGAAGCCTAGAATATCATCGTTCTCGAGAGTAGTTGCAGGAGTAGGGTAGTTGTAAAGCACTGGTTAAAAGCAATACGCCCAGAATAGAGACGAGTCTGCCATCTGGGTCGATCGGTACTTTAGAGTCAAGTATATGAAGTGACCGGTGCTCTTGTGGTGGGTGGTGGTTTTGCCCACGAGAAGGCAGGGAAACTAGTGAAGTTGGACAGGGCCAGAAGTGGTGAATCCGTTAAGTTCACATTGGCCGTAGGTGAGCATCCGGCTAATGAGTTGTGTGTCGACCATAAAACAAGCCCCTCAGCCATCACTGCCGATTAGTCGTAGATACAAGCTTTGGAAGTTGAGTACTTCTTGAACATGTTGCCAAGAGTTGCTTCAGCTCTGTTTGAACTTCTAGGGTTGGCTCCCTTTTCAGCTTTGGTCGCGTTGAGCAATGTAGGAGCTCTGGGATCTTTATTCGTAGGTGAATGGTCAAGTACGGCAGTACAATTTTATTTGTCAGCATGAAGGATGACTACCTTATCATCATTCAGTTGGCAACGGATACATGCGGCTTGATGTGGTTTATAGTTCCTCTGGGGCTGTAGGGGAATGTACGAAAGAACACCGATCGCTCTCAGGGGGACTTCCTGTAAAGCCCCACTTCAAGGTGCACAATCCTGCTTTCGATGACTGCTACCATTTTTACACAGTTGGTCGGGTATTAGTTACGTTAAAGTCATTGCAGTTGGCTAAAACGCCCATCTCAGAAGCAGAAAGTTGTCTTGAGAATAAATATTGGCCACACCTGCGTCAGCAGGTGTTGCCATTTCTGTTTCGCGCTTAAAGATTACTCTCTTGGGAAGCGTGAATGGACTCAGATGCATACGAAGCCATAGCTTTTGCAAGCAAGTCAAGTCAATCATACTTGCCTGGTATGGGATGCGTCAGTTGCCAGCGAAGAAAGAGAAGGCTCAATTCCTTCCTCCTTAGGGTCGCTTGGCACTTGTGAATTCGAGCGTTCGCCAAATGCGGTTGAGCTTCCGCAACAATGTTTTGTTTTCCTTCTGGAGGGTTGACCATGAGCTTGAGCTGCTGGCTCCAAGGCACGATGGCTCTTACTACAAGGAAAATGTTTCTTGCAGGATGACATTGTTCGCCTGACGGTTACTTAACATTTTCCCACAGCTGCTGCTTCTTGACCGAAGTCAACGCGTAACGAATTGAATGTGAACATTTTCGACATATCTCTGTTTGGGATAGTGTTGAGGGAGAGGCAAATACACTAACCAAAGGTATTTACCAATAGCGGTTTCATTGTTTAAGAACTGACTCGGCTCCTTCATCAGGAGTGACTTTTGTGACCAAAAGGAGCGGCCATAGAAAGCTGCTTCTGTTTGCTTTCTTTATTTAGTCTAATGATTTCCTTGCGCGTCGTAGGAGCCCTTCCGAATGTAAGGAACGGCTACTACGGATCTATTCAGGCCTCTTCTACTCCCTTGGATGTGCCTTGATTTGAGCAGCGTTCTTTGTGAGCAATTTATTTTGCTGCCAATCATCCGGGCGCCGTCGAAGTCGCTCCGATGATAAGCTTTCTCGCAGTGTCTGCCGGCGAATCGTCTGCGATAAATGGTTTAATTGTGAGCATCGCTTTTGTGCTGTTGGAATTGTTCAGTGAATTCCGTATCCCAGCGGCGTAACCAGTATCGCATTCTGCGCAAGCAAGTTTGTATGCGGCCACTTGGGCTTTTTCATTTAGCGGACGATTGTGTGGTCAAGGCATCAGCCATCCAAGCGTTGACACCTGTTTGTTGGCGAAGCTAATGCCTTTCTTCCAAACAATGCAGGACAATGTTTTACTGGCCTATTTAACATAAGGGTGGGGAAATATGCTTGGGTTAACCGGGAGGACAGGGTGGGCGGGCATGCGGTGCAGCCGGGAGAACGATTGTTCCGCGTCGACACCAAGAGAGTGGAATAATAATGCTTGCTTGCCGATCGGTGGAAATGGCGTTTGTCGTGCCGTAACACGTTACGCCTTGGTCAGTATTCGGATGATTTTTTAGCACCAACCAGAGAGTCCCAGCTGTTGTTATCAAGCTAAACTTGTGACACAGGTTTAACAAGTACATGCCAATGCGCCAACAACAAGTTATGATGATGAAGCCGAAGATATATTCATCGAATCAGCAATGAAGGAGGCAACAATGCCATTCACTATTGTGATAGAAACCTTTAACGCAAAGGTTGCTAAGAAGCAAAAGGTAGCACGGTAAGTTGAAAACTTCCGAAGAGGCAAACAATGAATCCCATTACTAAACGTGAACGCCAGAAGCCTCGAGGATAAAATGGAGCCACTTGAAGACTTGTTGCTACATCATGAACCAGATATTGTCGCAATTACAGAAACATGGCTCTCATCTGATGTACTCTGCCATGAACTCACTCCCCTTAACTACGCTGTCATCCGAAAACATAGACAATTTCAAAGCGGAGGCCTCGCGTTGTTAATTCAGACGTTCAATTTCACACACACTACTGCCAGATGTTCTGAACAGAGAAGCGATTTTCTGTAAACTTTTGTGCAATAGCACAAGCATAGTGGCGGGAGCCAATCCTCTGGATCGGAATGCAAAGTTTCCGTTCACTAATATTTTCAGCAGCATGTTCATAGCTCTGCAGTGGTGCTAATGGGCGGTTTTACCCATGCTAATAAAAACTGAAGTACCATGCACGATACCTCACTGGTTTCGCAGGGTTTATTCAATTTAATGTTAAATTTCAACCTCTATCGAATTCTTTCATGCTTACCTCGCGTTCAAGGAACAGCCACAAGTAAACTAGAAAAAATACTTATTAGTAGTCACCCATACTGACACTCAAGTTGATGTTGTAGAGGGCATTTCAGAGCACAGTGTGCCTATTTGCCGGTTAACACTTGATCACAGGTTACACCTACAATCAACCGTTAACCATGCTTCAAGGGTCATCAAATTTATGAGTTTATAGAATTGAACTCTGATACCACCACAACTGTAAATGGCATCTGGTTAAGGTTCAAGCACCTTGTTCTGTACTGCATTAATAAATTTATTTCATTGCTGCCTACACGGCCGCACAGAAACAACCCCTGGATTGCACGAGAAATTCTAAACGCAAAGCGGAATATTAATGGACTACGGAAAGCACTAAAAATCAGAGCTGCAGTGCGAATACATCAACACTAAAAACAGCTAGTTCATACTTTATGGCCAAAACAAAACAAACGAAACAACATCAATTTAAAGGAACGCTACCGTCATCATCATCACTGGTAACTCACAAAGGATCTGGAACCATTTCAGCCCTAGAAAAAACAACAGTCTCGAATGTCCATTGCAACAGAAAACGGTGAAGTCCAATATGTTCAACCTTTTCCGCTCTGTTTTTACAATAAATGACGGGAAAATTACACAGCTTGCATGTATCGATAATTCTGGAATCAGCCGAATAGGTGTAGCTGATGAAGTAATATTTCGTCTTTTGCTCGACCTAGACCCCAAAAATCTTCTGGCTGGGCGACGTCCCCAATTCCTTTCTTAACGATATGCCGAATGGTGCAGCAAATACCTTGGTTTGGTTTTCCGAAAATCTCTCGCCGTAGCAAAACTTCCAGACGACTGGAAAAAGCTAAAATATTACTGATTCCCAAAGCAGGAAATCTGGATAATCCTTCAAATTTTAGGGCAATATATGTACCTAGCACGTATTGCAAAATATTGGAACGTATAATCTTCAAACAACTCTTTTTTAGAGACGAATGGCATTTTGTCATCTGGCCTCATTGGTTTCACTGCAGATTGTCGACTACACGCTACTAAAAAAAATTGTTCATGATTTCGCACTGTCTACTAACGTATTGTAGGGTTTAACGCGCCGACGAAGCGCAGGCGATGAGGCGCGCCGTATTGGAGGGCTCCGGAATAATTTTGAACACCTGGGGATCATTAACGTGCGCCGAAATCCCGTACACAGAGGCGTTTTTGCTTTTCGCCTCCGTCAGAAAACCGGCCCCCGCGGCCGGGAATCGAACCCGTGACCTCTTGCTCAGCAGCGCAACGCGTTAGCCACTGAGCCACCGCGGCGGGTCTCTCTACTAACTGCAGGCAAACAGATATCCTACTTCTAGACTTTGCCAAAGCATTTGATTCCATTGTCACAACAAATAATTGCAAATCTTTGAAGTACTACTGGAGATGGAATATTAACAGATTGGGTTAAGGACTTCTCAACCGACCCTTCTCAGTAGGTCTTGTGTTACCAAGTACGGTCAGAAACATTGCCTGTGACGTCTGGAGTAACACATGGCTCCGTTTTGGCGCCTTTGTTGTTTCTTATTTTTATTATCGCTATCAAAGCCTATATCTCTTGCAAAAATAGGTTCTTCGCCGACGAATTGCAATATTTACAAAGAAATCAACACTCATTCAGATCACCTTGCACTAAGCGATTCGCTACGTCATCTTCCAGCTGATGCGACATGTGGCAAATGTCGAAAAAAACAGTGTGCATAAAGATAACCCGAAAATGCTATCAAGTATGATTACAGCGTTGGAGGCACCAGGCTTGAAAAAGTGAATGAACAAAAATATTTAGGCGTCACGATTACTCGAAACCTCAGATGGGATGCGCACACCTGTTATAATTCTTCGGTTGCTCTGCGGAAGCTCTTTTATCTTCGCAGATGCCTTCGGTTGGCCACTCAGTCAACCAAGATTTTAGCCTATACTGCTTACGTTATGACCGGCATTAAAATATGCTAACAAAGAATGCTTTTCGTATACAGTTACTAACATACAAAAGCTAGAAAATGTACAGGTGAAGGCAGCAAGATTCATCTGCAACAAATATAAGCAGACTGATTCCCCCACAAATACGATAACAGGCTCTGGCACCCAAACGCTGGCAATTTGAGCAAAACAAGCGTGCCTTAAACTTCTTTTTCAGCTACTTCACAACCATTACACAATTGACCCATTATTGTACATCCGTCCTTGAGACTCCCACGTTAACAAGCACAAACATTCACACACAGAGAAAGAGTACTCCTAGAGCAATGACATGTGCAAGGAATCCTCTTTTTTCCACTTGCTATAAGGGAATTGAACTGTTCAGATTCCTCCGTAAATATTGTGAAATCGTTATCTGACTTTACATTAGAATTAGAAAATATCTTCTGTAATGCGGTAACACTCTCATCCCCAGAGGCATTGCGCCACCAGTGAAAGCATATTATTTATTAATAATACAGCGCGACAGGAACAAAGGCTTAAGCGAGGCACACAGGACGAGCGATGAAAAATGAACAAAAATAAAAGTGAATGAACAACAAAAAAGCATATTAGTGGCGTATATAAGTGTTAACTATAGTGTTTGCAAATTTGCTTCTATTTGCCTCAGTAAAGTCGTGCGCAATTGGAATAAAAACTGCCCAGCGCACGCCCGTAGATACCGGTACCGTCATTTGCCTGCGCCCGGAGAAAACGGACGGACATGCGCAGTTGAGATGTCGCGAGCGAGGCTGCATGTCCCACTGCCTTATGTTGCCCTTTTCTCGCTCGCATGCTTGCCTTGTCTCAATGCCGCAAGAGAGCTGGAAACAATTGTTGGCGATGCGGCGCGAGTTAGCATCGGCGGGCACTGCGGGCTCGGCTCATGCAAGCGCCTGCCCCCCGTGTGTGCCGGCTTGATATTGCGGAAATATCTTTGCATATGGAAATTAGTAGCTTGAGCAAACAACAATGAACACCTGTTTCGCACCCCAACCATGCTGAGTGATGCCTGCTCTGCAGATTTATAAAAGCACTCAGGTGCCTGCCAAAAAAAAGAAAAAAAAAACCAGCCCGCCAAAACGGTTGTGCAAGCGCAACTGGCCTATGAAATGGTTGGACCTGTCTATCTTCCCATTTTTGTGAATATTAAAATTCAGCCTGTGATTTTCCCAGCCCACTCAATGCTTTCAGCTAATGTATACTTTATCATTGGAGAAAAATTCGAGTAGTATAGCCATTGTTGGCTACAAGCACCAAATCCGCGAAATTCCTCAGCAGTGACTCCGTGAAACAAAAGCGCATTCTTGGCGGCAAGGAATTACGCTCCGCATTGCTCTCAACTCGACCAACACCTTCAGCTCCAGTGGCGGTAGTACTTGCAGTGCTTGCAGCGCTCTTGCGGTATTGCGACAAGGCAAAGCATCCGTGCGACGAGAGGGCGACGTATTGCAGTGGGACACGCAGCCTCGCACCCGACATCTCAACTGCGCATGCCCGTGCTTTTTCGACGGCCGCTGCCAGGTGACGGCGCCGGTATCTTAGGCCGTGCCCTCTGCCGTTCATATTTGAATTGTCCATGAGTGTACCACTGGATTTCATGCACAATTTCGTTTCTTCTTGCTGTTGGTTTCTTTGTATCGTCAGAGGGTGAAAAGTGTGACTTGATTATGCATTTTGGTATAAGTGTGTATATGTTATATGTTTTACAAGTGTAGTGTTCAAGAATGTCAGATGCGTATTCTTCCTATATCTAATTAAAACAGAACTAATTTGCATAATTTTAGCCCTATACTTTGGGATGACTGTTATTTGACTGCATTCCGGTTTCAGTTTTCTGGGCTGATGTTTATTTATGTACCACCTGCATGTACAATCTGTACGCCCACCTGCTATGGTGTCGGAAGGAGACTGTCAGTATCGAAAATAACTAAATAAATACATCAATACATAAATAAACAAGTAGCATACCATAGGCGTACCCTTCACTGTGATTTAGGAATTCTATGTGCATTATTCTCCGGCAATAACTATAGGGTAATATGATCTCGTAATCGTGGGGTATACACTGCACACACGCACATAAATAAATAAATAAATATATATACATATATATATATATATATATATATATATATATATATGTATATATATATATATATTTAAATATATATATATATATGTATATATATATATATATAAATATGAACATTTAAATTTTCAGCTGCGCAATTTGTTTAAAGGCAGCGTGCCTGTGCGGTTGTTCCCCGTGACGTGCGAATTGCAGGCGACCGGAGGTATCAAAAAAAAACAGAAGCCATCATCTCATAGGAGAAGCTATACGGGTAAATGTCACTCGAGAATTCGCTGAAAGCTCTCATAGAACAATGTAGCAACCCAATCTCCACGCGTCCTTTTTGACGCACAAGGTACTTCGCAGCGTTCACAGTAAATCGTGGTTTTCATATTTCAACCATAGGTTTTCGTGACATGTACACCTTGTTTGAACTGCTAGTGCCAGGGGTATTTTCGCATAGATAATGCAAAAGAAGTGATCGACTTCGGTTTCTTTTCGAATTTCGCTAAAATATTAAAACCAGTCCCAACCTGATCCCTTTCATTTGTAAAAAACGCTGTAACAACGTTGAATCCTATAAGCACGAGCTTCTCACGGAAGAGTGGGCTCTCGGGTTGCCTTTCGACTTGTTGTGGGAGCAGCTCCCCGCCAAGAAGCCCTATAAGAGTCTTTCAAGCAAGACGAAACCTGTTTCTTTTTGTAGGGCGACATTGCTCTAAACGATAGGAATAAAAATCGTTTCATGCCTCAAAACAATGGCTTGGAATTTTGAACTCCGTAGTTTAGAGCCGCACATGTATTAGAGGCTTTATTTTCAGAACTAATTTATTACTCATTGATAGTTCTTGTGATCGTTAAATTAAAAGAGTACTTTTCAAACTCAGAAAAAGAAAACTTTTATTTATTTTACAAAGAAATATATCCCTACGCTGATAGGACTACGACACACAAAGGATTTATGAAAACACTGTAATAGTTGGAAGTGTATCTGTAAAAGGGAAATTTTATTCTGGGGCCTCGCATCTTGGCCCACTGACTCACTCCCACCTTGCGCCCCCCCTCCAGGGACCACGTCGAACTGAAAACGCAAACAAAAACAAGGACAATTTCATTTCCAGTTCTTTCTTTCTTTACAGAAATATTCACAAAATCACCAATATTTGTTTATGCCACTGCTTGATACGACCGTAGGAAATCATTTTCCTACTCATGAACAACATGTTTTTCATAAAAATGTAGTCTTCTTATATGTGCTTTCTGCGTTGTTAGGGAAAATGACCAGGTTATTCGTAGAGATAACTTGAACACCACAAAAAAGTCCCGCACATCCGTAAGAAAGACAAGAGAGCCATAGACCGTCAATTGAAGTTTGTTTAGCGCACACAAAAAAGTATATATGACTCGCGAACGATCGGCATGGTAACCAGTGCGAGTTGCGGCGCGCCATCTTTCTATTCCCACCTGCAAAACTATGTTGTGATGTTCCAGTTGAACGTCTTTGGTTGTGTTTGTTCTAACTCGTTTATATGAATGTATATATAAATATATATATACAGAAAGAGAGGTCGCCAGTCTACAACGCCAAAGGAGGCATTGGGGTGTTGTTAGACTCCTTTTTTAACTATGGGTAATGAAGTTAACATTTTTTGAAATATAAGAAAGAAAGAAAGAAAGAAAAGCACGGGCCGAGAGTGGGGACCGATCTCACGCCTTTCGGTTAGAACCCACGCCTTTCGATCAGAGTGGCGCTGGCTACCACCCTCAAGCATTACAGTTCTAGTGAATATAAATACCTCAGAAAGTGAAGGGGAACACAGCGCCCAAATAGCCGAATTGGTAAGGCATTCGAGATGTAATCGAATAGCGTAGGTTCGATCCGCACTCTGGGTGCGTGTTTTTCTTTCCTTCTTTCTTTATTCCTTATATTCAAAAAATGTTTACTTCATTAACCACAGTAAAAAAGGAGCCTAACAACACCCCTATGCCTCCTTTGGCGTTGTAGACTGCCGACTTATCTTTCTGTATTTCCTTAACAAGCCCCTCATTTCCTAACTATGTTAATCTGCGAAAGCCTAGCGAGGGTCTCGATTCTGGCAGCCTTGATGCCAAGGTAGCATAAGAGGGCTTCCCGCCAGTTACCCGCTCATGACAGGCTGTAGACATTCGAGTCACGCCCCGGGGTTTGAAAATGAAGGTCCTCTTCTCCCCGTCTAGTCAGGGTGGCGCTGGCTACCACCATCAAGCGCTAGATACAGTTCTAGTGACTATAAATACCCCAGAAAGTGAAGGAGAACACAGTCGCCCAGATAGCCAAATTGGTAAGGCATTCGAGATCTAAACGGAAGGCGTAGGTTCGGTCCCTACTTTGGGCACGTGTTTTTCTTTCTTTCTTTCTTCCTTATATTTAAAAATGTTAACTTCATTACCCATTGTAAAAAAAAGGACCCTAACAACACCCCTATGCCTCCTTTGGCGTTGTAAACTTCCGACCTATCTTTCTGTATTTCCTTAACAAGCCCCACATTTCCTAACTATGTTATTCTGCGAAAGCCTATCGAGGGTCTCGGTTCTGGCAGCCTTGATGCCAAGGTAGCATAAGAGGGCTTCCCGCCAGTTACCCGCGCATGACAGGCTGTATACATTCGAGTCACGCCCCGGGGGTTGAAAAAGAAGGTCCCCTTCTCGCCATCTTGTCAGAGTGGCGCTGTCTACCACTCTCGAGCGTTAGATAGAGTTTCAGTGAATATAAATACCCCAGAAAGTGAAGGAGAACACAGTTGCCCAGATAGCCGAATTGGTAAAGGATTCGAGATCTAATCGAAAGGCGTGGGTTCGGTCCCCACTCTGGGAGCGTGTTTTTCTTTCTTTCTTCCTTATATTTAAAAAAAGTGAACTTCATTAACCATAGTAAAAAAAGGAGCATAACAACACCCCTATGCCTATTTTGGCGTTGTAGACTTCCTACCTATCTTTCTGTATTTCCTCAACGAGCCCTTCATTTCCTAACTTTATACACGGCACGGGGGTTAAAAAGAAGAACCCCTTCACCCCGAATAGTCCGAGTGGCACTGGCTACCACCGCCCAGTGCAGGAAACAAAAAATACCTTGACACAAATACCCAAGAAAGAGGTGGGGAAACAGACCCGCCTGTAGCGTAGTGGTTATCGAACCAGACCGGTATTCTGGAGGTCGTGGGTTCGGATCCTACCAGGCGGCCATTTTTTCACCGCTATCTTTGAGACTCAAAAAAGTCTTTATGGGTTTCTAAGGCCTAACGCATTCCCCCATTTGCTTCCCGAGGTTTTCTTGACCGCCAACACTTATTCTGTGTTAATTCACCGAGCCCCTTATTTCTCATTTCTGATTCGCTACATGCATAGGGAGGGCCTCTGTTATGGCCGTCCTTGTGCCAAAGGTAGCTTAAGAGGGTTCAACGCTGGTCGACAACTCTCAACATGTCGTAGACACTCGAGGCATGGGCCTGGGGTTAAAAAGAAGGTCCCCTTCACCATGAGTCGTCCGAGTGGCGCTGGCTAACCCACAAGTTCCGGAAACAAAAAAATACCTTGACCTAAATACCCAAGAAATTGGTGGGGAACAGCCCCGCCGGTAGCGTATCGCACCAGACAGGTATTCTGGAGGTCGTCGGTTCAGATCCCACTCGGCGGGCAATTTTTCACCACTTTCTGTCTGACTCAAGAAATTCTTCACCTGTTTCTATGATCTACCTCATTCCGCCCTTTGCTTTCCGAGGTTTTCTTGACTGCCATCCCTTATTCTGTCTTAATTCACCGAACCCCTTATTTCCCGTTTCTGCTTCTCTCTCTCTCTCTCTCCCTCTCTCTCTCTATATATATATATATATTGTTAAGGGGTTTATTGGTGCTCAGGAACACCGAGGAAGCAGTCAGTAGACAAGGGATGATGCCGAGCCAGCTGAACCTCTTCTTCACAAGCTCCTTCTGATGATGATAGATGAGGTGTGCCAAAAGCACGGCAGTGATGATGATCCACGATAATGCACGACAATGGCGCTGTCAGGGAATGTCCCGTCGTCTTCGCTACAATTTCCCCCCGTGGAAGAAGACGCCATCCTGGCGGCGAATTACGGAGCAGACGAAACCAGAGGCTCGTGATAGGGTTTTAAGCGCTGCACGTGGACAGTCTCACGCCCACGGCGGCGGAGGTCCGTAGAGAGGGCCATAGGCTCAGCGATGTAGTTGACGGGTGACGTACGCTCCAAGATGCGGTAGGGGCCATGATACTTGGCAAAAAACTTCGTAGACAGTCCCGGGGTGGTCGAGGGAATCCATAGCCAAACCAATGACCCCGGCGAATAAGTCGGTGCCAAAGCTGTGTCGTCGTGGCGAGATTTTTGCCGCCACTGGTCTTCAGCTGTGAAGGTTTTCGCAAGTTGGCGGCACTCTTCCGCGTGTTTGGCGGCTTCTGATGCTGGGGTGCACTCCGAGACATCCGGACGATAAGGAAGTATGGTGTCGAGAGTGCACGATGGTTCTCGTCCGTAGAGTAGGTAGAAAGGGGAGAAGCCGGTTGTAGCCTGTATGGCCGTATTGTATGCGTACGTCACATAGGGGAGCACAAGGTCCCAGTCATCGTGGTCGGAGGAGACGTACATGGACAGCATGTCACCAAGAGTTCGATTAAAACGCTCAGTGAGGCCATTAGTCTGCGGGTGGTACGCAGTTGTGGTGCGGTGGATAATACGGCACTCAGTGAGGAGCTTCGCGACAACATCGGATAAGAAGACGCGTCCTCGGTCACTTAGGAGTTCTCGAGGCGCTCCGTGGCGCAATATGAAGCGACGTAATAGAAAGGAGGCGACGTCTCGTGCTGTGGCGGTAGGCAGTGCAGCGGTTTCAGCGTAGCGCGTGAGATGGTCGACCGCAACAATGACCCATCGATTCCCGGCGGCTGTGTAGGGCAAAGGCCCGTACAGGTCAATGCCTACACGGTCAAATGGTTTCGCCGGGCAAGGAAGGGGCTGCAGCGGACCAATAGAACGTGACGGCGGTGACTTGCGGCGTTGGCAGGTAGCACATGATCGGATGTACTTGCGCACAAAGTTATACATGCCTCGCCAATAATAGCGCAGGCGGATTCGCTGGTATGTTTTGAGCACCCCTGCATGGCCACAGGTGGGATCGGCATGAAGAGTGTCACAAATGTCGATGCGCAGATGACGAGGAATGACAAGCAGCCACTTCCGTCCTTCGTTGTCGTAGTTGCGGCGATAGAGCAACTCGTCGCGAATCGTGAAGTGCGAAGCTTGCCTGCGCAGAGCCCGAGATCCGTGATCGGGTGACGTGCCAGAAAGCAAAGAGATGAGGGAAACAACCCAGGGGTCTTTTCGCTGCTCTGTTCGGATGTCGGAGAAAGAAAGTGGTGACATGTCAGCATGGTCAGCCCGGAGGCACGCGGAGTCGTGGGACACTGACATTGGAGAACGGGAGAGGGCATCCGCATCGGAGTGTTTGCGGCCGGATCGATATACAACCCTTATGTCGTACTCCTGGAGCCGCAGAGCCCACCGTGCGAGCCGCCCTGACGGATCTTTCAGTGTGGACAGCCAACAAAGTGCGTGGTGGTCTGTGACCACGTCGAAAGGGCGACCGTACAAATAGGGCCGGAACTTGTCCAGCGCCCAAACAATGGCCAAGCACTCCTTCTCCGTCACGGAATAGTTGGATTCGGCTCGGGTAAGGGTGCGGCTGGCGTAGGCAACGACGTATTCATCAAAGCCTGACTTTCGCTGGGCCAGTACAGCGCCAAGGCCGACCCCGCTGGCATCAGTGTGGACCTCCGTAGGCGCGTCAGGGTCAAAATGTCGGAGAATAGGAGGTGACGTAAGAAGTCGCCGCAACGTCAAGAATGCCTTTTCACATTCAGGGGTCCACGCAGAGAGATCGGTGAAAGCATTACTGAGTAGCTGCGTCAATGGCGCAACAACGGTGGCAAAGTTGCGGACGAATCGTCGAAAGTAGGAGCAAAGGCCTAGGAAGCTCCGCAGTGCCTTCACAGAGGTCGGCTTGGGGAACTCAGCAACAGCCTTGAGCTTAGAGGCGTCGGGCAGAACACCGTCCTTCGAGACAACGTGACCCAGTATGGTTAACTGCCGTGCAGCAAAGTGGCATTTCTTTAGGTTTAGTTGTAGCTTTGCGCCGGCAAGACAGGTCAGAACTTGCTCCAGGCGCCGTAAATGGGTGTCGAAATCTGGGGAAAAAATTACGACGTCGTCCAAATAGCAGAGACATATCTTCCATTTTAGTCCGCGCAAAATGTTGTCCATCATGCGCTCGAACGTGGCAGGTGCATTGCAAAGGCCGAACGGCATGACGTTAAACTCGTAGAGTCCGTCGGGTGTTATAAATGCCGTCTTTGCGCGATCAGCCTCTGCCATAGGCACCTGCCAGTATCCCGAACGCAAATCAAGCGACGAGAAGTACTCAGCTCCCTGTAGGCAGTCAAGTGCGTCGTCAATACGCGGTAGAGGGTAGACGTCCTTCCTGGTGATCTTGTTGAGGCGGCGATAGTCGACGCAAAAGCGTATAGATCCATCCTTCTTCGTCACTAGAACGACTGGTGACGCCCAGGGACTGTTGGAGGGCCTAATAACGTCGCGTTGGAGCATGTCATCCACGTGGACATCAATAATGCGACGCTCTTTCGGAGAAACACGATAGGGTCGTTGTCGTAGCGGTGGGTGCGAGCCAGTGTCTATGTTGTGTTCCACTGCTGATGTTCGGCTGAGCGAGGCTTTCACGCAGTCAAAAGACGACCGAAATCGTTGAAGAAGTGCCAGCAGCTTAGCTCGTTGAGTTGGGGCGAGGTCGTTGTCGATGGCCTTACTAAATACGTCGGAGTTAGATGCGTCTTCTGCTGACACTGGGCTCAACTCCAGAATATCAAGGTGAGGTGGATCATCAGGCACGTCAACTACGGCATTATGATCGACAGGTTCAATCCATCCGAGTGTTTCACCTTGCAGCAAAGATAACGGATGGGAGTACAAATTTGTAACCAGCATGCGGCTAGCACCAGCGTGGGTCGATAAGAGAGCGGACGGCAGCGGAAGACGCCTGCGGCGGTTGAAGAGCACAGATGGCGTAAAGAGCACAGTGGCGTCAGTATAAGAGGCACAGCCCAGAAGCACGGAAACAGAGCACTGCGGCGGAATGGTAGTGTCCTCGCTGACGACAAGTTTAGCGGCGTTCGGTTTGTCACTGTACACGTCACACTGTGAAGTAAACTCAACCTCCGCACGCGCACAGTCAATGACGGCATTGTGGCGAGCGAGGAAGTCCCAGCCCAGAATAACGTCATGGGAACACGAAGGCAGCACGATAAGTTCGATTATGTACAAGAGGCCTTGGATGGTGACACGAGCTGTGCACGCCGCCAATGCTTGAATGTGTTGCGCGCTCGCAGTACGCAGCGAGAAGCCACCCAACGGCGTCATCACTTTTCTGATCATCCGACAAAAGTCTTCACTAATCACTGACACAGCAGCGCCTGTATCGACTAACGCCTGTGTTGGTCTGCCTTCTACTAATACGTCGATAACGTTCAGGGGAGAAAAACGAGGCCTTGAAGAGTTCGACCGTAACGCAGTTCTTGCCTCAGGAACTGCGGTTGCTAGTTTTCCTCTTCGGAAGCGGGTTGCCGTCGACGCATCGGAGAAATAGAGCGGCGACGCGGAGACGACGAGCGACGATTCCCAGAAGCGCGGTGGTCAGCAGGTGAGGGACTGATGTGATATCCATCGGAGACGTCGTGAGGCACTGGCGGCCTGTTGGACAAACCATAAGTCGGCGGTCGGAGAACAGCAGCGGCTGGCGGTATGCGGCGGCAATATTTCGCGACATGCCCGGCATAACGGCAAAGGAAACAAATTGGGCGGTTGTCCCACGTTCGCCAGCCATTGTTAAGCTGGGCAGGAGGCCGAACTGGGGGAAATGGGGCCATCGGTGGTACCGGGCGCTGATAAGATGGTGTGGCCTGACGTGGAGGGACTCCCATGGTGTCAGCACACGTCATAATCGGCGCCGGGGGCTACCGGGCGGCAGTTTCTGCATACGTCATCGGCGCGGTTAACGCAGTCATTTGATGAGGATCCACAACGGCAGTACGCGGCAGGGCTTCAGCTACTTGCTCCTGAATCACCCTCCTGAGTGTCGGCACAACAGGGGACGGAGTCTCGGCAACGCAAGGCAGCAGAGAAAGCTGACGAGCGACTTCCTCACGGACAAGTTCCTTTATGCGCGACAACAATGAAGGGCTTTCGGGGTCACCAATCAAACTTGCTAAAATGTCGTCAGGAGCTGAAGGCCGCCGCGTGAGGCTTCGCTGCCGCCGAAGCTCGTCGAAACTCTGGCAGAGGTTTACTAAGTCAGCAATTGAACGTGGGTCCCTCGCCAAGAGCATCTGAAAGGCATCGTTGTCTATACCTTTCATGACGTGCTTGATTTTATCAGCTTCGGCCATGGATGGATCGACACGCCTGCACAGGTCCAGAACGTCCTCGATGTAACTGGTAAACGTTTCACCAGTTTTCTGCGCACGGGTGCGCAAGCTTTGCTCTGCGAGCAGTTTGCGCACGGCGGGACGGCCAAAAGCTCTCAAGAAGCGCGTCTTGAACTCGGACCAGGTGTCTATGCCCGCGACGTTGTTATTAAACCACGTCTCGGCGAGTAAAGTTAAGTAGAAGCCCACGTTGTTGAATTTCATCACATCATCCCACCTGTTGTACGTGCTCACGCGTTCGTACGCCGACAACCAGTCCTCGACATCCTGGTCTTCTGCTCCGCTGAACTTGGCAGGATCTCGTTGCCGGGTCGCGCCAGAACAGATGATGGTTTGGGCCGGAGGAACCACGGGCGGGTCAGGCATGGCCGTAGGGATGGTCCGACTGCGAAGTTCCAGGGTGGGGACAAGGACTCCGCACTCTCCACCAAACTGTTAAGGGGTTTATTGGTGCTCAGGAACACCGAGGAAGCAGTCAGTAATCAAGGGGTGATGCCGAGCCAGCTGAACCTCTTCTTCACAAGCTCCTTCTGATGATGATAGATGAGGTGTGCCAAAAGCACGGCAGTGATGATGATCCACGATAATGCACGACAATGGCGCTGTCAGGGAATGTCCCGTCGTCTTCGCTACAATATATACATATATACTTATAAGACAGAAATACAGTTTGGTCTAGAAAACCTTGAAAAGCAAAGGAGAGGATATGGTAGGTAATTGAGACCGATTGAGAATTTGGAAAGAAAGTGGCGAAAAAAATGCCCGCCATGTGGCATCCGAACCCGCGACCTCCAGAATATTGGTGTGGTGCGATAACCACTACGCTACCGGCGGGGCTATTTTTCCCCTCCACTTTCGGGGGTAGTTATGTCATTGCACTTTTTCCTGTGCTTGGGGGTGGTATATATATATTGCGAGAGGTACGGGGATCGTTACCCCGCACCTCACCACTTGTAAAGGTGAATAGCAGTCACGACGGTAGTTGATCGTGGGGGCTTATTCAAGGCGTCGCGTATGGCAACGGGCCGAGCGCAGGTCCAGACGGTACGAGCTCGTGAGCATGAACGTCCGAGTCGAGCCTTCGACGTCTTCACGATAATCCTCGGGGCAATCACAATAGGAAATGAGGGGCTCGTTGAATTAAGACCGAAATAAGGGTTGACAGTCAAGAAAACCTCGGAAAACAGAGGGGGAGAATGTGGTAGGGTATTGAAGCCGAAGAAAAATTTGGAAAGACGGATAGAAAATGGAGACAAAATGCCCGCCGCGTGGGAGCCGAGCCCACGGCCTCCAGAATACGCGCCTGGTGCGGCTAGTTTTCCCTCCACATTCTGCGGTATTTATATTAAGGTATTTTTTTGTTTTCAGCGATTGGGGGTGGTAGCAAGCGCCACTCGAACTACTAGGGGTGAAGGGGACCTTTTTTTTTTTTACCCACAGGGCCGTGATTCTAGTGTCTACGACATGTCGAGAGTGGTCGACCAGCGTTGAACCCTCTTGAGCTCCCTAGGGCACCAAGACTGCCAGAACAGAGCCATCGCTATGCATATAGCGAAATAGAATAGCAAATGAGGGGCTCTTTGACTTAAGACCGAAATAAGGGTTGGCAGTCAATAAAGCCCCGGAAAGCAGAGGGGAGAATGTGGTAGATCATTCAAACAGATAAATTATTTGGAAAGACAGAAATAAAGTGGACATAAATTGGCCGCCTGGTGGGAACCGAACCACAATCTCCACAATATACGCCTGGTGCGATGACAACTATGCTATCAGCGGGGCTTTTCCCACTCCACTTTCTCGGGTATTTTTATTGAGGTACTTTGTTTTTCTGCACTGGCGGGTGGTAGCCAGCGCCACTCTGACTACCGTGGTTGAAGGGGAACTTCTTTTAACCCCCGTGCCGTGACTCGAGTGTCTACGACATGTCGACAGCGGACGACCAGCGTTTACCCTCTTACGCTCTCTCTGGCACAAAGACGGCCAGAGCAGAGGCCCCTGCTATGCATGTAGCGAATTAGAATTGGAAATGAGGGCCTCGTTTAAGGGTATGGCAGTCAAGAAAACCTCGGAAAGCAAAGGGGAGAATGTGTTAGGTCATTGCAACAGATAAAGAATTTGGAAAGACAGAAAAAAACTTTCTTTTTGTTTTACTAAATTCTTTCTACTTTCTAAACCAAAAAGTTATCTTTCGGTTGCGTTTTCGTTCTGGCGAAACATATTGTTTTTTTTCGTTATCGGTTGCGGTTTTTGTTGCACACCGAAACCCTGATGTAAACACACATGAGAGACGGGTCCCTTTACGTATGGGTGCAGAGATACAGAGCGGATATCATTTAGGAAAATCAATAAATTTTTTATCGAAGGCGCCGCTTGGAAGTAACTGTAATTTGTTATATCGTTTTGCTGATTATGAAGTAAGACTTCCTTGGGAAGTAATAACATATTTGCGGGAAACATATTGCAAATGTTTACTGCTGTGCCGTATAAAACTCTGTAGAGAAGCAGTAGTGCTAATATCTGGTTAGAATAACTATTAGAATATTGTATTTCTGTAGTAGCTTAAGAAATTGTCCAATTTGTAATATATTGGAATACAACTAGTCGCCTTTCCACTATACTCGGATACCGTGTACAATAATAGTAGAATCTAGAAAAAAGAATCGCCCGCATTTTAAAATACCCTGAAGGCTTCAAAAAGGACGGAATAAAGGAGTGTTTCCAAAATGTTATGTGTCCTCCTTATGCTTTTGACAATGCTGGAAACAGCAATGTTTTTTGAAGTTACAGTGATCGATAAAAACTTAATGGGCACCCTAAAGTGCTGAAAAAAGCATTGATATGCACAACACAATGGCAATTTTTTTCGGGCAACGTTATGTAGGCTAATAACCACATGGAAGGATCCTTACCGCCGCAAGCGTTCAAGCACTCTTCTTTGGTATGAAAATTGTTCCCATTGCCTCCACATCCTCCGTAAGTAAATTCTTTGCAATCACGGGAGTTTTGATTGTAGTAATATCGAGTGTGTGCTGCTCTACAATTGCCCGTGACAGGCTGCAGCTCGCATACTTGGCAGATACGCCAACCTATAAGAAAACGGAGGAATTGTATTTTGTTCATTCTTGGGATATTCAAACTTCACATTTATTGGAATGAAATGTGCTTGGACGAAATATGGGTTTAGACTGTTTTGAGATACGTGATTAAGCCAATACATTGGCCGCAAATTTAAGACAATAGCATGCAGTGGCCACAGTGGAGCTTTCGGCCTAACAATTATTTAAAATTGTCGAGCACCAGCCCTAGTACTCATATCAATTGCTCTGTCCCTGCCAAAAACACGTTCTGAGTAAATATATGTACTACTAACTAGATCGTAGTTTTCGTACTGTAACTACGTCAAGCACAGCATTAGCAATTGATATTGTTCACCTGAGGCGGAAAGTGTGAAAGTGAAGCATACGCTGTATAAATTAAATAATTATTGATAATCACATTTTCAACACTGCACCTTAACAATGGCATCCTATATTAGCTCTTAAACAACAGTAACTTACTTTTTCACGAGTAAATAAACGTGCAAATACATACGTGTAAAAGAAAGAGCGAAATTGTTTTAAGTAATTGTTTTTCTTTGAGTAACCGTGTCTATTAGCGGTAAGCAAAGAGAAATTGATTTGATTTTCATGATCTGATTGTAGGTTTCAATGCGCCGACGTAATGCAGGCAGTGAGGCGTGCCGTAGTGGACGGCTCCGGATTAATTTTGCCCGATTAGGGATGTTTAGCGTGCGCCGAAACCTCGTACACAAGGGCGTTTTAGCTTTTTCCCTCCGTCAGAAAAGCGGCCCCCCGCGGCCGGGAATCGAACCCGTGACCTCGTGCTCAGCAGCCCAACGCCTTACCCACTGAGCCATCGTGGCGGGAAAACAAATTTTCTGAATTTTACCCAGCGCAGAGAAATAAATGCAAAAGTTCTAATGGGTCTTTCCCGCGCAGATTTAGTTAAGCAAAATTTTAACAACGTTGATAGCAGGTTTTCAGAATAAAGGTTGCTGGTCACTCATTTAAGGCTTTTATAGCAGTAAACTGGCTAATTAAATTGCAAACTCATGCAGTACAATCATGATCTCATATTAAGCTAGATTTTAGAAAGTCACTAGATTGGTTAGAGTGGGTCACCTAAGCTTCTTGCGCGACACAGTAAGCAAATTTTAGTAACGGCTGCACAGTTGACCATTCGGGTTCATTTCAAAATTTAACACCTGCTTTTACAGCGAGATGTGTTTGCAAGCTTACCCATTTTACCGCGGCGTGTAAGCAAATGAAAATAACGGGGGAAATTCTGATCTTCAAATTAAACAATGCATAAATACGTACATTCTACTATTCTTTTTCAACTTTCTTGCTTCATTTCGGTATTCCTTATGCCTGAATAAGGCACACCTTTACAACAAAAAGTTTGCTGTATTCAAAACTGTTGGTGATAAATTTATCATTGATGAGGTAATATTTTAAGTAAAATCATTGTGTTTAAACTTGGAATGCAATTACTCAAAGATTTTTTTATGAGAAAGGTTACCAGGGCTAACGTTATACCTGCAGACTTGATAGTCTTGTACATATCGCAGATTTTCTTTTTTTATTAATATACCGTATTATTTACGGCCGGGGAGACCACTTTTCTGATGTAGTCATAAAACTCCCGTGTGTTCGAGATTTAGGAACACGCAAATATACTCAGGTTATAAAAATAATACGGAGGCCAGATCGATGACACGCCTCACACGGCGGGGAGATTTGACGCGTTAAACCACATACTCAATAATTAAACCTTAATGTTTAGGGCTCAGACTGCAATTGGGTAAGATTGTGTGAACCACATACTCAATAATTAAACCTTAAAGTTTAGGGCTCAGACTGCAATTGGGTAAGATTGTGTGCCCTTGTTTACACCGCCGGTGGCCCATCATAGAAGGGCTCGTTGGCCTTATGGATTGTGGCTTCCGCGATCATGAAATGCTCTCTGATATTGGCATCCCTGAGTACTACTTTAAAACATGTATTTTGGCTAAAGGGTAGCAAATAAATTGTTTATAAGGGGGTTCTTTTGTGGTGTTTATTTGCCGAAGAGTCATTTAAATTAAAAATATCAGATTTTGGAACAACAAAAAGATCCTGCGGGAGTAGATATATCTAGACATTTCTATTTTGTCACTATCGTTTTTTCAAAAACCGCGAATATTTGTGTAGTTTAAACTTGTTGTATAGGTACGGTGTATGGGTAGCCGATACGGTGTATCAGGGACAAAACACATTAGGCGCCTTTGAGTATACTGACACTGATTTTTTAGTACAGCTGTAAAGACCTAATTTGTTCCTGACTTCATTTGTCATAGACATTTTTACTGCGAGTTTTTAAAAAGTTTTCAGCGGATGTTATTTCCGAACGTCATTTTATGCAGGACGTATGTTTATTTCCGTCCCTTCATGTATGACTATTTAGAAGGCGGCCAGGGTAGGAAAAAAACAAAGACTGCGGTAAAATGGTTTAAAGTAACAATGTAATGTGTCAAATTTAGTAAGTGTTGCGGGTGCGTTTGTAGGATTAACATTATTCGTTTGGCAGCAAGCCATTGAAGCGAGACAGTGTAGGTAAATAAACCTTGGGTCCATTGATTTACCCCAAGAAATAACCAAGCAACCTTTGTGGTTTTTCATGTGTAGAAGACAAATATTCCCGACGCTCAGTCACGAACGCGTATTTACGGCATAGGGCACACGTTAACCAAGTAAAAAGAAGTATCACTGAGCGAATGTGAGAAAGAAAGTATTCTCACTTACCCATATAACCAGGGTGGACAACCGGATAATACTGCCCTGTAATATAACACAAAAATATCTGTTTTTATTTTCGCACAAACATTATTACAACAAAAACCCCAGTAAGGCGTGTACAGTTGATCCCTTTTAATCTTACAGTGATTTCAGAAGCTACTGGTAATAAAACAGTGAAGTATGTGAGAATGGTGTACCTAACTTAGGTACAGCTATTATACATGAATCTACTCGTAGTAAATCAGTTGCTTTAAAAGTCAATTGAAGCCCGTACTGCTTACAACAAAAATAGATGAATTGCTGCTGAAGTAACCTATCGATTAGTCCAGACGTTGCCTTGTCTATGCCGGCAGTCATTAGAACCACCTAAACAATTATCTGTGTTCTCGCTAAGTTGGCTCAGAAAACTTAACAAAAGTAAGAGAATGAATCGGAAGCCCCGACGGCTGTCTGTCAAAATATACATTAAATACGTACGGGTACTGCTTTTGAAATTTGTGCATTTTGGACTACCGCTGCAACTTGCACCACCGTTGGAACAATGTTACTACAACAGGGTCGCTTTTCGCTTCCAATAATCGTTATTATTCTCGTTACTTTTTTGGTTGACTAAACATATTCCAAGAAGGACTTGCGGAAACAAATATTGCAGAATATGCGCCAGGAGTGTATTTATCGTCAAACAAGCATGGATTCATAACAAAGCTGCGTAAAGAGACTAGCGGTTCTTGGCGGTTTTTTTTTCAGAATACCTAACGCACTGCCTGAACCAACGTGTACCTCCAAAGGGAAGTGCCCACCGGACTGACTCACTACTATATTCATCAACGTCCAGCCAGAAGTGCTTGACCTAGAGCCTTTAAATGTCTGGAGCACACTTGTGTCATGACATAAAGGATCAATAAGGCGAGATGTTTTGACCATGTACTCCAAACCGGCGTAGAGGGAAAGCTTGTGTTTTCGTAATTGGCTGCTTGGGTCGGTCACCCGTACACATATATAACTACTTTTTGCTGATATGTGCAGCCCTAGGAATACCTAAGAAGTAGTTTGAGGATATCGACCAAAACCGACACTATTGGAAGGATTGTGCATTTCGGAACAAAATGTTCATTAATAAATATTTGTCAATAAATATTTTACCTTTTGATCTATCTGAAAGGCTTTCAGTAATAAAGTTTTCTGATACAAATTCCCAAAAACATTTCGAAGGATTTCTCCATGGGACGCCGCTCAAATGGGGAAACAGATTTTTAACCTTTCCACGCGTGACGGGCCGAATAGGCTGAATTGGTGCAATGATGTGAACGGCAAGCCACACGGATGGTTGTCTAAACTTCTTCAATTCAAAACATGTGGCGAAGGGGCTTAATATTGCTGTATCCTTCAAAAGTATTTCCCTGACAGATTGCGAAACGTGAAAGCTTGTTCCAAACATTTTTCTTCTAATCGCGGGCTTATTGGTGCAGATAAGAAGAAAGATGCTCGTCTTCATAGCTCTAACCAACGCAAATTTGTAAAAACTACTTTACAAGATTTCTCCCTAACAGCCGCGTAAAACATAGAATCAAGGTTCTCGGTAAAAAAATGCTTTTACGGACTTCTCAATAAATCTTCCGCTCGTTTTTAAATAGAATTCGTTTTTGCCTAAACAAGCTGCTCATAAAGTTGTCCGAAAGGGAATTTGCGAATTTTGTTCCATGAACTGTACAAACAAGCAAGCGGGTGTTTGAAATTAAACTCCTTTTGAAGTGCGGTTCTGTAGAAGTTTTTGCGTAGCATAGCGGTCGCCATTTGTGGGAAAATTCTGCAACCACGCTCCTCCCGCAGAGCCCGTGTTATTTATTTAAAAAGTGTGACAGAGGAGTATTCTTTACACATTCCAAATGCGCTTCTCAATAGTAAATGGCTCTTTTAGCACAGCACTGTGGTACGATGTTTCTGGATAGTTCTAATAAATCACAAGTTCAGACGCTTCCTAGAAGCCTTGTGTTGAAAGCCAGCTGGAGTTTCAAAATTTGTACAACTGTGTGGTCAACTACCAAATAATGACAACAGGCAATTTAAGCAGTGTTATACTCATTGATGAAATAAATAATATGCCCACTCAGGCATCGCTGGGTGCTCCCGCTACCTATTTATTAAAGAAAGCTTGGTTGCAGTAATGTTTCGCGCACTCAGTTTGTTTTGCAACAAAGAGAAATGAAGACTTTCGAGCATAGGTGCTGTTAACATGAATTGTATGCTAGACCTGTATTCTTTAAGAAATCCTCCCCTAATTTGCATTGCTGATCATAATTTTAGCAGTTGTGTCTTTTTTAAATATTGTCCCTGAAAAGGTCAGTTCACGAAACACCACCCGGACAACTGAATTCAGCTCATCTCATATCCCTTCAATGGTCCGGAACGCATATGCCTGAATATTTTTCTATGCATTGTGCACATCCAAAACCACGTTAGGCTCAGAAATCGTACCTTGAACAATGAAGATTAGGGCGACAAAAACGGCAAAATAAGCAGTATTCGTCATGGCGCACCGTGCTGCTTACGTTTCGAACGATCTATTTCCGAGAAGACGCGCTTAAATAGCTTTTCAAGCCCATATACCTAAATCCACATTTGGCGATCTTGCTGGATTATTCGATTTTTGTTCTAACATCACAATCTGCTAACAAATAAAGCAAAAACGGTTCATGTCACAAGGGAAAACGTTTTGCTTCGTGTGAATAGAAGTAGGCGCATGTAGCTTTGTGAACTCCATTGTTTTTCTGCACATGTGTGCATACCCTTGCAACCGATGGGGCACCGAAGCTTCTGTAGCTTTCTTCTGCCTAAAAAAAAGGGGTCGTGCTCTGCTGCATCGCAATAAGTATTGTTATCGAATCCACGTCAGCCATTGCATCGAAGACTGGAGCAGCTGGCGAGCGTCCACGGTAACAAAAAACTCACCTGAAAACCACAGTGACATTAGAAGAGCTTTTATAGCAAAAAGGTTTTTTCAGCTATCCTCCTAGAAGATTTATTAAACTTGACATTCGCCATAAAGCGTGAATCATGAGTCCAAAATGTGAAATGTAATATTGTAAACTGTACACGGTTGTGTGTCAGAGGCACAAACACCCTCCACGGGCAGTTTGTGTTTACGCACCAGCGAAATGCAGCCAACTTCGTGTCTTTCTTCAAGACGTTGTTAAATTTGTTGACTGTGAAAAGCAAGTCATTTTCTTCGGAGACTTCAATTGTGTTTTCACGCCCGCGGACCGTGCCAATGAAAGTGTGCCATATATTCTAGTGCATTTTTTTTGAAGAGCGTATGAAGGACTGATATCTTGAAGTCGTTGCAAACATAGTTACCGCAACACGAGCGGCCAGATACGCGCACTGTCAAGAAGGGAGATATGTTTGTTTAGATGGAACCTACGTGTAAGCAGTACTTACTCCATATCACATGCGCTATACGCTGTCGACGCGGTTTCCTTATCCGATATTGTTTGCTTTTCGTCCGCGTTAGCGGGAAAAAGCAGCGGCAATCAATGTTACTTGGATCTTTCGAAAATGAACGATTCCCAGCTAAAAAATAATAAGTTTCGAGCCGCACTTGTGGCACAAAAAATAAAACAGCTAAATTCTGCAACCAAAACATCTTTAAAGAATGGGAATCCTTTAAGCATGAAGTCAAATTTCTCGCTATTCAATGTTCGACAGAGATAACATTTATTAATGCAAAAGGAGAAAAAGAACTCGGTAACTTGTTGCAGCTTTTAACAGTTGAAAAGGCCAAAGGCCTCGGAAGTTCATTGAAGCTTTGGGGGCTATAAAGCCAAAATAGGACACGTCGAAATAGAAAAAAATAAAGGAGGTGAGATGAGGGCTCACACAGAAAGGCTAATGGGGAGCGGGTAGGGAATACCAAGGAAACAGTCGTTGGCAGACGAAAAGATTCATGCGCGAAGGAAGGAATTCCACAATAATAAACACGAAGGAATATTTTTGACAGAGCTGAAACTGGGGGGAGGATTTTACGAGGCATTACAAAGAGCTTTCCTCTTTCAAAACACCCAAGCAAGGATTTGAGGAATTTCCTGTTAACTCTGATGTCACAACTAGACCAAGATAGAACCGATGATCTGCAAAGTGCAATAACAGTAGAGGAAATAGAGGATTCCTTTTATATTTTAAACAACGGTAAGTCTCCCGGTACTAATGGGTTAGGCGCTGCTTTTTATAAGGCAATTCAAGCACAACTGTCACATGTTTGAGGTATTGTTGTTGGACAATAATACGGTTTCCCAGCCCCCCTCATTTTTCCACGCCCACACAATTTTAATTACAAAAAGCAATACTACGGAGCAAATCGATGATGATGATAGTTGGGATATATCGGCGCAAGGCCGACTATGGGCAAAGAGCGCCGAAGAAGAAGTTACTGAATTTTGGATCAGACCGTAAATACTAAAACATGTGACTAAAAGTAAAGGTGATGCAAAACAAAAGACAATGGAGATGGCTGGTGTATAGGGCTAGGATGATTACACGTGATAAGACAAGAGCTGAAGAAAGTTTACCTCAGATAAAAACTTAAAAACACGTTCATTAGAAAACATTGGTTCGTCGGCTAAAAAAGTATGATGGGTGCAAAGGTGTGTGTCGTCTGTATAATTGAGGGAAATGTTAGTGTCATGTTGTGTCAAGTGCCTTGCATGTGATAAGAATGTGGACTACGGATAGGCCCTTTCCACACCTGCTACACGTGGGTCCGGAAGTTCCAGTGAGCCGGTGGGAGTGCGTCACATGTGTGTGCCCTATCCGCAGCCTACACAGGGCGACTTCAGTGTATCTGTTGTGTGAGTCAGTTATGTAGCCTCGCAGTTGTGGTTTTATTACGTGTGGTTGTCTGTTTGTTGACTCCAGCGTAATTGCCATGTGTGACGAAGCTTTCGTCTGATGTGTGTCTTTAGGTCGGTGTAAGGTACTGTTGTTTTGTCAACTGTGGTCACGAGAGCAGCAGCACCAGCCATTTGATCACCAGTCTCATTGCCAGGGATCCCACAGTGACCTGGTACCCAGCATATAGTTATTTGAAGATTTGAGGCATATGCAGTCATTAGTACCTTGAAAAGAGCATTGATCACATAGTTTTTAGATGACTTTCCTGATGACAGTGCTTGTACAACGCTTTGGGAATCTCTGTAGACGATGGACTTTGGAATTTTATGTTCGAGAATGTGATTTGAAACGAGTAAAATGCCATACGCTTCTGCCGTGTAAATACTGCTATGAAAATTTATTGTTTTAGTAACGGTAAAATTTGGTCCATGCGCTGCCCAAGAGACAGTAAAAACAGTTTTCGACGCGTCGCTATAGTATTCTGCGCACCTGTACCTGTCCTGAAGGAACAGGAAGTGCTGCAGGATTGCACTCCTGGGTACCCTATTTTTTCCTACTAATGTGAATGATAGGTCGCATGATATAGGATGTAGATGCCATGGTGGAAGTAAATTATGGATGGGTGCCTTGTGCGTGTCTGAAAGTGGGACCGTGAGTGCAGAAGCCTCCTCCTTAACTCTGAGAGAGGAAGGTAAGGAAATAGAAGACCTGTTTAAAAATAGTTGCAAGTTTTGATGTATTGTTCATGATGGGATGAAAAGGATGGTTGGTAAGAGACACAATTTTAGATGCATATAGCAGGTCAACTTACTCCCGCTGATGCCGTAGACACGATTTGTCACACTCGACATAAAGACTTTCGACAGGGCTAGTGCGGAAAGCGCCGCATGAGAGGCGAACGCCAAGATGCAGCACTGGGTCGAGCATTCTCAGAGCGGTCTTTGTCGCCGACCCATACACGACACTGCCATAGTCGAGCCGAGACCCCACCAACGCTGTGTATAGGCGCAGCAGGAGTTGTTTGTCGGCCCCATAAAATTGATGTGAGAGGACCTTAAGAATAGTCATTGTTTTTAGGCATTTGCATTTGAGCTGTTTGATAAGAGGAATTAATGTAAGTCTTTAATCGAATAAAATGCCTAAAAACTTGTGTTCCTTGTTCACAGGAATTGGCACATTCGCAAGAGTGATGTCTCGGTCCGGGTGGACCCCCGCTTCCTGGAGAATACAACACAAGAGCTCTTTCCGGGATTAATTTTGAAACCATTCTTGTCTGCCCAGCCGGCAAGCTTCTTGGCGTCGAGCTGGACTTATCGTTCGCAGATGGACATGTTACATGATTTAAAAGTATCTGGACGTCATCTACATACATAGAAAAAGAGATTGTGGGTGGCAATGCTTTACAAGAGAATTCATCTTAACTATGAAGAGCGTGCAGCTCAACACTCCACCTTGCGGCCCGCCATTTTCTTGCACATGTACCTTTGGCAGTGAAGAAACAACAATGACGCGAAAGGTTCTCTCAGACTAATTACTAGCAAAGGTGTTAAACATATTTCCAGAAACACCAAATGACTTGAGGTAAGTAAGGATCCCATAAATCAAGGCGGTGTCATAGGCCTTTTCGAGGTCGAAAAACACACTTAAACCGAAATATTTGTGAATGAAGGCATCCTTGATGTATGACTCTAGTGCCACAAGTTGATCGTTTGTGGATCTCCCCGCCTTGAAGCCTCCCTGGCAGCTCTCGAGAAGGCCGTTGTACTCCAAAAGTACACGAGCCTCTGGTTTATCATCTTCTCGAGAAGCTTGAACAGGCAGATGGTCAGGGTAATGGGTCGATAGCTAGCAGGAGAAGAAGGGTCCTTCCCTTTTTTCAAGAATGCTACAACAATGGCATCCCTCCAAAAGTTTGGAATGGGCTCCGAAAGCCCTATCTTGCTAAAAAGGTGAAGAAGTATTACAAGAGTGTCTGTGTGTAAGTTCTGTATCATGGTATATGTAATGTTGTCTGGGCCTGGAGCTGAGGGTTTACACGTGATAGAGCACCCCCCAGCTCATGAAGCGTGAACTCAGAGTTATAAGTGGCTGACCTGTCATCGTCATGTAAAGGCTTCTTTTCGGCCACGAGTTTGTGTTTCACGAAGGTGTTTGTGTAGTGTGCTGAACTCGAAACGTGTTGGAAGTGTTGTGCGAGTGTGTCAGCCTGGTCTTCGAGTGTGTACCCTGTTGTGCTGACCAGAGGCAGGCTGTGTGTTTGTTGTCCCTTGAGTTTGCGTATTAGTGTCCATCCTTTCCGTGTGTCTGTGTAGGAGTTAATTGATGTTATGAATGTACGCCAACTATCACGTTTTGCCTCATGGCGCACACGTTTTCCAAGCGCCTTGGCCCGTTTGAACAAGAGGAGGTTTCCCGACGTGGGGTACCGACGAAGGATACCCCACGCCTTCTTCTGGGCCTCTCGCGCCCGCCTACAGTCCTCATTTCACCAGGGCCTCCGCTGGTAGCGCGGGGCACCAGAGGCGTGGGGAATGGACTTTTCGGCGGCGTCGAGGATCTGCGCCGTGAGTAGTTGGGAAGCTTCTTCAATGTGTAGGTGTGTAATGGTTGTGTGATGCAGTTTGGATGTTTCTGTAAATGTATTCCAGTTTGCTTTTGATTAATTAAACCTGTTATGGGAAGATGGACGGCTCGGGCCTGTGTCTATGTACGTTAATCAAGTGGGGAAATGGCCACTACTATACGGGTACTTGCCCACACCCCACTCAAGATATGGGAAGAGAATTGCAGAACAAATAGCCAAGTCAAGATGTGTTCTGTCCTATGGTATGGTATGTAGGCTGTTTATTGTTGAAAAGGCATGCTCCTGAAGATGTAAGGAATTTATCAGGGGACCTCGGGCATCTGTGCGAGAAGAGCCCCAAAGAGAGTTGTGTGCATTAAGGTCACCTGTAAGGATGTATGATTCGGGTAGCTGGTCGACCAGCGCCTCAAAGTCAGAGCTCAAAATTGCAAGATCGGTAGGAATGTATATAGAGCATACCATTACCAACCCATAGAATATTATTGTGCTAATTGCTACAGCCTCAAGGATGATGTTCAGAATGACAGGGTGGCAGGCTAAAGATCTCCGGGAAATTATGGCCACAACACCAGAAGAGTGTGTGCAGCCATGTCTGTCCTTTCTGTATACCAGGTAACTATTCAAGAAATATGCGTGTTTTGAATTCAGATGTGTCCCTTGGACACACAACACACTTGGCTGATTGGCATGCAGAATCTCCTACACGTCGTCAAGATTGTTCAGAAGGCCTCTGCAGTTACATTTAACGATATTTTGTGTTCCCATTATGATGTGTTAGAGCTACTTGTGTGTGACTATTTATGTAGGGTCTTTAGGAGCTTGCACGCTTGGGAGAGGTTTCTTTACCTTCTCTGGAGGTTTAGATGGAGGGACTCGCTCCTTCCGCGGCGAAAGAGACAGGTAAGGTCCCACATCCATGTCGTCATCAGATTTGGAAGGGGCACCCGGCGTACCGGACCCCCCGAACTTGGCACCCTTCGAGGTGCCCTTAGTTGGAGCCGTAACATCCGAGGGCGTCAGGAGCGCCTCGTGTGGCACAGGCGGTGCGGCGGGGGTGGAAACTGCCGCGGGTGCCTCCGTCTCCATCTCCTCCGGGCCCTCGCGTGTGCTTCGGGCCGGTGGAAAAGAGGAAACAGTGGGTGCAGCAGCATCCCCACCAGACGTGGTTGCCACCACAGCCGTTGCCGGCTCAGCGAGTGGTGCGGAGGCGGGTTGGGCTGCAAGAGGCAACCCAGGGGGGTCGGGGGCGGGACCAGGTCCGACTCTCGGTACTGGGTTCCCGGCGACACCAGACGCCGCTCCGCTCCCCGGTGAGCTGCGTCGGCGTACCTCCCCAGGGGGAAAGAGGCACACCTCTTTCGCGCCTCTGGGAAGGTGATGTTTTCCATGATCTTGATGTTTATTATTTTTTTCTCAAGTTTAAACCAGTCGCAGGTCGGCGAATATGCTGCATGAGGTCCTTGGAAGTTGGCACAGAACAATTTATTGGATGCACAGTCATCAGTGAGATGGTGTTGCGCACATTTGGCGCAGGTTGGCTGGCCCCAACACAATCTAGTACCGTGCCCGAACAGCTGCCACTGGAAGCAGCGACGCGGATTTGGGTTGTACGCTCAAACGGAGCACGAGATGAAGCCTGCTTTAATGTATTCAGGAAGTGTGGAGTGGTTGAAAGTCAAGATTATATTTCCTGCTTATCTCCTCTGATGGTGATACGCCTCACTGCAGTTACACCCTGATCTTTCAGGCCTTCCAACAGATCAGCTTCGGTCTCATTCAACAAATCTGTCTCCGAAATCAGAGCCTTTGAGCTGTTGATGCTACGATGGGGAGTGACTCTGATGGCCAGATCTGCCATGCAGCTTTGCGACAGGAGGTTAGTGGCTTGTTGCTGCGTCTTAACATTGACTAGGACTTCACCGGTACGGAGTTTCTTAGCATCGAACGATTTTCCGATGATGCCTTCCAGGAACGTAGTGATCAAGAATACGGACATGGAAGAAACTGGGTTTGTTTTGTCAACTGCCTCGATAACCAAGAATCGAGGATAGTTTAGGTTTCGGAATGTGGATTGTTGGAAGGGGTGGAAAGGAAACTTCGGTGCGGCCCATTTTCGGGGGCCGATCACGTTTGGGGGAGGTTGAATTATCCATATGGCATAGGAAAAAGCAGGGAGACGGAGGTACTTTTTTTTTTACCTTACCCTGGTAGTCAAAGAGGTCCCGGAGCTCCCTGTCTGGTAGACAGGCAGGGAGCACATCGGCTGGAGCTTGACCAAGGCTCCGACGGCCACCGTTTACGGCTTCTACCCTTCACCTTTAAACACCTCACCATGGTTGGACACAGCCTATGTTTGGGAGCTCAGGGTCCGCAGTGGCGCTGCTCACCGTCACCATGAATACTCAAGGTGCCCCGTGCGGGGCTACGGAGCAGATCGAGAAAGTCACTGGGAACAGGCTGACAATATTACCTGACACAGACTATAACATCTTTACGAATGTGATCACATATCGTGTACAAGCAGTCATTACAACCTTAGTTGGAGTCCACCAAACATGTGGGATCAAGGAAAGAAACATATCTGCTATCATTCAGGTAGCAAGAAGTATCGTGGAATTTTGTGACATGGATTTCCGAAGGCCAATTATGTTACAAATAAATTTACGGAAGGCATTTGACAAGGTTGGTGATAAGGTCCTTTTTAAAGTATTTGAACATGTCTAAATCAAGAAATTATTCTTAGATGGAGTGAAAACACCGTAAGAGGATTGCACAACAAGAGTGTTGATTAATAGTGAACACAACCAATTAAAGTTTAGGCATCGGTGCGTCGGGGGTGTGCCCTTTCGGCCCTTGTTTTCGCCCTCAATCTTGAACCCTTGTTCGCTAGAATTAATCAATACACCCTGGTACAGGGCTACACTGTAAATTCCTGCAAGGTTAATCTTATTGCGTAAGCCGATTATATGGTTTTTTTTTGTGTGACCAAAGAGAGTGTCCTACCGCTCTAAGTATAACCCAAGAGTTTTGTAGTATAATCTGTAGTTCTGTTAACTTCAGCAAATGCACTCGACTGTGGCTTGGTGAATGGTTAAATGCCCCAAATATTTTTGAAAGACTCACTTGGAGAACCCAGCCAAATTAGAATATACGCCTCGAGCGCGGCCTGTAGGGGCGCCACTGAAATCCCTCTAGCGGCCCGTTTCGAAAGTAGCCGCGGGAGTCCCCGGCCCGCTCCCCCCATCCGCCGTTGCTTTTCGGGCTCATTCAAGACAGCGATTTACCGTTTGTCCGCGTTCGAAATACCGAATAACGTGGAGCAGGCACTCTGTTTGCAAGCGTGGTGTGTTCACGAGAGTATAAACGTTTATGGCGCGATCTTAGTGAGATCAATATGAGCGCCCGGCGTGTGTCACAGGCCGGGGTCCCGGAGCCAGCATTTGCATGCAGCTGATTGCAATTCCGCTGCCCTGAAATTTAGTGGCAGTTCGATTCCCGGCCGCGGCGGCCGCTTTTCTGATGGAGGCGAAAAGCAAAAACGCCCGTTTGTACGAGATTTCGGCGCACGATAAAGATCCCCAGGTGGTCAAAATTAATCCGGAGCCCTCCACTACGGCGCGCCTCATCGCCTGCGTTGCGTCGGCGCGTTAAACCCCACAATCAATCAAATTTAGTGGCAGCGTCTCCGTAAGCAGTGTTTCCTCCAATGGTCATGTTGCGGCCATACACACTATGATGTAAATCGACTTTGTGCACTTACAAAATCCAGCGGAGCACTCATACCTGACAGCACGCAAGTTACGCCTGCCAATATCACATATCAGATATTGATGAGTAGCATGAACAAGCCAATGCGGCATAAATTTCACAAACATTGTACCAAAGAAACGATGGATAATGCAAAATTACACTCCGGAGTCAGCACACGACGAGAAATTTAATGCTGGGTCGTCTTGTCCCGAGGTGAGCGCTCGCAAAGTTTCATCTTTTACATTTATCCTCCACGAGAAGCGCGAAGATGGACTTATAGAGTAATCCGCGTCCGTGACCAAACTCTTCTTCGAAACATCGTCATATGACACAGGGAGACTGCAGAATCTAGCATAAACCAAATCAGAGACCCTTATCAGATACGACACTCTTCCAACGAGCCCGTGTGTACGAGATTTCGGCGCACGTCAAGGATCTCCAGGTGGTCAAAATTAATCCGGAGCCCTCCACTACGGCGTGTCTCATCTTCTCCGTTGCGTCGGCGCGTTAAACCCTGCAATCAATCAGTCAACTCTTCCAACGACACCTCATAATGCTTGTGAACTGCCTATCCTGTATTCTTCAAAAAATGCGTCCGCCGAGTGATCAGCCGTTCGTTGAAGGCGAAAAACAAACGAAAAGTGAACACGCCGCTTGTGGGTGTGATTACTAAAACGTTCATTCGTTGATTCTGCTCCGCATTTGTAAACAACGATAGTTGAGCGTCCGCCTCCTCACCCCCCCCCCCCATATCTAGCGAAATATCAGTGCATTTCGCACATACTTGGTCTGGTGAATACTACCTTGCTCAAACAAACGTCTTTAGCATTTCAGAAGCTGCACTCGTTTTTTTTTTCATTCCCGTACGACTATTCTATTTCTTCCTGACTTGCAGACCATAAATTTTCCCGTGGTTTCATTAACATATACCTTGGTTCTTACTATAAGGCATGAGTGGGCACATATCTGACAATGCACAGCCTTTAAGTGTACTTAACATTTTCGCGTGGCTTATATTCCCATAAAAGGCACAAGTTTTTGTCAGCTATTGGGTTATCACATCCACGAAACATATTTTTCGACGACGTACATATTCGAAGCAAAGCCGCATTTGTTGTCTGCGCTGCAAATCGAACGAACCTTTTACAGTGGCAATATCAGGTTTAAACGAGGCGACAATAAATAGAATTCACTTGTGCTGACGTGTTCGAAGGTGACAGCGGTGATATGCTGCTGCCGTCGCCGACGCCCGCAAGAGCCGCCAAGAAGCGCGCAGAACCGCCTCCCCGGGTCGCTCTTGTTGGCGTTAGAGCGCTCTACCAAGACGCAGCTGTTTCTTTTAAGTGCCCTAAACGTGCAGTTAGCTTACAGACGTCACCTCAACAAGTTGTTTAGTGCGCGGAAAGGCAAAGGGAAGCGAAGGAGAACCAAAACACCGCATGACCACCTATCAGCCACGCAGCGCTAATCCCGCAAACGCCGCGGAGAAGCGGCGGCAGGCGGCGCAGCGATCGCGAATCTCGAGGCGTATAGGGATACCCTTAACCAGTATCGCAAATAGCCCTAAATGCTGGAGCGAAAGAGCATTCGAAACGATCGGGCCAACGCCAGAGTTGGAGGGGCGCGGCCTCTCAATCTTTTCCCGCGCAACAGTTTGTAATGTTTACCCGGCTTAGAAAATGTGGTACGTCATGTAGGCCCTTTCTTGTCCTCGGCTGAATGTGCAGAAGTTTCACCGCATTTTTGCCCTCTTTGTGTCGCAGTCTACTTTACAGAGCACGGACAGGAACAACTGGTTTAGAATATTCTGAAAGGGAGAACGGTCTCTCTCCTATCTTTTTGTAAGATAACTTGTTTCCCTTTTTTTTCCGGGATCAGGGGGACCCGTTTATTATACGCATGTTCTTATTGCTTATGGTTGCGAGTGCTTTGCCCGACCTTGTACTGACGTCAGCGGACTCGACATGCAATTGGGGTAGTCTCTTTTTGGGAAAAGTTTTTTTCCTGTTGGTTTCTAAACGCGCGTTTTTGTAGAGAACTTTTGTCTACTGTAAGCCGTAAAAATTTTTTATGTGGCCTGATCGATTGTCTTTTCCCTGAGCCGACGTACTGTTGCTTGCCTAGTGTTCGATCCGGACATGATGTTCTAAGGAGAGTGAAAAGAATGGTAGCGCTAGAACCGGCTTTAACGTTCTTCCTGAAATTACACACTGGTACGCTACCGGTAAGAACGTGCATATTAAAAACGGTTTATTTTTGCCGTGGAGCGCCAGCTGTACACTATGTAAAACGCGGAAAGAGTTGAACCTGTCTTTATCCAATGTTCGGACGATGTCGTTTTTTGGGATCTCTTGCAACGTACGGTGAAAAAGACTGACCCTTTACCGCACGTGGAATTGAATTTCTAGACGTCAAGCCAGATGTTTTACTATTCGACTTGTTTTCTGTTTTGGTTGTACACAGCATATGGGAAAATAGAATGGATGTAGGGAATGGAGATGTGAAAGCAAAGTCTGTTGTAAACCACTTTTTAGAACACGTGTGTAAGCTCCGCGAGGTGTCTTTAGGCTGGAAAGCGAATACCACATGATATCGGTTATCTATCAACTTGCTGTCCTAAATGTTCCCAAAAACATAACCACCAGCTAAGACCGCGGCGTTTTTATGCGAGTTCTTTTGTCTTTTAATCCCTTCGGGCTGATTTTGTTGTACTTTTTTTGCTGTGCAATAAAGAAAAAAATTGTTTGTGTAACTTAGTCGTTCAGACGACGGGCTGACTATCTGATTTTCTTCGGCCGAGGGTTTGATTCCTGGCGGTGCCAGTAGGTTTATTCAGCCTAGTTAGGAGTTTCATGTGGTGCACGCCACGACGAAACCGTTTGCTAGAGGCAGAAAGCTCTGCATTAAAAATTTTGAATGATACGCCGTCCTAGTGTGTGGCATAATTTGTTTTTTTGAAACTTATTAAGAAACCTGCCATATCTACCCTATAGGCGGTGTAAAAAGCGTTAGCTGGGGTTCTTTCTAATTAACTCCTTTATTTTGCAGGACGTGACACATGTAGGCCGACAAAAGAGTCTGAGATAATCACCCAAAGTTCAAGTTCAGCCAACGTAAGCAATACTGGGGTTCCTCAACAGTGTTGTATCAGAATTATCCGGCGGCGAACGAGAATGTTGGAAACCATGTGCCGTCGCCGCCGTCAGCTGTGATTTTCCGCGTTCGGAACAGATACATAGGAGAATATCGATGCAGAAGACATATTTTCTAATAGTTCCGTTGGGCTTGCATCGCATAGTTCTACTTTTCTACCTTTTTACTTCTGTGGTTTTTGGGTGCAGGGATTAGCAAAGATATTGTCAGCCAATATGCGTACCCAAGCGCCTCGCTAGAAAGCGTGGAGAAAATACAATTGCCAAACATTCTTTTTGTGTTCCACAAAACATAGGTCTACACGATCTCAAGGAAACAAATAAAGCTTGCAGCTAGGAGCAGGTGTATAGCACGTGCTCATACCTAGTAATGTCAGGACGTTTGCGAAAGCGGTCGCTGACACACCGTTCCCAATGCTATGTGTCTTCCGAAGGCAGAAAAAATTGTAGTGCAGCGGCTGGTTTTGGAATCGCAAGATCAAAAGGCTTTTTCTGCAACGTATATCATCCTATCATTGTTATCGGGCATAGTCGGGAAACAGCAACTGGAAGATGAAACTGAAACTCTAGTAGTACTGATATGGTGTTCCGAGCCTTGACACATTTCTTCGACCTCCAACATACTTCAAGCTTTCCTCGGACCTCTTTTTCCCTGTTTTTTACAGCTCCGCTCAAATTTCAAGTATGCGCTCCGAACCACTGGGTGGTCTTAAACCGTTCGGGCGAAGCCCGTACACATAACAATGCCAATTTGATAAAGTTGTTTTAAAGAATACTTTCCTGCACAAAGCAAATTGAAGCGCACGTTTGGTACACACCGAGGAAGTTGGAGCCACCGTAAGCCTTGTTCGAATACGAACCCATGTTCAAGTAAGGAACTTTTACTGGTGTAAGCGTGTACTTTCCCGAACTACCACCAAACAAACACTACATATATCTTGATTCATAAATCATATATGTTTATGTTCCAAATTTACCTGTTAGTTCGTATTACCTCTGTATTGTTTTTTTGGTCACGTTTTCTTTTATTGTACCACCCCCACTCCTGGCTGGGCCATTCTTGGCCTGCAGTATTTTCTAAATGAATGAATAAATATATAAATAAATAAATAAAGAAATAAAAATAAATAAATAAATAAATATCGTTTTCAATTCTGAGAGTAACAGTATTGTTTGCCATGAAACTCGATTCACTTGGTCACAAGAGGGCCCGCCTTATTCCACTTTCCTCAGTCATAATCAAGAAAGCATGTTAACACCAGATGGCCAATTTTCCCGCCGTAAAAATGAAAGGCTTATCTACGCCAATCGGAAGCTTTAATATATATCTTGTTATTTGGTGCTCCGACGTGCTCTAAAAAAAAATTCTATCATAGCATTTGGACAAGTAGCTCTGTATACATGTCCAAAAACCGAAGAGCATCCATGCTTCTTTACCTCGTAAATCCGTCTTTCTAAATGTTTTTCAACCGAACACACCGTACTCCACCTTACTGTATATTATTCTGCACTATTCACTGCCATAGAATGTTTAGTACCACCGAAATGTGTCTGATTCTGCACATATTTAGCATTAGGCTGCTGGAATTCATCTTATACAGTTGAATTAATATTTATCAATTTTATTAAGAATCATTTGTACGGCTACATTGAGGTGATCTATTATTTTACCTCCTTCAACCAATTAAACTGTCCTAGCTAAGCCTAATATTCAACGCAATTCCTACAGCAATTCTCATTATTCTGTGTAATTCTACCCAAATTCATTTAAATTACTTTTAATTCATTTATAGATGTTATTATATTTTTATTTCTTGTTGAAGTATTTACTTAATAATGTTCAGATGCCCTTACTAGGGTTTTCAATCAATCACTAACCCATTTGTAACGTGTCCAAATTCATTTCACTCAAAACTAACTATTACTAATTCACGTCAATCAGCCCTAATACTGCCTCACGAGCGTTACAACCGATCACTAATCAATCCTTGGAAACTGTGCGAATACCTAATACTCTTTATAGAAGGCTGGTATACTTTCCTTCTATTCTGGCCTTCCTTGGGTCACCCAAATTTCTGCACCATTGTTATAGATGGGGATCATTCTAGGTGTACCTTCAAGTAAGGCCCGTAAGTCTTTCGCCTTATAAACGCGCCACTTGTGTATTTACCTCCAACGCTGGCACAATGGTTGGGCGTTGTGCAGCCAAACCCACCCAAGCCGCTCAAGCATGTACAGCTAAACATGAGCTGTCCATCTCTCGCCGGGTAATTTCTGCTCGACCGTTGCTCCGTCAGAGTGTAAAGCCCGTACTCAAAAGTGGGCCTTGGCCGTGTGCTAAAAGTTCCCTGGTGTAAGCTGAACAGCTGCTAACCTTTGACCAACGCATCGCCAAGGGGCCTACAACCGCCCTTCGGCCGCCAGACTTTGCCGTCGGTGTGCTGTTCTTTTGTTGGCCGGCGGCCGTTCAACCTTTAACAACCCACGGCCGTTCAACTTTTAGAGACGACGGGTATTCATCCTTGCTTGGAGGCCAGCTGTTGAACCAGAGCCGCTCAGGCAAGGTTGAACTTTAGCCGTGCAACTTACTTGTCCGGCCGTTCCACTGCAGGAGGCATAATAATTGTGGTACTGCAGCTTTTATCCGGCCCTAGAATGGGTATAGTCGAGCTGTTTCTAAAGCCAAGTGCCGAATTTTTAACTTCGTAACAGCAATCGTCCCTGCTTTTAATTAAACAATTAAATTCAGCAACTGAAAAAGACTGTTGATAACAAAATGTGGTGCAGATTTATTTTCTCAATTGCTGCTCCTATGGTGATGCTGCTTCCATTTGATGCAACCGCTACTATGGTCATAGACAGAGTTCCAATGGAAACCACATCATGCCATGCTCAGGAGCACCTGCAGCACAAAAAAAAAGAAAAAAAGGACAAAATAGAACTCTGCCCACATCACACTCTCACCAAACTAAGAAAGGCAGTTCGAGGCACCTACAGATATTTACACTGCTAATGTGCAATGTATCTTGCTTTAAAGGGACCCTACAATACTCTTGGAGCAGTGGAAGTAAACGTGCACGACGTTTAGATTACACTGCCAGAAATACCTGAGCCAAATATTACACGTGCACGTGAAGCGGTGGGCGCGAAAAATCACTGTGAAAGACGCGGAAAATCCAACCGCACTCTCTTCAATTTTGCTCATTATGCACCCCTGGCATGGCCAAAACAACGTCATTATGGCCATGGCTGTCCTATTTGCTGCCGCTGGACAACTTTGCGGCTTATTTCTTGCATTTCCTATTCGTCGGCGCTGTGTACCAACCTCTTCTAAGAGGGAACCTGTATGTAGAGTTTTGGGGGTTCTGTTCTGTTTTTAGTGCGCAAGGAGTTTCAGTGACCGACTAAATAGTCCCCGTTCTACGAGATCACTCGACAACAAACGTTCATTACGGTGAAAACGCCCTACCAGACTGAGCACGCTCTTGCGAATAGGCAGCGATTCCTGCTTTTTTTTTTTGTGGCACCAGACGGGAAATAGACCCCTCCACGTTGCGGAGAAAAAAAAAAACTCCACGGCCTACGATATAGCGATGGCCCCCAAAGAGAACAGCGTGAGCCACACCCCACTCCAGGTGAGAGCGCACAACTTTCGCGCGTTCAGCCGTGGTGCTCCTGAACAAAACATTGGTAAAAGAAAATAAGTAGTTTCCAAAGAAACAGAAACCGAGAAAGCATTAAGAAAGGTTTTCAGCCAGAAATCAGATAAAAATAAAAATAGGAAAACGATTTTATTGGAAAGCTTAGATTTTTAAACTATTCCATGTTTACTTTTTTTCTCAAGGAAAGTTTTAGCTGCGAAAAGTTCAGCAGTCGCATATTGTATTTTGCCTTGTTCAAAGTGGTCCAGATATCGAAGTCACATGATAGTGCGGTGAAACCGCCATCCGACGGGTTTTTTTTAAAATAGACGCTTAGATTTGCGCGAAGGCGACCTCTACAGTGAGGTTATCCGCCCAGGGGGACACATAAATAGAAGGTAATTATTGATTTCGGAGGATTAATTACCTAAAATTGACTAATTACTTTTTAGTGACTACGGTAACCAGACCTATTGGGAAGTTAGACGCAATCATGGTTCTAGGCAGTTTCAATTGGTAGAATTCTTCTGGTGCATCCGTAGTCCGAGATATCAAAACGCGAAGTTTAATTGCCGTTCGCATGATTACGCATGCAAGACAGTCTGCACCGGCGCAAATCTTCTCCCTTCTGTGACGTGCCTGCTGTGTACGGTGTTGAGATCGACAAAGGGGTGGAGGCCCAGGAAAAAGTGATAACTGGCACCCACTCATTCTTGGCGTGCGGTATTGCAATCTGGTGCTCGCCTACCTATCCTTTTATCTCTCCCTTTCTCCTACCTATCCTTTTATCACTCCCTTTCTCCTCTAATCTTTATATACCCCTCCTCCCCCTCCCCCCCGCACTGGGTTGTATGCAGGTGAGCCCCCAGCTGGGCTCAATAATATCCCCAGTGCATCTCCTTTCCTTTTCACTCGAACCACTTACTTACTTACTATATTGCAATCTGCAGTACTCAGAACCGCTATCGAAACACAGAACAAAATGGAGGAGCTATGCGCTGGTCTTGACTTCGAGCATGCGTAATCATGCGAACGGCAATTAAACTTCGCCGTTTCATATCTCGGACTACGGATGCGCTAGAAGAATTCTGCCAATTGAAACTGCGTAGGAACACGATTGCGTATAACTTTCCAATACAATCATGCCTGGTTACTGCCGCCAATAAAAAGATAATTAATCAATTTTAGTTAATAAACCACCTATATCAATATATACCTCCTAATTATGTCTCCCCCTGGGAGAATAACCTCACTGTAGAGGTGGTCTTCGCGTAAATCTAAGCGCCTATTTAAAAAAAACATGTCGACTTAACTTTGATCACCCTGTATAAACGCAGCCCGTGCGATAAAAACCTGCATACGGTACAAAACACCTCCATTCCTCATGATGTCAGCAAGAGCACCGGCAATTATTTCAGACTTCCTTGCCCCCTCCGCTGCGCCTACCACCTGACCATCAGCAACGCTAGACATATCGAACGTCATCAGCATCAGTAAATTCAATTTAGCTTCCTCGAACCACACCGTTAAACTGAAGTGAAAGAGGGAAATCGAGCCGTAACACGTTTCTGCACCGAACCTTAGTCGCACAAGAAAATGGTCACCAAAAGTGAACTTACCGAACTTTTTTTGTCCGGCCATTGGAAAACGCCGCCGTTCGTCGATTTTTTGCAGCAGCATTTAAGCTTATCCTTAGCCTCACGTGTTTCCAAAGTGGCAAGCAGGATATCCACAAAGCGCGAACACATGTCACAACACAAGACTGAAAATGTGCCCTTCCAAATATACCACTAGCAAGCCCTTATTTTGTCTTCACTATCCATTATCTTTGATTTAGCACATTCGGTTAATATTTTTGTGTCCTGGTTCATTTGTCCATGAGCGCACATGTATATACAGCACAATGTTCGGTGACAGGACGCGTGTCCACGCATGACCTTCGGAATTCCGGTGAATGGGCACGGGCGGTGCTAGACCTGCGACAGACGTCAGCCTTTCACCTTTCGAAGAGCAGGAGCGTGCAGATTCATAAGCGGACCGGAAAACGTACGATTCCAAAACAACTTTTGAACAGCGGCTGCCTACGAAACACGAGTACTCTAGAACTGGACAACAGCCATTCATCATGTGTTCCACTGCAAGCGGAAACAAAACGGTGACCTGGTGACCGTGCATAGGCTGATCATCTTCTGTAAACCCGCTTTGAAGCAACAAGCGAGTACTCGGCGGCGGGAAACCTGCCGCCTGAACGGCGGGAAGTGCCGTTCATCGCCAGTGGCTGATCCGCCAGATAACTACTGCGTAACTTTCGCCGAGGGGAAACCGTGTTGACGGTTAACGAGCGAAAGCTGACCAACTTAAGAACATTGGCTGCCGAAAACGTGCGCAGAGGATGGTGGCCGTATTCAAACCGTTTATCTTATGTTCAACACTGCCCAGTTTGTTGCTGATGGCCGAGCATTCCGGAGAACAGCCGTAGGTTGGCCGGTCAAGAATCGGACTTGCTGTGCTGCCTGGGCAAGTCATTCTTTTTCCAAAACCGTTCCCGTGTGGTCGCCAACTTTATATGGAGACGACATGCGAAAATAACCCCGCTTGTGCAATTTAATATACCAATAGAATAATGAACTACCGGTATTTTTACAGTGTATGTTTGTTATCCCAATTGAACGATAAATGCATAAAGCACATTGATCCTACACAGTTTTCATTAGAGTTAAACAAAACACGTGAAGGCGGATATTTAAATCTGAAAGCACTACACATGCGTCGAACACGAATCATTGCCAAAATGGCAGTAATAGGCCCTGCAACATACATTTACTAACGTAATATGCAAAGGCATTTGAAAATTGTGCACACCCAAACAATATATAAAAGACAGCCATTCCCATGCCTCCATGCGGTGATAGAATCACGCATTGAAACTGACGGATCTGCACGTGTACATACGGTAGTGTCGCGTTTCTACCTTACATTCCGCCACCCGTAAGCCCCCAGAAATTGTAGTGCCAAATTGAAATTCTTCTCTTCAAGTTATTAGGCCCATTAGCCCATATATATTACGCTGCTTTTTATATGACGTACAAGACAAGTACTATAGAAAGTTCGGTTGTCTCTGTGTACATTTCCCAGCTGTTAAACAAAAGTACCGGAATCATCCAAAAAGGCGGGCCTCAAAGTATCAGCCCCACCAAAATGATCTCAAAATTGTTGAGACCACCGTAAAATCTTATTTCGCCCGTTGAGGTGCTAATGAAGCGGAAAAATAATTTTTTTGTAACGTAAGCTACACTGGCCGAGGTTTAGGAGTTTCGTTTGGACCTTGAAGGGCCGTGCTGCGCAAGCGCGAGGTGCACTGGATTGAATTGGATTGGAATTTAATAAATGGAGTTGGATTTGGATTGGATTTGAATAAATTAGATTATCTTAGATTGGGAAATCCAATTCAATTGCAGTATGGGTGTGTAGAAAATTTGGTCGCCACATTCTCCGGTCTGCGTATTCCAGAAGAATACGATGCCTGCAGGCGTTATAGCCGCCTCCGTTGCGCAGTAGGCAAGTCTGACGGTGCGCCGGAGCCGCTTGATAGCCGTTTCGCGTGGTTCCTGGACAGCCGTGCTGCACATGCGCGAGGACCAGTGACGGGAGTTGACTGGACCGGACTTAATTGGATAGGATTAGATTGGACTCGACTTGACAGGATTGGATTGGATTGGATTGGAAATCGTTTTAGCAGCAGTAAGCATGATAATCAGCTCGTCCTGGACAACCAGGAAACGTAAGAAAAACCAGCTGAACCTTAGTTCACGCTACGTACATCCTGGCACAGCCGAGCAAAGCCACTCCTAATTTTTATTATTGGGGTTACAAAATAAACATATTCGGGGATTTTTGTGTGGCCATCTTCAGCGTTAAAATGCCTAACGGCTGAAATTCAACACCATATTCATCCAAAGATAATTTATCAGTATGCAGACGTTTTTGAATAGGAAGCTACTTCAAGAAGTGGTACATAACCTATAAGAGGAACTTGTGGAGGCGTGTAGTCAGATCAAGGGAACCTTTTAGACAAGGCAAAATTGGTCGCGCCACCTTACGCCTTCTGGAATGCGCGGACAACCCTCATTTTCATGGGTTGGGATTGCGGTGGAACTTACTATACCCACAATAAAAAAAACTGTCATACGCTGGCGTGAACACGGCGCACTTGCAGCTGGGTTTATTCGAAATCGAGCGAAACGTACAAATGCAGAAACGAAAGCTACAAATAATGCACACATGTGGTGAATTAAAGTAGACATGACTTCAAGAAGCGGTGGGAGGTTTCAGAGTACATGAAGAGAGCCAAGAAGAGACCGAAAACCTTCCTGTTAGGCCGTAGGGCAATATATCGCATTAAAAAAAAAGAAGCGGTGGGGTGCACCTGAGAAGTTACTTGTAGTACGTTTGCAAAAACTAGAAGAGCGACAGGAGCGGCCGAGTTCATGGAGTTTCCTCATCGCCCCCGCGTCATAGAAAAAAACTTTTAAAACGTACCGGGAATATGAGTCCCGTGAACGGAACAAAACAGTTGTCTTTTTAATCAATCTTTTCCCGATAAAATACGAGGAAAGGGACCCTTTCTGTACTGAAGGTGTATTTTAATCTGAAAAAGAAGCACAAGTTAGCCCCACTTTTTCGTCAACGTCACACATCTCCAAAACACAGCAGTAATAATAGTGGACGTTTTCAGCGCGCCACGTGCGGTCTTGAATAACGCTACGGAAATACGGAACGGCAGACAATTATGGATGATGGTAGCACTATCCAATGAAAACGCCGAGGCACAGAACAACCCATATATTCAAAACAGAAGGCACTTGCCGGCCAGCGGTGACGATGCCTGGCCGCACTCTCGGAGGGCCTAGGAGACATGACCGCTCCCTCCACGAGGCTCCCGAAGTCAGGTTTAGTGCGGTGCTTCGTCATCTTCGGCGATGCTCCGACATATCGATGCCCGACAGGAATGTATGACACTTATCACAGACCGGATTTTCCCACACGCGTCGGTAAATGCGATAGCTCGGACACCACGGCGGATATGACTTTTAAACCGAAGGTTTTTACGTCTACCTCCGAAGGGATTTGTCACGACCTTTAAAGTCAACAGAAAACTCCCGCGAAGAAATTAAAGAATTTACTGGCACCGCCAGGAATCGAACCGAGAACGAACACAGAAATGGCGCGAGAGGACGTCATATTAACAACTTAGCTACGAGCCTAAGCGGAGAGGGGGAGACAGACGGTGCACATATCGAGCACATCTGCGGGTTTAACCCCTGCGTTCTCGCTGAATGCCATGTGATAGCCTGAGGCGACGCCTGTCGCTGCTGCGCGCTCCGCCCATGGCTGTGGAGAAGCTGTGTGCGCGCCTGGGCGTGCGATAGAAGTTAGTAAAAAAAGGAAACTCCCACCAATGCATGGCATCACTCTTCTCCGTCTATGCCACCGCTCTCGCCGCCCCAGTGCGCATTGGCTGACACGAAGGACAAGTGAGATGGTGTAACACATGAATGTAGCTTTCTTTAATTTTATAAAGAAAGCGTTTCCACTTACGTGCTTCACTAACGCCACTCAACCAACCACCATTCGAGGACGATGCCGTGATTTAATCTTAGCAAAGTACACCTCTTTGAAGTACTAACGAGTTGGGTTAAGTGCATTTCACTTGTCTCTGGATTCACTCTTTATTGAGCCACGTGGGGGATTTCCAGTGACGTCGCATGAGTAATCGTTGTGGGTGTAGTTTACAGCTTCGCTTTCTGCTCTCCTTCACAGCTTAAATTGGCGCACATTTTTTTGATAAACGTGACGATCGCTGCTTGGATTAACACACGAAAAGCTATGTGCAGTGACCACTACTTTGATTATAGGAATATAAATGCATGGACGCCCCAACAAGGGGGAAGCAAAATAAGCCTAACGAAATGGGTCCTGTTTCAAGCCCTCCACCACACAGAACAAGAAAAATATGAAGATATAAGGGAAATCGCTGGCATAGGCGAGTAGACGGGACAAACTCGAGAACACGTGGAGCGCTCCACATAGAGTGTTTCGGGGGAAGCAGAGCGTAGTGATCAGACAGAAAGGTTTGCACGTGTGGGAAGCAACATCTACCGTAAAAAAAAACATTTCAATGACTAAAAATACAACAGGACCCTGAAAATAAGAGTAGCGCTACTAGATACAGACGTCGAAGAATATTATAATGAGTTCTTGCGTGAACCATAAAATGACGGCTGTAGCCCTCATGGAGCTGAACGGGGTTGTGGCAAATGGAGGAAAAAGTTTCTACATCTATGTGGCCTCCTCATTCTATAGGGGCGATTTGCCATGCAAGCCACGTAAACTTCCCAAGCATTCTAGCCCCGCAAAAGGGCCAAACGCTAGACCGCAGAGCCGTTTGTACCTAATTTACCGGTACGTGTCCGGCCCCATCAAGGCACGCGAATACACATGGTGACTTCCATAGCCATGGTAGACATTCAACTTGTAAACGCCTGTGGCAAGACATGCCGCACAACTACTTTGTAACTCGACAGCGTGGTGTTGTAATGGGTGGAGGGACCCGCCAGTTCTACAACAGTAAGGGCCCCCTCAAAAGGGTAAAGGCAGCTTTTCAGACGTGGATTCCCGTTTCAAGTCTCGGCACTCGACCAGGGGTGCCTGGTACCTATCAAAGATACAGGTGGGTGCCCGGCGGTACGTAGATTAAAACCCGGTGCCTCTCGCATGACAGGCGACTGCTGCACCTCTGAGCCATCGCGGCGGTTGTCAAAACTATCATCAAAGGAAAAGCTTGGAAAAAAAAGAATGTGGTCAAAGCTATGGTCAAGCGAAAATGTTTGAAAGAAAGAACAAATGAACGGCGTCCCTCCGTACCGCAGAATACTGGTGGTTTGTTACTTAGTCCAAAAAGTTACAGGCAAGCATAAAGTGTCTGGTGTATCACAAAGATCGTGTAAAACTTATGGGTATATCATTGCCGTAGAAAGCGGATGCAAAACGGCTCCTTAAAACCGCAATGGAAGTGAAGCACGTGCGTTTTTTCTGAATTCCTCACATTGTGTCATTAACTGGATACCTTTGTGCTGTAGTAGTTACGATTTGGTTATTCAACCGATGCATCATCGATACGCTAAGGGACCAGGGAAATGCGTTGAAGCAAGTACTGATGGCAGGGCATCTCTCCGCACACAGATTAAGGTAAAGTGTGACTCAGTCTTATAAAAGAGAACAAATTTGTTTGGTTAACGTGACCGAAGTTCACCGGAGATTTTCGAAGCACTCACAATGAATTCCGGCCCCAGAGTATAGTGCGTGAGCTCCCCTTCTATCACTTTCAGTCAGCATGAGCCGCAGTTTTTGGAGCATTTCTTATAGCAACAGCACGTTCCTCGGCCAAAACGCATGCCAGCATTTATTGTAGCCATGTATCTTGTCTTCCATACTTGCTTGCAATATTCGTTATTTGGTTTCCTTTTCTTAGATATTTCGCATCATTTTGAATAAAACCTTTTACATATATGCGCTGCCTTCAAGCCGTTTTGTCTTACTTTGTCTGTGGTGAGGTTTTTCTATTTTAATTGTTTACATTAAAGGAAATCACCTCTTGCCTTTATTTTGAGCGGGTTATATTGTTGCGCGGTCTCTACCAAATGATTGTAAGCGTTATCTCTGCGTTAATTTATCAATGGTCCCGATACAGACGCAGGCTTTGGGGCTATGGTCTGTAGTGCTTTTACTTATGTAGTTTTCTTACGCACTGCAAAAAACGTATTCTACTGCATACTAAGAAAAAAGTGTACGTCTCCATGTGTTGTGCGTTTCAGTTACAAGATCGAGTGTAACATTCCAACCATGCTATACCAACGAGCTCGACACTAATCTCTGCTTAAAGAATAGTCTCCCAATATTCCGAGTGACCGCACTTCAATTTCAGCAAAATGTGTATTCTGGGAATTCTTCTTAACCTTATCAATCTTGGGACTAAGCACTGCCATTCCAAGGTTTAAACACTGTATAAGCTGGTCGTGACGCTATATTTCCAATTACGCTGAAAAGGTTTCTCTTCCCTAATAATTCCGCGAGTAAACTATATTATTCCACGTAGGCAAGACGATGTTCCGAAGAACAAGGTTTAACACACACGTTAAATTTGTATTTGTGAACCCCAGCTTTAGCCTGGTATTAGAAAACTGTCTATGTGTACAATAATCTGTTAAATATAATCAATTGCGTTTCGGTTGTATTTCCAAAAGCTGCGGGGTCCTGCCAGAGTCTTACATTCCCCCGAAAGGTCCAGCCAGTATGGCCTAATGCTGAAAATCATGTTTTCAAGGGAAACTTTTTACCTCTACCGTCCAAGGATTCCGTCGCGACCGTTGATGTCAGAGGAAACCTCCCACCAACGAATAAAACAAGTAACTTTCTCCGCCAGGAATCTAACCTGGAAGAAATACGGAAATGGAGCGAGGCTCGCTGAGATACCAGCCCACACAGAGACTGGGGAGACAGATCGTGAACTCACCGAGGATATCTGCGTGTTTACTCCCTGCGTTCTCGCTGAATGGGGCGTAATAATGTCACGTGACTTCTCGGGACCCTCTGTGCTCAGCCTACGGGACGTGTAGCGGCCGTGTTTGCACCATGAGTATGGGCTAGGTGTTATAAAAAGTAAAGGAAACTCACAGCAACGAATGACATCGCACTTCACCTCAGTCTGTGCAGCCGATCTCGTTGCCCCTATTGGCAGCGGCACAGGCAGAGAAATGAAATTGTCTAACACCAGGTGTGAGCTTCCTTTGTTTTATAAATAAGAGTTTCCACTCATGTTCTTGACCAATACAACTCAACCAACCACCGTTTATTATTCATTCACTAAGGTAACCTTAGCAAATAATATCTCTTGGAACACATGGTTGTGTAAGTGCATTTCACTTCTCTCTGGGTTCACTCCTTGTAAATCCCCGTGTTTTAATTCAAGTGACGTCGCATTGGTAATCATTGTGGGCGTTGTTTACATCTTCGCGTTCCAAGCAGCTTGACAGGGTGGATTGGCGCGCATTTTTTTTGTTTTTTTAACACGTCGACGCTGCATCGGTGATCAGGTGCGCCGTAGCGAAGGGCTCTAGGTTAATTTTGACCACGCGCAGGTTTCAACGAGCGCCGGTACCTCAAATAGTCGGTGTTTAGCCTTTACCCTAATATTAAGAATAAATGTTTTAAGCACAACGAATGTAAAACTCCCCCTTGACAGCAATCATAACAAAATTTTGAACTATTTAAAATCAATGAACGTACTATTCAAATCAATGATTCCGAAATGATATACCATCAAATCTCGGTACAACGAACCCCACAATAAAGGGACCAACAAAAACTTTGCGAAGGTGGCGATAAAATGCATTCAGGTGATAGAACACATAACGGGGGATTTTTGAGCCAAGTGTGAGCCCCATACGTTGTACGGATAATTTGTAAACAATTTTTGAAGATCGCCTTTCTCAGCCGATGAGCGCGCCGCCGCAGCGAGCCGACCGTGGCTGACGCAATGCCGACCGCGGCTGACGCAACGGCGAGGCGCCCCCCTGATTCGGCCGATCGTCGGTCGCCGGCAACGTCACTGCCATTGGCTTCGGGTTGCTCTTCCTCCTTTCTGCGCCATTCCGAGGCAAAGGCGGGCCTCCAGCGATTGACGCTTGCCTAGGCGCAGGAATGTAGCTAGCGGAAAATGGAAGTCGAGCATCGCGATGTCACATGGCTATTGCCAGTGTTTCCAGCTGCTTTGAAAGAAGCAGAGAGGGAGGTGGAATCGTTTGGCAAGGGGGGAAAGGTGCACTTAATTGCTTCTGGTGCAGCTAATGCTCAATGTAGATTAATAATTCCAATGGAATTGCATCGCTATATTGGTACTACGCGACAATAAAAGCCTTTTGTAACTTTTACAAAAGGCTTTTCTGGGTCCCTTTATCGAACGTTTCAGATTAACGAACATTTAAGGAATCCCACGCCGACAGCGTGTAATTGTAAAGCAAAATTATTTCTCTACTATGTACTTCAGAATAGCGAACTTTTCAAAATAACGATCGTTTTATTAATTTCTGAACCATGTTAACAACGCCTCAGTACTACGACCTCATACTTTCAAGGGCGAAGATTGTTAGCTTGCCGTTAAACAATCGCGTCAGCCGGAGCCTAGCTAGCAGAGCAGACAGGCAGACCACCGGGAAAGTGCAGAGCAGAAGGGGACGTCTTGCAGCTTGCTCCGCAAAATGTGCGAGCCGATGCGAGAAAAAAAAGAAGGCCAGAAGAAGTAAAAAAAATTGAAGCATGGGTGGCCTCCGTCCAGGTAGCCGCGACAACCCTATTCGCGCCCCACCCCAAGTTTTTCTACGTTCACCGCTGCTCGGGTGGCGTGCTGGAGTTTCATAGACATAAGAGTAGCTGACTACAGAGAACACTCTCCAAACCGTGAGCGTGCAGGATGAAGAAGGCAGCGAGGACGGCATGAACGATGACGCATCGGAGAATGCCGCGGAAGCACTCGATGACTGCGACTAGCACTGGATGATTGCGGATGTGCTGAACAGCATGCGAAAACCGCACATCTCCAGGGAAAAACCGCACGGCCACTGATTCAGTCCACAGGAATGTGGAACAGTTGGAGTCCTTCGTGCTAGGAAGTTTGTGCTGCACGCACCAGATGAAAATTACCAGCTGCTTTAAATAAACGTGCATTGTTTCATGATCACTTGTGCATTTTTTTGTGAAAAGGAGTTCAAGGATGCACTGCTCTACGGGAGGTCTTATAGGCTTTGAAGCATTATTTGTTGTCTTACGTTTTGCGATTTTCGTTACAATGACCTTTCAGAAAAACTAGCAATTTTCTGTGGTCCCCTGAAGTTCGTTATATCGAGATTTCACTTAGATACACAACTTTTGTTTGATGAACGGCTGAAGAAAAAACAACATTTCCAATGATATGAAGCAGGTGAAACGGGTATATTTCAGGACGATGAATCTATTTTCCAAAGAAATCCCACAGAAATGATGCAGTGTGTTTTAAAGTCTCCTTTTAATTTGGCGCATTCGAGTGATGGCTGCTTTTGTGAAGGGGGGGGGGGGGACGTTCGAAAGGACATGGGTCAGTCCCGAAGACGGTTTCAAACATTTCGGGTCTAGTCATACATCTGACGTTCAGCCTTGCGATTGGAGCTTTCAAAAGCAGGTTCACTCAAAGCTTGCATATTGAGGCTGATAATTCGTGCTGTGATCATTTACGTACCAATGCAGATATGGTGTGCACTGGGAAGGTGACATCGCTGCAAATTGAATGCTGATGTGTCATTGTAAAATGCACCTCTGGCTTTATATTTTTAAAGTGCTTAGCCGTTCCCGCGTATCTTATGCAGATAAAAGCGCAAGATCTCAAACACGGCTCTCCGAGTTCAAAGAAACTTAAAATTAGCGTTTGCTGACCTTTCTGCCGAACGTTGTATTTGTTACGCGAGAGATGTCTCTCTGGGAAATCGACATGCAAGAAACAAAGACAAACTTGCATAATTGAATGGTTAGTGGGCTCAATATGCAGTGACATGGAGAACCAGTCCCACATGATCGCAGGAACCATATATATTACGGACATTTCAACACCTTTGGCAGACAAAAGTCAGCAATGTATAGATGGGAAACAGCAGGTATAAAACCATACTTGGGACGACACAGCATTAAACACGCAACCGCTTTACTGCTGCTTCCTAGTTAGAATAGTTAAATGCTACACACATGTCACATATCCGCCGCTTTTCATTGAATGTTCAAGACTCTGTGTAATGGGTTCTGAGAACACCTATTTATTGGTAGCACCCTAACCAAATGCAAAACATTAAACCCAAAAACAAGCAGTCATTCCTCAGAATTTCACTCTTGAGGGTGTTCAATTACACTTCCACTTATTTACACAAAAAAGCAATGAGTCCTGAAAACCGCATTTTAATATTTTATTGGAAATGAGATTTCCAAAGGGATACCATTACATTACACAAGACCCTATCCAATATGCTTGGTTTTTAACAGACGGTGTTTTGATTTATCTGACCAATATTGCTTATACTTGGCACCACCGTTTCTTATATATGCTTTTGGCCGCTGTCTGCACTAGATGCCCTTGCAGCATCAAAAGAAATAGCATCATCAATGGTTATGTACGAAACCATTTCCAAGCAAAAACCAACTGGCGAAGTCCATCCTGCCACGAGCGCTCATCATGAATCTTGTAGAGTGTGATGCCCTAAAGCACTACCAGAATTAATACCTAATTCAGTCGGTAACTTGCGCTGGCCATAGGTTAGTAGGCACAATTATAAATTAGGCCTGTTGGTAAGCAAACACTATTCGCAAAAATACAGTGCCATTGCTAATAGTTTATCGATTCGGAGGAAATGTCTAGTTTAGCGTCAAACTAAGAAAAACGTTTTGTTTGCTTTTATGATAATAATCAGTAATACAATTACATTTTGGTACGCAGTGATTGCCAATGCTGCCTCATGTTTGGCAATGATTCATAAAATAAATTTCTAGCTGACCAACATAGCCCAAAAGGTCTAGAATAAAATAGTGGGAAACAGCCTTTTCCACCAGCGCCTGCAAATGCTGGTCGCAAAAATGTCAAAATTTGTTTTCAATAAAAGCAACCGTAATTTTTTGCGGCGCAACGGTGGATTCTGAAACCACCGATAGTTACAAACACGAGTGTCCATTCTTCTTTGGGTTAATTTGATTACAGCCATCGCTTTGCACACCTATAGCACGTGTTTGGAATTCCTCTAGACCCATTCTTGAAGGAAGGCTTCAGTACAGAACTAAGTCAGTTTTTGGCACATCAGATCCGAACGAAAACCCGGTATGTAAATATAACGTGGTAAGTATTTCTACGAGCTCGCGCTTTCTTGCACTTCGACGTAACCAGAGTCCTTCAATGCTTTACTGGTCACGAAATTTCGGCACTCGTTTCATATTGGGACCGCGGGCGCCACTACAGGCGCCACCGCCGCACGAAGGGCATCCAGCCGCCGCGCGTGCGACATATTGGCCAGCTCTTGGCGTGCAAGCGCTCGCTACTTTTGGTGTCTGCGCGCTGATTAAGTGTGATTTTTTTTGTAGTAGTTAGCGATAAATAGTTTAGATATTGTGTATATCCCCTACCTTCAATGGAGTTTTATTTTTCAAGTAAATTAACGTAGACTTCGGCCGCGAACGGCAACGGCTTCTGCGTCCTCTGGCACAAGCGCTGCGTTGTCGTGTTTGGGGATTTTTAAATCTCTATTGCTTCTTTTCCTAAAGCAAAAGTTTTAAATACCATATATACGGTAGCTCCGTGCTTATCGATAGTACAATAAAAAAAGGAAAGAAACCAAGTGCGCGTCGTTCAGACTACGCTATAAATGAATCTGTTGAATGCTCTGAAATGCACAGAACGCTAAAAGAGATAGCCCAATAATATTGTTGTTTTGAGGAGTTGGTACATACTTGAGAAAATCTAAAAACGCTGCAGAAACGCGAAAGATCAAAACACGAAGAGATATACGTTGCACCGTGTGCCTTTCCACTTCCGCGCTTTGGAGTCCTTGCAAAAAAAGGAAGAGAAAAAAGAACAATAGCACTGATTTTATTACACGCAACAAAACATTTTCAATATTACGAAAGGAGGCAAAAGAGTGCGTTGCAGCGTACAAAAATATATTTTTTGCGCGGCGATGTGCAGCACACGGAGGAAACAGAATATTGCCAAGTAGCCAAGACCGACGCAAAGCTTTTCTGAAAGACGTCTATAAAAGCGACCTCCTGCTCTTCAAAAGACTAGAATGAAACTCAAACGTCGAAGAAGCAGTCCGCAGTGTGACGTGCACAGATGAATGTCGATAAAGTGAGTTCCGCGGCGTTTGCTATACATGCATTACTCTCGCAACGTTATTAATTTGAGATCCCTGGAAATAGGATCCAGATCATTGTCGAAGAAGCAAAAATCAACTTACCGACAAGGTGACAACCTTTCGATATCAAAGAATATTGCCCGACGGCACGTACGACAAAAACAGCCAACAGGCACTCCAGTTGAAATGCCGGATCAGAAAACCGGAAGCAGCCACGCGTGGTTACACAACAATAAAAACGAACCCCAAGGGATAATTCGCGGAAATATGAAAAATAAAAGCACAAGGACGTCCCAAAGCTTTTTTTACGTGCGAGCCTGAGAGCAAGGTAATACAAGTTCGCAAACAGATAATGAAGCACCGCTACTACCTGACTGTCCTGACTAAAATCCGGTTTAAGTTAGCCTTGTACAACTCTAGGTCCAAGATGCTCTCAAAAGGGTACATTGCTTTTTTCGCTCTCACACACAGTGCATTCCTACACACATTCACACCTTTATAATCGTAGCTGAAATCTCCCGTTTCTTGCCTTGGAATGGCGCGTCTCCATTTCCCACGCAGCTCACCGTCGCTCCGCAAACAGAACAAGGAAACTTTTTCGGTTGTATCGTTGTACAAGGGACGAAATCCCGGGACGCAACACGTGTTCGGCATCGTCGTAACAGCGCGAGATGCATGTTAAATTTTTTTTTCCCGCACAAAACTAACACAACTCACCGCGTCTTCGGCGTTCGAGCCAGCGCAACGCCGCCTGACGAGTGACCTCAGTGAGATAGTGGCGCCACCGCGCGGCGGCCAAACGCAGCATATGAAGCTCTCCCATTGAGTTACGGAGCCGTTTCGTGAGCAGTAAAGCATTGATGGACTCTGACGTAGCTGAGTCACCTAAAAAGCTGGGCCTGTCAGCTAAACAGGAATTGCTCTCCAGGTCGTGTTCACATTGTCGGCGTGTTCCCACTAGACCCGTTTCGGCCTCAAGTACAAAGACACTGTTTTAAGTCCCTTGATTTTGGTGTTTTTTCTACGTTTTCTTGAAACCGGACTCTAACGACATGGCGCCTACCGTGAACGTGTTTGATCATGTCTTGCGAAGCGGAAACAGTCGGTGTCGTTATCTGTTTGTTCTCGAATACGTCTTCAATTTCAACTACCTTGATCACGCAGTTGTGTGCGAACATTACTCTGAAAAGAAACAGGGCAACAGATAAAAAATGCAGCAGGACTCTATACGACAATAAAATAGAAAAAAAAACGGGGCCAAGGTGATGCTTAATTTTTAGTGTATATTGCACGCTTCGTAATACGAGGAGTTCTCGATTATGTTTTTCGTGAAAAGTGTGAAGATGAAGGGTGGGAGCCTGTGCATGTAGGAGTCTTTGGTGAGTGAGAGGGTAAGTTTTCAGGGGCATAGCATTGAACTTTTCTTCCAGATGTTATCATATTCCAACGAGCATCCGGTAACGTGACGTGTCGTGACGTATGTACCAGAGTAGTTGCGCGGTTTAGAGCATTTTGCACTTCACGCTTAACACCTTAATTTGTTCTATACGTGGCCGCACGTGGAGACGAACAATTTCAAGCAGTCTAAACTGCTTCTACAGATTTCACACCTACAAGCCTGTCGTCGGACAAGATTAGGGGATGCGGTGTCAGTACCTGTACACATAGATGCGCAGGCACATGCGGCTCACCAAGGATGATAAAAGATTAACCAAAAAGCGGGATTCGGCGGGTCTTGCCATCTTGCACAGGCATACACGCTGAATGACCTTAAATAAAAAAATACGAGGGCGGTAAAGCAAACGGGGCACTGACAGTTGACATCTAAAATAGAGCACATAATCTTCACGACAGAATTGAAGAAGCGGTGATGTTATAAAGGACGAATTAGAACTAAAAGCGAACTGATAGTTGGGCCTCAAAGGAGTAATGACACCAAATATTGAAGCCTAGAAAATGATGTAATTGGCTCTAGTATTTTGTATAGATGCTTCACAGAAATGTTTGAAACTACGCCAGGAGAGAATCACATCGACAATCGATCTTAATTGTTCCGTCCGTGAGCTACCGGAAATCAGCAGCACTAGCGAACTCCTTATCAACGTGACGACACATTGTCTGGCGTGTCTGGCCGTCTCAGGGTGACGTCATATAGTCGTTTCGGGAACCGGAAACGATAGCCTGCGCTGGTGTTGTATGTGGTCTTCGTTTCGGCAGGAGGCTTGGGTGTACATCGGGGAGTTTGCACAGTTTGCGCACTTTGCAAACTTCACTTTGCAAACATTGCAAAGTTTCCGCACTTTGCTAGTTCAAAGTCTTTGCTCTTCAGCTCATGGCCGGCGTGTGGTGTTCCCTTGCACTGGTGCGAAAACGTTGCGGTGCCTTATTTGAGCGGCCTGTGCGCGCTGCCGAGCTCGCCCCAGTTTTGCTATGACAAGCTAGTAAAATGCGAAGTACTGCTCCGTGGACGCCTGTCCAAGCAAATCGACGAGGATGCGAAGATTCATATAGTTCCTAGTAAAGACGTGCAGCGCGAAACGTGGGCTTTATTTGGGTGCGGCGGCGGCTGCAAGAACTTTTACCCAAGCCTAGCGAGCAGATTTTGCTCGTTACACTTCTCGGCTGCTACCTGGAAAGCCCGAAGGTGTCGGAGGAGCTGCAGTAAAAGCGGAGTGGAACCGATTAGGCAGTTTTAGAATAGGGGGGCCGGCGTTGGGGGACCCCATGAAGTGAGTTGAACCGAAACGCAACACGCTCGCGTGCGTCGACTTTCAGAAGAGGGGCGTTCTCACCAGCCACACAACGCTTGCGTTGCTCGGGGCAGCTTGGGTTTTATGAACTGTAAGCTTAGCATCATGCGAATATTTCAAGGCCGCTACCTCTACAACTGCGAAGGACCATACCTGAGACAACTTTTCACCACACTATCATCGCCTTTTTCGCATATGGAACATTATTTTAGCGATAATTACCATTTGAGAGTTCCGCGACAAAGACATCTGCCATGTCCTGTTTGATTTTAGCGCGCAGATGGCGCCATCTTTCGGTCGCTCGCGGCACCGCGGTGCTCGCCGTGCTGCGTCAGACCGCCGAACCTCCGCTGCCGGTCTGCGTAGGCTTACCAGCCCGGCAAATATCTTATCGGCGCTTTTAAATTCAGCGCTGATAACAACTACAAGAACATTTTTTCACCCCACAAACATCTACTTTCTCGCATGTGGAACTTCTTTTCCGCGATCAGTTTGATTGGAAGAGTGGCGACAAGGTTTTGCTGGTCGCCAATTTGTTTGTCGATTAGGCCGGTGACAAGACCTCGCCTGCCTAATGGCCGCATCTGCGCCCATATAGAGTTGTGTCTGTCTGTCTGTCTGTCTGTCTGTCTGTCTGTCTGTCTGTCTGTCGTGTGGCAGCAACTCATCATAGTCTCACGATTCAGACGACATGCCGACTGCGCGGGCGAGTGCCGACTGCATACAACCATAACAGCCTATGCGGCAAACGTCCCCGGCATCACGGGTTTTTGATTGACGTTAGCACCATCCCTTCTTGCGGCCACAAAACCGTGACGCAACATTGTCGTCCTCATTTGTTGCGCGACGAACGAACTTGAAATTGACTGGAATAAGGGCTTTATAAATAATTCTACCCTTGCGGCTGACCGCCCTTGGTTACAGTTTTTTTTTAATTACTGGACGAATAGGTTTTCTTTACAGCATAAAAACCGAAAGCAAGAAATTTAGTGTCTGTACTCCTTTAAACAAAATTCCGCGGAACAATTTAATTGATTTTAGCAAAACTACGGTACCCTAAGAATGCAACGGCACAGTGAGCCAATCGTTTGACATGCTTTTCGAACAAACAAAAGCTTGCACAAGCCAACAATGCTTCCCAGTATGACAGGTAAAATAGGAGCTTCGACAATTCTTTTCCCTATAGGAAAACTAAGAACGCGGTGGAGAAAGGGGAATACTGGTCACTTAAAGGGCTACTGCAGTACTTTGAGAATGGGGTAAAATACATTTCATTTTTGCAATAATACATTGGTTAGTTTATGCCTCTAAAGTTTTTTTCATTTTTATCTTGGGGGCAGAGGTATCCGTCGGCAAAGTTGACCCTACGCCCCACCCACTGCTCTCTCCCTTATCGCCGAAGAGCGAGAAACCTAGAGGCAGCGACCGGAAGTAGCGTCTTCTTCGGAAGATGGCCACCAGCGCGCACCGCCGTTTCGCTGTGTCCTCGTTTTGTGGGCGAAGTTCTGAATTTAGTGGGCGTGTAATCTTTATTTATCTTTATTGTCTAGAGTTTCTTCGACGTTGATTTTTAACCGTTATTCCACTGTGCTTGTAGATATTCCCTAAAGCGACTCCTCGATACCAGAGATCTCCTACACGAGTGCCCGTGGCTACTACATTCCCTTCACGAGTAGTCGCGGCCGGCTGTGTCGTCGGGTGCTCTGTGCTTCATACGCGAAGCGACGAGTTCAAACAAATACGGAGGGGCCCCAAGTTCCTGATCCATTATTATTAGGGAGGAAGAGGAGGAACAAACGTTTATTTCGCATAATTAAAGCAGATTGGCGGCCGCCTTAGTCCAGGTAGCCGCGTGCTGTCGCGGCTCGGATGGCCCGCTAGATCAGGTTTTGCTGGTCCTGCAGGTCCGAACTGGTCAGCGCGCATTCCCACTGCTCGGGAGTAGGTGAGGGGATTGGGAAGGGGTGGTGTGGGCAGAAGAATACGAGGTGGGGGGTTGTGCCTGCTGTGTGGTAGTCCGGGCAGTTAGAGGTGAAATGGATGGGGGAGATATGAGAAAGGATGGTGCCGTTGTAGAGTGTATTTGTTTGGAGACGTGGCCAGATGCGGTATTCTTCGTTTGTGAGTGCAGGGTGTGGGGGAGGGTATTCTCGGCGGGTGTGGCGATAGTGCGCTAAAATTTGGGAGTAGGTGGCTGGTAGTGGGTGCAGCGTGTCAGTCAGGGTATCCAAGTCGCCCGGTCTCGTCGGGAGTGTCCGGTAGTGGAGTTTGCGGGCCGCAGCGTGGGCTGCTTCGTTCCCGCGGATGGAGGAATGGAGTCCTAACGTAACCATCGTTTGGACTGCATTAATATTAGGGGAATAGAAAATTTGTGGGACCGCAGCGCTCTGGGTTTCCCGAACTTCTTGTTCATTTTCCCGATCAACATTGTTAGCTATGACGACAGTTTAGCTAAGTAGGTAGATTTTAAGAAGAAATCAAGCGAGCTGGAAAGCATGAAACCTTTTCTGTGTGTGGGAGCACTCCGCACACTCGCAGGTTGTGCATTCCAGTACGGCACGCGATGCGGTACGAACCACGCATGCCGCGTCCGCAGCCGCTCTTCGCTGTCGTCCACAAAAAAAGGCAGTCGCGAAAAGAAAGGTAAACGTGCAAGAGAGTGGATGATATTGTGGCGAAAAACTGTGCTAGAGATTGTCATCCAAGGTGATCTTGAAAGAGGTGATCGAATTTGAATCGCGATGCGATGCGCCGACTTGTCGCGGAGGCTCGTCGACTGCAGAAATACACCTGCCCGAGCACGAGATGTGGCGGGAGGCCGATGGATTGCGCTACCTCCACGCGAAAATGAACACAGCACCGATCACTAGAATGACTATCTACGTGAAAGATGGTTCCACATGCGAGAAAGGGGATGGCAGTGTGCTGAAAAACTAGGTTAAGGATAGTCATGCGCAATCGTACAGATAGCAGCGACGAAATATATACCTCGGTGCTAAGCCTAAAGTTCCCAACTTCCGGGGCGATCCGTGCAACCCAAGCCGGCTAAGGCTGTTGGGGGAGGCGTTCTTCTAAGGCTCGCCGCCGGCCAGCGTGCTGCGTTTGGGTTCCTCTACATTTTCGGGGGCCACCAACGTTAGGTTCCCATATTCTAAAACTGCGTATGTGCAGCAATGCCACGTTCCGCTGACGGGCCGCGCAGCGACCCGACACCAGCCCTTTTGCACGACGCTGCGACCGGCACCTCGCTAGAATGCGCTTGCGTGCAACGCGGGCCGCAGCACATAGCTTGTCACCGCCTGTCCGAATGTAAAAACTAAGTTACACATGCGGGGAAGGGGGTAATGGTGTCTTGAAAAATTGTGCTGGGAGTTGTGACTAGCGCTAGTAGTGAAAGCGGCAGACGATGATCTGCACAGTTTACCTTCATCCGAGAAACAGCAGTCGGCCATGAGCCGTTTGGGGAGAACCCCTTTCTAAGGCTTACCGCGAGCCAACTTCTTATGTTCTACATCCCTCAGGCTCTCCTATTCAGAGAAAGATAGTGTGACTCTTCCATTCACCAGAGGACTTTCTGGCCCGTACCTGAAATGGAACGGAACGAGCTCTTTAGGCCGAGCCGTCGCCGCAGCGCTGGAACTTCCGAATATGACGTCATCTGCCGCAAGCCAATCGCGAAAGGCAGCCGGGGCTCTCATCCTGCCCCGGGCAGGATTCATTTGTTATGACAGAAAAAGATGGTTTGGCGGTATTTACACATAAAATAAACTAAGTTTTAGAATTCCGCGCCAAGAAAACCGTACAATAATGCCCCAAACAATTTTTTTGGAAAGCTCTTCACCGGCCCTTTAAGAGTAACAAATACCGAAAATAAACGACTTGCATAAACAGTATAAAAGGTATGAAAATATTGACGCATCTTGCAAGCCTGGTGCAAGCCTGGGGAAATGGCGGAGCTGGCCGCCAGCCTCCATTAGTCGGAGAACCGGCTGTTGAACCTTACATATATTTCTGGACCTTCCTCTGGTTGTTCCCCATGACTGGCAGGCCCGGACTGTTTTGTCCGCAGGTTTCCACACCTCTCCCAACTACAACACAATGCCACGTGCTAGAACCCGCACCAACAGGATTCACGAACTCTGCATCTGCAGCGCGAACCTCGCGTCTGGGCTCCCCTCTTCCGACGCGAACGCATGTGAACTGGCGAAGAGAACTGCGGGCTGGAGGTAACGCCACGAACTCTGCGTAGAGTGCTCACGTAGGTCGAGCGGGCCGACGCCAATCGCTCCTCAGGAGGCGCGCCACTAGGATATGATCTGTATTTTTCCTTAGTATATTATGCGAGATCCTGACGTAATGAATGCCGACGAGCGATCCTTGACGAATCCCGCTATATACGATCCTTTACAAGATGTGTTGCGCAATGGCTTTACGGCCTGACGTGCGCCGAAGATGCTTGGAATAGCCGCGCCAAGGCTAAGGGAGCGAAGCTATGCTCCGAAGCTCTGAAGCTGTGGGAGCGCGAAGCTATATGCTCTGCTGCGATAGGGGTGGCCATGCAACGCAAGGGGGGGGGGGGGGGGGGGGGCGTCATTTCAACGCTAGGGTGTTTGGTGCAATGGACGGATGACGTGGGGCTAAACGACCATGCGGTTACATTCCTTTTTACTTTGGGATTGTGCATACTTCGTAGCTGATTATCTCAACAAAACATAAAAATGACGCGGTCCATCTCCTCCAGTAGAAGCTTGTGAATTGGTAACAGACGGCAATTTTACGATATTTACAACCTCACTGTAAAGTTCGCAAATAGAAAAAGAAAACAAAACTCGGCATACTGATGTAGTTTTTTAAGCAATATCTGCCGTTTCTTATGTTCTGAGGTAGCTTTTATTGATGCCTTACGGGACACAGTATTAGTTGTAACATTTACAAGTTCATTACAAATCTTTCCTGCCAAGTAAATGACAGTGCGTAGTCTTCTGGACGTATTAGCTACCAGTTTCGGTATTTTTTTTCACGTTAATTACAAAAACTGACAGCAACAGCACGTTCATGTATTATTTAACTTGGCTGCACGATGAAAAAAAACACATTGTAGTCGGGACTTTGCATGCGGACGCCGTATAAGAAGGTGCAGACGTAAATATCTCCGCTGTAAAATGGAGTGATATCTTGAATTGTTGAGTAAACAGTTCCAATATTCAGCAATCACTTTAATAAAAAAAGTGTTGCATAATGTCTTTTTACGTACTACTCACTAACTATTAAGCACCCGAACCATCATTGCGGTTGAGCAGATACATTTTATGTGTACTACCGGTTTTATTATTATATGAAAGCATCGGAAACTACCGTAAAATACCACCACTTAATATAGTAACGGTAAAAGTAAGAGCCGGGCCTTGTAGCAATGGGAAAACCACTTTATTGATAGGGCGAACGTGTGCCCGTAAGTCCGCTGTCACCGGTAGCTACCGCGTCCACAAAACTGCTTCTTCGTCTTTCTCTTGCCCTTCCCTCAGCTGCTCACTTCAGCGTCTTCACTTCCAATATCGTGTGTTGACCGCTGGGTTTGTCTGGCGACGATGATAATGCCATGGCATTACTCCCCTTGTTACGGCATTATCATCAAGGAAAGCCAAGAGAAAGACGAAAAAGCGGTTTTTTGGACGCTGTAGCTAGTGGTGACCGCCGACTTACGAGCACAAGACTTGCCCTCTAAATAAAGTGCTTTTCGCATCGCTACAAACCCAAGCTGTTACTTCGACGTCTTCAATTCCAATATTGAGTGTGGACCGCTGGCTTTGTCTGGCGATGATGATAATGCCTTGGCAATATGCTGCACGAATTCGTAATTGCACCGTAATATAGCGGAAATATGCATGCCGCTGACCTAGTCCTCACTTTGAAGCGCTGCTATAGGCATTGGACAGCGCCCAGAGGGCGACACGGAGACCGCAGTACCCAGCGCCACCTTCGCCTGATACGCGGAAAACTGGGTCATTCTCCACAAGCGTGTTCGTTCGTGGCTGGGGTGCACTTCTCTCTTTGCAGCGCGGATAAAGCACAGATGTCGCCCCTTGTGGATTTAAAACGAAGTACCAGATTAACCAGTGATTCTACTGCACAGTGTGTGTGAACGAAGAACGATGTATTCCGTTGAACTCGCGTAATGGAAGGCAAATGAAAGACCAGAAGAGAATTTGCCCAGCCTGCCTTCCGGCAGAACTTGCTCAAAATCTGCATACTGTACTAGAAAGGAAAACGTAACTTATAATTTTCGAATCGACAAATGAGAGGCTTTTATCCGCGAATAGATGAGAGCTTGCTCCATTTTTCCGCGCGCGGTATTTCATCCACTTCAGTGCACCTCAACGTGCGACTGTGTAACAACAACTCTACCAAATGGGTACTGCACATCGGTCGCTGATCTGAATGTGATGCTACGCGCATGTAACAGCATGAAATTCACATCTTTGTGTATAGCGGAAGCTCTGACGTAAATACGTCGATCTTACAATCCAATACGAAGCCTCGAGGACTTTCCAATCGTCGAGACTTCGTATTCTGTCCAATGCCGATTTTGAATCTGTGAATTTGATAATAACATCTGAAATATTACAAAGCTGTATCAGGCTCCACACGCTGCCTTTTATGTCGTGTCGTTCGGTTATGCAGGAGCAATGTCAGACAGATAATATCCCCCTTTACCGCCCCACGCACAAAGGAAAATCGATAGCTTTCGGCCCTTGTTGTGCTCTCCGACAAGAAATGTTTGGGGCTTCCAGATGTAGCCAAGACCTGCAGCGGCATAAAAACAGGCCTGAAAAAAGAAATTTTTAGGAGAAGACCATCATAAACACTTCCATTGTGTGAAGAAGGGGGAAAGGAGCGGTAAGCACAACACCCAATAAGCATATCCGAATAAATTAGATTTTCTTTGTCCTATTCTGTCATTTTTTTTTCTTTATACGCTAACGCGTCTACCATCAAACCTTTGTAGTCACGCTTTTATTACCGTTAACCCATTTTAAGCAAAGGTCGCGGAAAATAAATTCGGTTCCCGGAAGACACCCCCAATGGTACGGAGTGACCGCAATCACAATGAATATGATAGATAGATTTGTCTCTCCTAGCCCGATCCCTTGCCCCCCGCATTCTGCCTCCAGCACGAAAATTTCGTCCCGCGTTTATACATTTCAAACTTTTTTTGCCTCAAGTATTATCTGTATGTCTTAGATTTTCAGTGGCTTATACAACAAATGCATAGTTTCTTTTGCGAGAAGAGACGATTATTTGATGCCATCTGTTCGCGGAGGAAATTTCAAAACGTCAGCGTCTCAGTGTCGATGCCATCCATGGTTATTTAAGGTTACCGCAAGCTAACCAGCTTGCAACAAGCATCTCGTACATCACAGTAACATGTAATCTGCTCGCTTGCGGTGGGTGTTTCAAGATTGAGCAACCACGGCTTACTATTTGCGAAAAAAAATGTGGTTGATCCTCCTTTCATGGGAATCGGTAAAACACGAACGTGAAAGGTACCTTCAGAGAGCATTTTAATGTATATTGTGCATTGATATGAACTTGCATATCGCTATTTTGCATTTCGTCGGTATGTCACCCTTCGAGGCATCAACATTAGACACTGGATTACACGCACCGGAGCATTTCGTAAATTCGATTGAAACAACGTGTGAACGAAATCGAAGGGGTTGTCAATGAATCATTTGGTGAAGTCACCGTACGTAACAGCCAATGGAGGTTGAATTGATGGCCGGCCGCAGTCTTGTGGGTGTGCTTGGTGAGCAACGTTCTGCCGGCGGATCGATTAGGAAAGTTTGCGACCACATTGTCGCAACTGGTGTGTACTAAGCATGCCAAGGACATCTTTTTATGTTAGGAAACAAAACGCAAGATACAACAGAATATAAGTACAGCGGACACGATGGTTAGTGCTGACCCGAACAACGACAGAGAAATCCCACGCAGAATAGGTATGAGCAGGGAAGCACATGGCGAGCACTCCAAAATACTGAAACGCGAGCTACCTCCATCACTCAGAAGAAAAATCTACAACTAGGGCATATTTATGCCGGTGGAGACGTACGGAGATGAAACTTGGCGCTTTATCAAGGAACTAGAAAGCAAACTTAGGTCGGCTCAAACGGTTCACACATATAGATCACTGCCTTCTCTTGATGCGCTAAACGCAAACTCAGGACACAACAGTTTGTGAGCACTACAAGCCACTTTAGTTTCAAGAATAAACTTCCCAAATGGCACACGAAATGGGCTCGGGCCTATTTTTCAGGCAATAAATGCACTTCTTTGGGTCAACAGCGAATTCTGTGGCATTTCCCTGGACATCATTCTGGGAAATGAAATTTGTGAAGCATGAAAGTGCAGGTATAGAGCACTCGAACCTAGTTAAATCATTACAGGTGAGAAAGTATCATTAATGCAATATGTGTAGGCACTCAATATGAATTCGAAGCTTCTGTTTAAGAAGCTGAAAAAGATGACTCAGTAGTTGGTGTTAGTTGCCGCGTTAAAAAATCTATACAACATGAGGCAGAGTTCGGAAAAAGGTTACTATAGAAAATTTCCAAGTGAAAGAAATGAAAACGATGCCTGCGCCCATTGTACAGTCCCGTATATTTACGTGTGGCACACAGGGGTGTGCAAGTTCTTTCTGAGTACTTGTGATCTTGATGAACGCCCAGAAAAAGAAGCTTTCCAGGAAGAAAGGCAAGGAAATGAAGACAGCGCCCACTAAGGCGTAATACGTGAAGTTTGTGAAGCTGTATGCAAGCTTTCCGACCACCACAAAGCTTTAAGTGCACGATTGCGGCGGCTTCGCTTCTTCACTGCCGGAACGACCGTTATGCCATCATTGTTTCTCTAACTGTCAGCTTGATTTATTTTATTGGAACTGCTAACATTGGTGATCTGCTTGGTGGGGCGTAAGCCACGGCGTGTCTTGCTCGTTCCGAGGAAGTGTTGCTGCGATTACGGCGAACGGTGGAGTGTTTTTCGTTCTGACCAAGTGTTGCAAAGAAAACGGCGAACGCAGAATGCTTTTTCTTTTCTTTTTTTGTAGTCTTGGCAACCTCAACTGAGAATTTTGGCTCGTCTAACGCGATCCAGGGTCGCTGGGCGGTCACCGCAAAGGAGCACACATGAATGTTCGGCACTTTCTTGCTTTTTTCATTAGCCGGGCGGTCGCCGCATTCTCCCTAAATTTCACGAAGTGCGGCAATTTCACGCCCAATGAATGCTGTGCAGTTGTCCAGAGATGTGCACACAAGAGCGCTGGGCACTTTCTTCTTTTGATAAATAAATGCCAAGTTCTTTAAAAATTACGGTAAGCGGCTTCTGTATGGAATTCCGGTCAACAATCCCTCATTGCAGAAAAAGAGAAAGCCCAAAATCGTATTTCAAGCTTCATTCTCTCTAGTTTTCACCCGTCATCAGGCGTTAGAGCAATGAAATTAAGCCTTTCTTTACCACTGCTCGTCCATCGGATGAAATTATTCGGGGGTGTTTTTTTTTTCACAAAATGTATCGCGAAAATCCCATTCTAATACAACAGTTACTATCTTCGCCATCTCACTCGCGTTCATCTCACACGCGCCATCTCAGCACGCGTTCATCATCCGTACAATGTTAACGTCCCATCCTCCCATACAGAGCATTTCCATGATTCGTTTATCCCCAGCACTTGCGTTAATTGGAACCGCCTTTCTTCGTCTGTTGCTGCGATAACAAATGAGACTGCTTTTTGATCTGCTGTAAGCGACCTGCTGTGGTGATTGCTTATTTTTGCGTTCTTTTTTTAGCTTGTGTATGGGCTGCTGCTTTTCTGTTTCTGTTACACAGTATATAACCACCACCCTCTGTAACTCCGTTCGTGCCTTGACTGTAACTAAATAAATAAATAAATAAATAAATAAATAAATAAATAAATAAATAAATAAATAAATAAATAAATAAATAAATATCTTCGTGGGTCCCATCCCCAAGCATATGCAGCCGTCCTTCAATCAAGGCAGAGGACAGGCTCGCGTCACACTGTCCCGATATACGGACGTCGCTCACCCCATCCCGTCCTGCTCGCGCACTGCTTCTTGACGAATCCAAATCGGTTACCGCTACCACACTCACCCTTTTCCACACACGCACAACGATTGCTGATGGTCGTCAGGGTTAAAATTCAATGGCGGCCTCTCCGAACAGAGATTCCTAGCACCATCTATGTAACACTGGCCCGACCGCCGTTGTTGTCGGGTGCTCTACAGATGCTCGGGACTAGGGGATGAAATTTCTTTTGGCAAGCGTGAGGAGGTTGTGGCCAGCTACTATACCAGGGTGGTCGATCCTTTTCTAGTGAGGGAGACCTGTTTGTCTACCGAAGAGCCTTACCAGCATGGTTGAACCTATCTAGTTTAGCCTCTCACGTATCTGGGATGATGGTTACCGGCGGAGCAGGGAGAACTCCATACCTGCATTGGCTGGTTTTACGGAGACAGAAGTAGGTAAAGTTATACCTTTAAGAACATGAGTCCTTGTACTGCGGTGGTAGTTGTCGGGGGGGGGGGGGGGAATCATGGCGCCCGTCTGTACACCTGCGAAGCATTGACTCCACTCTACGCCCCGTCTGCAACATCTGCATTTGGGATCTAATCGCAGCAAAGTAAACGGATCGTTTAAAACAAAATTAAAAATTTCTGGGCTCGACGCACACAAGTGAAACATGGGCCATGAGCCGCGTCATGGAGCAGTGCTCTTCCGGATTAATTTTGACTATCTGGGATCAAAATCTCGAACCACGTGCGTTTTTGCTTCTCGCCTACACCTGAAAAATGAAGCCAGCACCACCACGGTCACGCCTGTTTTTTTTGCGTCAACAGAACTTAACCACCGAGCCACCGCGGGGGGGGAGAATAGTTCAAATTAAGAGAAAGAAACGGATTTGGGCTCCGCATAGAGTGTGGAAAACTGGCAACCGGCGCACAACAAAAGTAATGGAATGGTAGCCGAGAGATGGAAAATAGGGTAGGACCAACAACAGGATGGAGGAATGAAATTAGATAACCCAGAGACAAATACAGTCAAAACTCGATTTAGCGAAACCCGATTTACCGAAAGTACTTATTTAACGACGATATTCGCAGTCCACCTGAGGCGCCCACCGAGTCCAATGTTTTCAATAACTAGAAATAATAAAATCAGTATCATGATGGGTCCCGGTTCAAAGAATCTTTTCTAAACAAATGCAGCTGAAAAGTGCTAACTTTTTGTCTATTTTGTAGCGAACGCCTCAACATTGATTCAAGGCGCGCCAAAGTTAACGTCGCGGAGCCCCTTTGTCTCGCTTTATAAAACTGAACGGCGTAAGACGAGAGTTGTATGTTTCAGCTGAATTCACCATATGGCGCGACAGTAAAAAAAATAGTTTCATTCTCCCGTTATTGTCGGCCATGGCGCTGTTTCAAAATTTAAATAATTGCTTAAAAATGGCCGACCCCGGGTTAAGTGATGTACGCCCTTCGACGTGTACGCAGGCAAACATTGCAGACTTCTTTATTAACAAATAAATTCACGATTCCCTGGCGGCGTTCTTGTCTGGCTAACAATTTTCGTGGACTATTTTTATAAGCGCGGGCCGCAATTTCATTTTCGGTGCATTTATGCCCCTCCAACGCGGTGCCCTATAAAGTTCAGGATGCCCTACAGTAAATTACCGAATGTGCTGAATTAGTTTACCAATATAGGCCTAGCTCGATTTACCGAAGTTTTCGGTTTCACGAAATTTGTCTACGATCCCCTCAACGTGGTTAAATTGAATTTTGGCTGTAATGCAGTGGGTTATTGCAAGGTAGGAATGGTTTGGTAAGATGGCAGATGCGTTCGTCGTGCTATGGACACAACAAGAAAGATGATGATGAATATGAATATGATGATGGTGATGATAATGATAACCACGACGATGTTTATTAGAAACGAAGTAGCAATAGTAGCACATTAAACGAAAAAAAAAGAGCAGCTACCCATATAAACCTACCTATAATCATCAGGAAAAGCTAAAAATGGTTTTAAAAAAAATGTTTAGCGGGCTCCCTTCAAAGCAATTCTCATCGAAAGACGATAGTCTTCTGCCGCGCAAACACCCAAATAAACGTCTTTTATCCCCGCCCTGCTCATCTCCCACGTTCTTCCTCTCTCGCCTGGCTCCTCCAAAGAAAAACACTGTACAATTTGCTCAACTCGATATGCCTGATTTGCCCTGCTCCGGCGTCATTTATTTTATTGGATCGCTTAGTTCCTGATAGACTTGGACTGCCACCACAAGGTGTACGCTTGGGCGCAATACCTTTCTGTATGTTTGGGTCAAAGTATTGTTTTCAACGCAAAAATGAAGGACACATTAACATTAGTTAAACACTGCGCGAATCAGTTATGTATTGGCGATTTGACACCAAAAATGAGTAACGTTTTCTTTTTGCTTGAAAATGTTGAGAAGTGTTTAGCGTGGTACCACATTTAGAAGTTCGGTAAGGTTGCCTCAATACACTTTGAGTTCCAGAATGCTTTTACATGTGTCCGGGTGGCTGATTCAAGACACGAACATCGTGTAAGGCAGAAAAAAAAATTCGAGTTTATGTACCCCAAGAAACACTACAATGTCTAAAGAGCAGAAATTTTGTTGCGCCGCTAGAGAACCCCTTACGCTTCAAAGTCGCGTGGACAAGCATAACAATACACAGATCCCTAGCCATGAATTCTCCACTTAAAGCAGAGCACGACGAGTGAGCTTCCGCAGATCAGGGTAGTAGGGTTGATTGAAGTTTCTCAGAAACAGACAGCAGCGCTTTTCCTAAAAAAAGCGAACACGGCCAAATGCAAACCCTCCCATCGCCTTCGCCAGACCGATTTTGGTTAGCAGGCTATTTTTGTAAAAATAAAGACAGGTAGTAAGGCCAACGTCCACGCGAGTTCAACGGGTCACGATAAAGGTCCCCTTCTAGCCCGCTCCCTCTTTGTCTGCGCGAGAATACGACAAGTTCGCTCGCCTTTTCAGAACGGAGAGACAGGTGGAGGCCTTTGCACCAGCAACATCCAATGAGCTATTGTCCAGTTGTTGATATACGCTTGAAGCACCTGCATTCTAAACACAATAACGCCGCGTTCAGACTGCACAATGCGGCTACGGCGCGTTGCGCTCCTCTTTCTGCTACAGCTGGACATTTCTGCATGAGCGCTTTCACGTTCCTGGAAAATCGAAGGTCAACAGAAACGGCAGCTTCAAAACTGTGTTTTGACTTCGCGTAATTTTGGTCCACCGGAATAACGTTTCCTTTCCTTTCTTCGGGTAACGGTCCCGCCAGAAATAGGGCAAGGCTGTGTTTATTTAGTGGCCACCCGTCACGAACTTGCAGCGCTCCATGTTGTTTCTTCTCAGAATCCCATTGAAGCTTTGTAGGAGTTTGCGCTCAAACCTGCGTTCACGACAACGTTGCCGCCTTTGAAAGGTTGTTTGCGCTATCACAGTAAATCACATGAGACAAAAAATAACAAAGGACGGGAGGGGGCGTGTGAAGAGCCTTTCTATCTCAACTTCCCTACGAGAAGACAGGTATTCATTTGCAATTCAATGCGGGGGACGAGGACTGCACCCACTATACCTGCCGTAGTGGCCCTTAGTGAGAAACTCTGAGTGGCCCAATGGCTAAGGCGTTGCGCTTCTGAGCCCAGGGAAGGGGGTTGGTTCCATCACAGCCAGAATTTACGTAGCCAGAAATATTTTTGGGGGGTTCTTGTACTCCACCAGTAAGAAACATAAAATAAGACTTTGTTCTCGTTTTTCCATGTATATTTGCCGAGGAATGGCAAAAAAACGCGTGCACAACAAAAAAAGGTCAAAGGGAGGGGGGTTGCGCACTTTTAAAATTTCAGGCTGTGTTCTGGACCCGCACCCGCCCGCTCTCCTCCCCTCCATCCCCCATACCCCCTGCCCAATGAAATTTCAGCGGACGTTCAAGATACCTGCAAATGGTCGAAATTAATCGAAAGCCCTCCACTACGGCGTGCCATATAGCTCCTGGCTACGTTCGGCGCGTAAAATGCGCATAACATAAAATCAAATATTCAGAACGTACTCTAAAAACGGAATGGAACAAGTGAGAAACGCACACCAGCCCAGCCTTCCTCACCGATGTCTAACCGCTGGTTTTATGACAAATAGATCGATTAAGTACATTCATCCAATATACTACGCGTTACAAGGTATGTGCAAAGCAGAAAATACAAGCCGTTTTGCATGTGTTGCCCAAACAAGACCCTACACAGATTAAAAAAAACACACCAGACGAATTCATAAGATCCTAATCAAAAACGCGAACTCCTCTGCAGAACAAACCGTCGACTGACAAGGGCAGATGGCGAAAAGTAAGATGAAGACCGAAGGCCTAAACCGCAATTACAGGCATCTGGTACCACCTACTTTTCTATCATGCTTATACGCGGAAAAACCCGCAAACGCACTGTAGCGGCGAAGCAGATCCGCAATTCGGAATTTGCCAGAACAGCTCGTGGAAAATTTGGTTTAAAAATAATAACACGGCCAATGAAACCGCCATGACGTACTATTGCCTCATTTAAAAGAGAAAACCAACCAGAAGAAGGTCATGGGAAAGAGGCCAGAACTCACGCGCATATTCATGCGTCACAGACAAAGTGATGAGAAACGCCGAGAGGTAACAAGACGAGAAAGAAGAAGTGACAACTGGGCTAGTTGGTAATGAATATGCGACATCTTGAAGGTAGCGCACTTACACACGGACACTAGGGAAGAAACGACAAACCACAGCGCTGACTCACAACTGATTTTTATTAGAACAGACACACACTTAAATACTACAACCTAAACCCATGTGACCAGACATCATGCATACGTCACAATCCAGCGTATCATTTCTAAAACATGACAAGCATGAAACAGACATGTGTGGATGAAGGCGCGTGTTATATTTAGGTTAGAGAGGGATTTAAAAATTCAAACTCCGACACCAAACTCCGACACTCTGACATAATCGACACCAGCGTATCGTCTTGCGTCGGCCGTTCTGGGTATTGCGCACTCGTAGAGACGCCCGGCCGCGAGCTTGCAGTGCGCCGCGTGGCTGCCGTAGTCGTTCGCGCGCCGCGCCGCACCGACCAGCCGCGTGGCCCGCGACAACAGCGTATCACGGCGCGTAGTCTGTTCACGTGCCTCGCCTGCTTGTCGAGTCGACCGACAGCCTGCTGCCGCCAACGCGACCATGAAATCGGCCTTTGTGCAGCTGCCGTACTCGCTCGATTACAGTGCATTGTCTCGCGTGAACCGACTCTTCGAATTTCCTTTTTATGTCTCGGCAAGCCAGAGCTGCTTTAGCTTCTCGCGTTACGGAGTCATGTGAAAGTAATTATTCATGCAAGAGGCAGGAATTTCACTGCTCTCTCGCATGAGGCCGCGCGGTAAAGGGCAGCCGAGGAGAGGTAACGACCACGCGGGAGTACAGACTGGCACGTCACATCAGGAAGTTTGCCGCAGTGGCGACAAGTTGTGGCGACATTCCGCTAGGTGCTGCGTCATTTCAAGTGGCATGTTTTCGAAAATGTTTTAACAAAAAAACTGCCCGTTTATTGAAATAAATGTTAGGTCACAAGAGATTTTAGTGGTGCATACCACACGTTGAAGCAGAATTTGTGGCAGGTAAATTTTCGTTGCAGTTCGCCTTTAATGCCTTTGGGCGGGTGGTGTGGGGAGCATCGTATGGCCAAAGCAGGCTCGATGAGGAAAAACGAGCTTTGCAGGGGCGACCGATTGGCCTTCCTTTGTTCCCGTACCGGGAGGCTGCAGTCCAGGGCCTGGGCCCGTTTGCCCGTACGCATAGGTTCTCGATTAAGTTTCCGCTTACGAATAAGGCGCAAATAATTCGAAGTCGGCCACGGCAAATAAGCTGGTTGCCAGGAAACCCGCCGGAAACGCTACCTTAACCGAGCGTTTGTATCAGTTTCGGGAAAACGATTAATTACCTAGACAGCGCTAAAGCCGTAGTTGAGAACCTTTTCCCGCACTTATCGCGTTCGCGCTAACGGGCCAAGATGTCCAAGAGTGTGGGGCGCGAACCATAAACTCTAAGTTTACCTTGTTTAATATATGGAAGCATAGATAATAGAACTTCCAGCGATACGTTACCGTCGACGAGAGTTCCCGGACTGCTGACCACCTGGCTTCCGTGATCACTTGGTGCTTCAGTGATTAGGCGTTAGGGTAGGGCATCATATTGGGCCGAACATAGTGGCCCGCACTCGTCACAAAGGAACAGGGATCATTGTTTAGAGATGAGTTCTTGGAGACATGTCTGGCACACCACATTCGCTACTTCTGGATGAGAGCACGGACGTCTCATGCACAACGGAAAAGGCGGTCGTGGTGCGTTTTCTTATTTTTTTTTCTAACAGCAAAAATGATTTTGTTACAGCCTTTCCCGGCTTGCTGCCTGGTACTGATGCACGTGCGGAGGGTCTATGTTTCACAACAGAAGAAGGTACTAGCTGAACGCAAGCTTCAGGTCTAATTTTCTATAGGCATCAGCACAGACTGCAAGAGCAAGTGTCATGGGCGGACAGCACAACAGCCGTTACATTAAAATGAGGCAAAAAATTTTTGGCTTGTGCTTGTAAAGCGTGTGTGTGTGTCATTCGCTGCACCCAGCCCGTAATGAAGCGATCGATATGCTACCCACGCACATTATTACCTTGTACGCGAAGCTTTCAATTGGTTCGCCCATTCCCGAAAAGGGGAGCAAAAATAAACTGATAGGTGTCTGTGCGACAAGATGGCTAAGCATTGTACTATCGGCGTCAAATAAAACACGAACACGAAATTATAAACCAAAACGTGCAAAATTGAAAAATACTGTTCATAGAGTTTATATAATGGCTCGCTATCGGTATGTTTGGAAATCCAATTTTCCTCACTTTGTTTTTGTAAGTAAGCCAGGCATCATTTTGGCTTGCATGTAAAGAAATCGCGGTATTTGTGTGTTCAGGTTCATATTTTCGTGTTCGCGTTTCATTTGACGCCGATAGCACCTGCCTTGCGGTCAATCTTGGATCAGGGGGTGGGACTGAAATCCCACTTCAACGCAACGAAAAGTAGGGAACGTTGCTATGCAGCAGAAGAACTAAGCGATATGAACACTGATAAAAAAATTACATTTTGTAAACTTAAAAGCCCAATCATGGCGAATTCGAGCGAATGAACAAGCTCTTTCAGTGCTAGAACCCGGGCCCTACAAGGCTAAATGAGGTATTGACTTTCTTTGTGACAATGCTTATGGCAAGAGCTGTAATGCATGGCTATGCAGAGTCTGACAACACGGAATGGGAGAATAAAATAATGGATGTCAGAGCCCGCGGGTTTGGATTTCTTTTTCACCACTGGCCTGAGAAATCGCTTATTGATTCTGACAAAGTTTGTTGTAAAGGTGCCGCAAGTTTAATATAGTTTTTATTAAAAGTTTTCTGACACAGCTTCCTGTGGCCCCGATGCTTCTGACTGACCTGCAGCTCTTGAACCACAAATATAAAAAATACTTATTCGATTTTTTCCTCCTGTCCATAAGTACTTTTATAGAGAAAACTTGATCTATATTCTGAGTCTAGCTTGCTCCAAACTAAAATCGACGTTCTCACAGAGGGTTCATGGCCATACAATAACAAAAAACATTGGGTGGTCGCGAAAAACGCGAAAAACGTTGCCAGAAACCCGACCTTCCCTCTGATGCCTGACCTGGTGCTCTCTTTGCTATCACTACCCGTGTCAAACGCTGCCGTGGAACGAGCGTTCAGCCAAGAGAGAGATAGAGAGAGAAAGGACTTTATTTAGTGGTCCGGTAGTTGCTCAGAGGTTCGGCGCTGGAGCCCAGCTTGACTTCGATGGCGGCACCTGTTGCCGGGCCGTTCTTGGAGGTATAGAAATGTATAGGTAAACCACATGTGACACACTACAGGTGTTTCTGATTTGAAGTTGTTCTTAGCATGGTTCTGCCAAGTCTCGCTTACTAAAACAGAGCTTCGAAATAGAATGTTTAACGAGGCATTAGAAGCTTTCCTTCACGTGAAATTTTGTAGTCAGGAACTGAGGCAACTGTAAAAGTTTTGAACCGGGCCAAGAATTTCTGTCCAGTTTTAATTCCAACTTTATGCATGGGGCGATCCCTTCTACTTCCACATAAGATCATGATGGCTAAGATCTCTCTCTAGCCAACTGTACTCTCTGCATGCTCTTGGATTAGTGTATTTTCTTTGTTATGATCTCTATTTCAGTGAGTTTGTGTAGGTATGAATGCATGCTTTTAAATAGTATTTAAGCCTGTTGTATATAGTTATGAGATTCTACGAAGCCTCGTCAGTTTCTTTATGTATACAGTCTAGTCCACTTATAACAATATCCAAGTGTCAAGGAAATCCCATCGATATAACCGATAATTGTTATAAGTAAGTTCCAAAATAAAAAGACGGAACAGAGCTCAAAACATTTTATTCGTATGCCATATAGCATGGTCGTACTACTACTCAATTGAGGAAAAGAAGCCACAGTCGGTCACCTTTGTTTGCCGCGTGTGAAGATAGCGCAATTATTTTCCAAGAGAATCTATAGGTGCTTCACCCAGTTGAGGTAAACGTCCTTGGCCGAAAAAAATTGTCCAAGGCAATGTGCCACGCATTGGGCCTCCTACGAAACTACCCTCCTACAAAATTACCTGAGTAGGCTGCGTAACTGCAACAGCAGAGTCATCAATGTTGCATTTCTGTTGCACAATATCACGGGATTCAACTTTTCTATCCGATATCGTGGCGCTAGAGCATTGTAATAAGCGGTTTATTTTATCTTAGAAAGAATACAAGAGTTGACGGTGCCTTAGCTGTTCATCATTATATCCGATATATTGTTATAAACGGTATCGTTATAAGTGGACTCGACTGCATATCGTAAATAGATCGTTCATTGTGCTGTTTTTCTCTCACGGTCTTATATAGTCGGTCAATTTTTGTGATTCTGAGAAGCGTGGCCACTTCTGTGTCTAGCTGTATAGATTGTAAATAGGTGTTCAGCCTGCTGTTTGTCCCTTAAGGTACTGGTTGTGTTGGATCAAGTTATGTGATTTGACGAAATCTAGTGAGTTTCTCTATTTGAGCTGTTTAGATTGTAAAAAGATGTTGTGTGTGCGGTTTTTCCTAAGGAGTTTTTTGTGTCCTCAAGTTATGTCATTCTACGAAGCCTCGCCAGTTTCTGTATGTATCTGTACATATTGCAAATAAATTTTCTCTTTGCTGTTGTTGTTTTAATGTTTAGTTTGTGTTACGTGAAGTGACAAGCTTTTTTCTAAATCGTATGCAGTTATCGCGCCATCACTTTCTGCAACAAACTACAAATGTATACAGGGTGTCCCAGCTATCATGCACCAAGATTTAAAAAAAGAGTAAAGGCGTAACTCGAAGAAAACCTAGTGCATAATGTTTGCAGTACTGTGAAGAAGCGGAGAGTAATTTTTTCGTTAATGAGACTTAATTATCTAATTGTAATTAATTATCTAACTCGAGAAATACTGTCCTAATCACTAAAGTGTCAATGAGGCACTTGTAGGTTACCACGAGGGGCATCTAACTGCGGTATTTTCAGCGATGAACTAATTGCGTACACATTTATTCTGACTGATAAAGGAAACCCGCGAAATATGAAAAATACCACGTGACGGCGCCTCCGCGCGCACCGTAAAGCAACGCCCTCAAACAGGCTGCCTCTGAGTTAGCCAGAATGAAATAGACAAAAGAAACAAAGAAGAAATCGCAACCGAGTTTGTTCCTTATCTGCACACGCGTCCCGCGAATCTTGCTGCTGCTGCTCCTTCCATGCATGCTATTATCAAGGGGATGCGCTGTCTCTTCGGGCGGGTAACACGCGAAGCAGTTGCTTTCAATCAGCTTTGTTTGGGGACGCTGCTTTACAATGCGCGCGTAAGCGTCGTCACGTGGTATTTTTCATATTTCGCGGGTTTCCTTTATCAGTCAGAATAAATGAGTACGCAATTAGTTCGTCGCTGAAAATAGCGCAGTTAGATGCCCCTCGTGGTTACCTACAAATTCCCCATTGACACTTTAGTGATTAGGACAGTATTTCTCGAGTTAGACAATTAATTACAATTAATTAATTAAGTCTCATTAACAAAAAAATTACTCTCCGCTTCTTCACAGTACTGCAAACATTATGCACTAGGTTTTCTTCGAGTTACTCCATTTCTCTCTTTTTAAATCTTGGTGCATGATAGCTGGGACACCCTGTATGTAAACCATGTGTCAAAATACACCTGTTTCTGATTTGAAGTTGTTCCTGGCATGCATCCAGAAAAAAATGTTGAAAAATTGTGCAGGTGGGCGGCCAGCGACGCGCCCTGCATTCTCACCCCGGTGATCATCTCGCGGCGCGTGGCCTTCGTGATGATATTTAGCCTAGAATAAACATATTGTGCGCGCGGTGAGATAATCACGCCGGTCGCACCACAAATGTCATGTCATATATATATATATATATATATATATATATATATATATATATATATATATATATATATATATATCAATTTTTGCCTACTTTTGGGCTACTTGAAAATTTGGCGTAGGGCTACTTTTGGGCTACGGCGTAGGCCTATTCGGCGGTTTGTGGTTGCAACGACCTGATAACCCTGCAGGAAGGGGGAGTGTTCACAGCATAGAGTTTCTCAATATCACCTAGAGCGGAAAGTGTCGCTGCGATCGCACGCCGACATGGGAATTGTGGGTAGTGTGCGAATCGGATTGGCAGCAAGTGGCTAGTTCAAAGAGCTATGGATTAGGCTTCTCGGCTCGGAAGTGCTTGTTAATTCTGTTTTCGGTAGGCTTTTCCGTTTTCGGGATGCCACTTTCTGGCATTCAATGGCTATCACTGATATGTCTAAATAACAGCGTGATTAGCACTTAACGCATTTGCTCGCGTTAGCGGGGAGTTTCTTAAGATGAAGGGGTGATCTCATGCAGAGACGGCGACAAGCGACGCCGAAAATGTAACTCAAAAGGTACAACAGCAAAGTGCACTGGGTGACAGCGACAAGCGAAAAAAAATTAATACACGGCCGCCAATGTCCTCTGTCGCCGTCGCTACAGTTCACGGTATCGCCGCTGCCGCTCGCTTGTGGGCTGCTTCTGGCCAGAACAAGCGAGCGAGGTTCCCAGCGGCCTGCTATATACCGCATCATACCGCTTGCCGCCGCCGCCCACACTACAGCCACAAAATAAGCTACGCTAGCCAACACTATCCGTTTTCTGCACACATTCAGTTACGATTTTCGCATGGCTCGTCGCCGCCGCTGCCTTTCCTTGCTCATTGAAGCATGCACTGCCTTGGCCAGGCGCAATGAGGCAACACATAGCGACTCGACAAGCCAGTATTTATTTGCCATTTGAAGTATTCATGCAATTTCATAATGCTTTGCGGGCGTACTTAGACTTCCTTGCGGTAATAGGCTTCACCTCTACGTTTGTTTATACCTGCTTAGAGAAATAAATACAACGCGATTACATTGTAGGCGGCCGATGAGGCGGAGCGGCAGAGCCCACGTTTATTGCGGTTGCGTTGGCTGCGCCATGGACACGACGAGGCGCGTAGAACGAGAGTGCCGTTCCCGAGGTGTGCCGGGTGCCCAGTGTCGCGTGTCCCTCCGAGCCAGCTGACCAATCTGTTCATGATGATGGTGGCGCTCAAGAAGATGATAGCGGGGCTACAGGGCTCCCCCCTTAGCGCGTAGCGCGTTATGAGAAATGTGTGAAAACGATGTACTATGTACAGGTATGTACAATTTGTCCGTAGTCAGGAAGAGAGTCCGTGGTCAGTCAGTGGTTTAGTGGCCGGCGTTGAGTAAAGGGCACGGTCCTGGTCGTCGGCGAGGTAGCGAACGGGTAAGGGGCAACCTCTGGTGGTCGAGGCTGGGAGTGCGGCCGCGGACGCATTTCGGGGTGCGAAGCGGCTGCTGCCATTGATGGTAGAGCGAGCGGCAGGCGTAACTGGAAGGACAGCGACAAGGGGAAGCGTGGTGCATTAGAATGACGACCGGAGTGCGGGCTTGACTGTGCCCCGGTATGGGCTCTATGGCTTCGTCGCTGTCTTGGCTGTTTTCGCAACTGCGGTGGGAGGCGGCAGAGCGGAGCCTTGCATTGATGAGCTGCGCTGGAACTCCAATGACGTCGGATCGCCATCCTGCAAGCTGGTTTCGTCTGTTTGATTTGTAGACAGACGGCTGAGCTCCGGTTACTGCATCTACCCAACACTGTCCCGTAGCATGGAATCGGTCGACGTCTGGGGACCAGCTTTTGACGCGTCCCTTGACTGCATTTGGTCATGGGATACCTCTTTCGGTGTCGGTTGTTGGGAGAAGCGTCCCGCAAACTTTGCTCCGGTATCGCCCTCGCAGCCAAGGTGTAAAGATTGTCAAGAGCAAGCTGATGGGCTTCGAATGTAGCTTCGACTCCCGGAGTCCTCGATCTGTCGTTGGCTGCTGGAGGCTGTGCCACCTGAGGCGAGCAAGATGGCTGTCGTACACCGGGAGTACAGCGCTCATGAAGATCGCTCTCACTCGTGCCGTGCAGAGAAGTTTCGCAGCGACGAGCGGCATAGCAGTGGACACTTGCTGGTGTCGGTGAAGCCGACGCAACAACGTGTGGCGCTGCAGCATGGTGTTGCGCAGATTCCACTAAGCTAAAGGCCGACCCTGCAGTGCTGCAAGCCGTAGCCAGCGCTGGTGTTTCCTGACAAGGGGAGACTGAACACTGCAGCGAAGTTGTATGCACAGTTGGCGTTGGAAGGTGTGGTGGTGTACAGGATGGCGTCGGCATGAGTGTGACCGAGGTGGGTGTGTCATCACAACCATCGCTTAAGTATTGAAAAATACTGTCTGAGACGCCATAGTGCTTAAGAACAGCCTTCTTCAAGTCGTCATAGGTCGGCGGGCCAGGTGGTGGGAGCCGGAGCTTCGCGAGAAGCCCGTCAGGTAGCCGTGTCGCTGCGACGTGATAGCGCAGCGATTGGCTCCTTACGTTATTGATGACAAAGTGGCTCTCGAGCTGAACAAACCATATGTTGCAGCGAGGGGTGTAGAAGTCCGGAAGGCCGCTGAGGTCTGGGAGGTCGAGATACGCGCCCATGATAGCAGACCCGTCACCTAGTGAGGGTTCGGGTGCATGGGCCGAGGGCGGTGTCGGAGTAGGACTGGTGGTGGTAACGGCTGCAGGTTCTGTTAGGATTGCCGTCTGCCGGGTTTTCATGCCGTAGTGGTTGAGGACAGTGTCTTTTAATTCGTCATACGCACTGGGGCCTGGGGCCGGCAGCTGGATCTGCTCCATGAGGTCAGCAGGTAGCTTCTGTAATGTCACGAGGTACCTGATTTCTGGGGAGCAGATGTCATGTACATAAAAATGGCTCTCCAGGATGACGAACCATGCAGCGTGGTTTGTGATAGAGTCAAATGGAATCAGGAAGGGAAGGTCTGGGAGGGCGGGGAACGTTATTCGCGTGCCGTCGTCCGCGTTGTGCTTGGGGAACCAGCGTTGCGAAACCATGGCGAAGCCACTTGTCCGGGTCACCATATTGTAGGCGGCCGATGAGGCGGTTATTGCGGTTGCGTTGGCTGCGCCATGGACACAACGAGGCGCGTAGAACGAGAGTGCCGTTCCCGAGGTGTGCCGGGTGCCAAGTGTCGCGTGTCTCTCCGAGCCAGCTGACCAATCTGTTGATGATGATAGTGGCGCTGAAGAAGATGATAGCGGCGCTACAACATCATTCCTGCATCTCTATGTTGCATCTGAGTCGCCTGCCAAGGCGCGTAGCATAAGATAATAGACCCTTTGCAAAATGGCCAAATCGTTGGCGGAAAAGCAGCAAGCCGCTCTGGCAACACTGTGCACCCACGGCGCTGGCATTAGAAAGGAAGCGAGAAGGCTGCGAGCACAGAGTTTCTATGGGGTAGCTACCGTCTACGTAATTGCATACGCGTCCCGCGAAGTTGTGTTTCCCACTGCAGGATGGGAAAATAACTTTTCCGCCCTTCCTTCGACAGAAGAGCGGCATATTCAGGATTTTTATTCTTCGAGGTCGACCACTGAGAGGTCCTACGAGTACAAGCGATCATACGTCAGCGTGGAGTCCTACGTTACGCCATCGTCAGTGTTGACAAACAGCAGCAAGCAAAGGTAGGATTTGTTGGTAATAAAGAATAGCCTTAGCGCTGCCTCCTTGTTTGGTTGTCGAGTTTTAATTGTGTTTATCGATGCGCCCTTGCCCCGTGGTAGCGGCGGCTGGCCGCTATGAACGGGCTATGAAGGGTCCGTCTCTGCTGAGCGCTCACTCAGCGTATGTTCAAACTTTCAAAACTATTCGCGAAAATGACGAAAGCATGCATAATGAAACTGATTTTTATGTCTCTGCTAGAGGTCATGTTTGCGATTCACCGCCTCTGTACTGGCGGGGCTTAATTTTTCCCTCGGTGAATGCGGTGCTAAGGCGGGAGCGATAGGTCGCACGCGTGCGTCAGCAGCGAGCAGAGGCAGTGGACCTTGAGAGGAACTCAGAGGAAGGAACAAACACAGAAGAAATATAAGAAAAGAAGGGCGCGTTTCGACTCGCCCAAGAGGAGCCGTTGTGCAGCGGGGTAGATAAGCGGAAGCGATTTGACCAGCGTTAATCTTCGAAAGGTAGCGCAAAACACCACTTTAGGAGAGAAATATGACTACGGCGATGGGGCCACAGACTCGTGGGGCAACAGACTTGTGAAGCCGAGGGCGAAAACGTGCAACCGCAAGGGCGTTGCTACGACCTGCTTCCTTTCTAATGGCGTCGTCGCGATCACCACCAGTGTTACAACCGCTGAATCCTCAGTGTTGGCCGCCTGTTTGCAAAGGGTCTATGAGACTAATAAGAGGGAGCAAGAACACACATTTAGACAATCTAAATAATTTTTTTCAGCCAAATATTACAAAAAACAAATAAAACGTCACCCAGTTTAGAGTATGTAATAATTTAAAAATATATCCGGGACGGTCCGCTGTATCTGGCAGCGTGAGCCAAAGGCTGGACTTCTACTTTTTTTTTTCGTTGTAACCCCCAAATTTGTTTTGCAACATAAGCTCTCTAACACAGTGCCTTACACAAAAGAAAATTTGTTGACAGCAGCACTTTTGGGAGGAATTATTCAAACAAAAACTCAATTAGGGTAGCCACAAAGTCATTGCCGGCCATGCCACGCCAAACTTCCGGCCGAACTACACACTATGGCGGCACTCATGGAGGCGTAGAGCGCTTCCGCCGAATCACGTTGACGCTAGCGCCAGATTCCACTCTAGGTAAGCTAGTGAGAAACTCTATGGTTCACAGTGACGGTTCATCACGTTGACACAGCCATGTCAAAGATGAGGAAGCGTCAATAAAAAAGAGCACGGAAGATCTGAGTAAAGTGGGAGCAGGCGTTGTTATGTAAAGGGCGGTCTTTGAGCTGGACGTGAACACTTACCCGACGTTACAGCCGAAACTCACCATCTTCGTTCTGAACGCCCAGCATTTTTTGTAAGCCTAACACCGGCGCGAAGTACTCACGCATAGCGAACCCGCCCTTTTTGTTTAAATCTGAGGCGGTTCAGCCAAACGTTCTTATCCAAAAAGAGAACCTGGGTTACAGCACGTTATTTGAATGGTATTTAAATTATTTTAACTTATTCTTTAAAAATGCTGCGAGAAAACCTAAGCGAAAGCTGTAAGAGAACTTTCCGGAATTACATAATTTTAGGTCTAAGACATTGAAGGTGATTGTAAGGCGTTTCGGCCGTTCTTCGAAGCACAGAATAATTCTCAGATATTCAGGTAAACGTGTGGTTCGAACAAAATGATTGTGAGCCTCACTAACGTTTGCTCCCATTAACGGCTCCAATCACAAACGTTACTGACCAGGTGCTACAAGAATACCGTTATGTGACGTTCCTTCAAATCCCTGTTTACGCCACACTTACAGCGTTGATAGCTGCCAAATTAAAGATACACTAGCGGCTGCTTTAGATAGCCCTCATCGAATGCTTTAGATGCATTCCCAAAATGAGGCAAGAACAATGATGTTCTCGTCTTCTGTTTTTTAATTTATTATCTCTGAGGACGTTACGCCATTGTTACAGTTACCGCAAGTGACAAAGGATGAAGCTTTGTTTGAGGGAGCCAACATTTTTAAATCGGTCAAGGGCCTTTTTTTCTGCTCTGCTTCCCACAAATCACGTTGTCTGAGCAAGCATTGCTTAGACTAGCGATGACAGCACACACACACCAAAAAAAAAAATTAATTTCACGTTAGGAGTATGAAAGCACGGTGTAGTAGAAATTTTTCTATTGATAAATAAGCATTTTATTCCTTATATCTAAAGCTTCAAAACAGCGAGAGTAAAAGAACACGAAAAGTAGTAAAATTTTGTGAAATTTGCATTAATAATTCGTGGTCCTACGCGCTCATTTTCTGCAATCGCGATTATTTCCCACCTACTCAACACTGTTTCTCCCATCTCCAACCTTTGGTTTACTAGTCGGCATTCAAAGATCCGTGAACACCCTGTCACCCTGCCTCTGCACTGCGCCCTATTATCATACGATTAGCAATGGCCTTGTTTATGCGATCGCCTGCAGCTTAGAACGAGCCGAGAATGAAGCTAGCAACGCCGCTTTTTGGCGAGTGCAAATGGACCTTTCCTCATTCCGGGACGTAGCATAACTCTGTGCTCCCTAGCAAGAGAATAGGCTTTTGGGCTTAAATGCCGACGTTTCTGAAATAACTTTATCCGTTCTTGTGTTCGTGTTTTCTTTGCAAATACTCTTATTCATTTGGTGCTTTGTGTTCTAAAGGTTTGGTGTTAGCTAGGGCAGTACAACACCTTCTTTTTCCCGCCGTCGACGGTGGCCGTTGCAGTTTCAGCAAACGCATAACAGGAGTATAGGAAAATATTTAAAAAGATCTTTCCTTTCATACGTCATTCAATTTCGGAAAGCTGTACAAATATCAACACAAAAGTACTCCTATCAAAGATAGCAATCCGAACTTCCTGCTTTCAGCTTCCGTCTGTGGAAGGGTGACGCAGCAAATATACTGACTCGTGGTATTCTTAGACCACTTAATTTGAAGAAAATATAAATATAAAAAAAAACATTTTTACCATTTTTATGATGCAGTGTTCTAAAGTTACGCAAGCATACACTATATCTTCGTGTTTCGCAAGATGGCAGTATAAGACGCACGTCAGCGTGGCCAAAAGTAAATAATTAGTTTCTCACACTCCCAGTAAAAACACAATTTAAAACAGAAACAGTAAGGGCAGCTTTTGCGGACCCAATAGAAAACACGTTTTGCACCAGAACGTGAGAGAAAAGTAATCAATTCGTTGGGGACGCCAAACCATGACTTTGTGAATAATCCCAACGCAGCAGTTCTAAGGAATGAGCGAAGGCAGTGAAAGAACGAGGCGGGATTCAAGGGACTGCAAGTGCGATCAGGGCAGCCCACAGTGGAACGACGTATGTCTGTGTTGGACGAGTGGTTAACAAACACCTCCGTTTCTATAGATTCCTCGCGGGTGGGCTCAGATGGTAGGACTTCACTAACCGCATGCCCCGGATCGCGTCAGGTGTCGTATTACGGAGATAGTTCAGTTTGTGATACAGACATGGTTCCCCGCTCTTGTTCGGGACGCGTTCCCCATACGCACTGGATATCCGATCTCACAGGTGTTCCTTTGCGTGCCACGCCAAATTATGGGTAATTGTTATGTTAAACCCTTTTGCGAGTCATAATTTCTTCCCCTGGGCAGCAGCCGTTGCCTGCTCCGCAGCAGCCTGGAAAGACTGGGGCACCGTTACGGCTGTATACGAGAAGAAACCAATGCTTCTGTGGAGCAGCTAACAGTACCTTTTTACATAACGTTTTCATTCAGGTGTGGTTTGTGTATCGTAGTGTTTACATCTTTTGCGTGTAGCAACAATACCACAACATGGGCCCAGGCTGAGCATTCAGCCTGCCGTTTATTTCTTAATCCTGCATTGCAACATGGCGTTCCAACAACTTATCACTATCATCATCACAATTATAATCATCATCATACCCTGTTTCTTTTAATACACAATGAAGGACTTTCCTAAGGATATCCAGCCACGCTAACGTAGGGCAGTGGTTTTTACTATTTGCCTCACAATTTCCTAGGCCATGGGTATATCGAGTCCTTGTGGGGAACCCTATTCTGTTTACGCTCGCTTGGCGGTCACTCTGTGAAGGACGTTGCACATGTTGCCATTCAGAGAAAGGCTCCCGGCGTTTGTCCATTTTCTTTGCTTAATCGGAGCTAGAATGTCTTGAGCACGAGTCGGTCCCCCAATTTAAGCAGGACGACAGAACACTGCCTGGCATATAGGTTTAAATAATGTGGCCTTCCGTTAAAAATAGGTTATTGCCTGGTTGCGCCTGTTCTGTACAGCGAAAATGCGCTTTCGATTGGCTGTTCCATAGCTCAAACAAAAAGCAGATGCGACTCTGCCAACGGGTGCACACAAGTAATAACGGTAATATATTGTCTTTTCCTTGGTTGAGAAAAACAGTACAATCGTACTCACAACGCTCTCCTTCTGCGGCTAACGAAATATAGTTTCACAGTGGACCATTTCAGTTTTCGGAGCGAAAATAACTTCTAAGAACAGGCTATCTTATAGAAGAAACCCAATGCCAGATGGTGTCATCAATACAGAAAGAAATACCTCCCTATCAGATCATTTATTGTCGGCTACCAAATACTCAGCACCTTCAGAAGAAATATACTTTGATGTAAAGTACATAAAGAGGCAAAGCAGTTGCTCTATACAATGTTCTGCCGTAAAATAAATCACAACTGGTTGCAACACAATCATTACGGCCTAGACAGATTATGCGAAATCTTGTTTCTGCACTTTTTCTACTGACTGTAACCACGTCGTGATGGTTTCACAATTAAATTGTACTATTCCAGCGTGTCACTTTAAGAAAACACATGTGCTCCTATATTTTAGCCCTCGAAGAGGCATCTACTGCTTGAGGTAGAAAAAAAAATCAGTGGCCGGCACATGCAACTAGTTCGTTATTCCCTGTACAAGATATGTCAACGGGAATTTTTCAAGTTTTGATTTGGGCCGGTATTGTTAACCCTGACAGCGTACTAGAAACCGAAAACCGCCTGGTTTGCAAACGCCGCCACTCACTGCCCTCTTTCCGTGGTAGTAAATATTACTTTACTTCGTGCCACACCATACATAAACAATGTGGTGTTTGCTCACGCGCATTGTTGTTCTGCCTTTTATATTCGTTTTGCGTGATTTCTTGAGAAATCGGGAATTTTTCGCTGAGAAAACCAGCAAAAGTTTTTTCGCGTTGGCAATAGGGTACCTCAAACGCGTCATGCAGCCATGTTATCCTCTCAGCAGTCCTCCGACCCTTCCCGCGCTGGAGATGTGGTGGAAAGGGGGTGAAGATAATTTCACTGGAGGCGTCTTTTTCATTAAATTTACACTAATGAGAACAATTGCTAGCGTGATGACGTATCCACCGGGGTCAACACCTTGCATACAAGCTCCAGCTACGCTGCAAAATAGCAAAATGCCGCAAGGCTCTTGAAAACACCAATTCGCTTGTTCTTCTGGGGACGGTGCGTGTTCGATTGACGAGGTCATCTTCTGTGGTATGGGCGAGGTCATGTGCTCGTTCAGCGGCGTAGTTGGTTCTCGAAAGTCTTGCAAAGGTCTGCCGGTAGCAACCTTGCCTCCTGAGGTTGCAGCGGTTAGTTTACCCGCCGAGGGCTAAGGGATCTTCCACGCGCCGGTCCTCGGGGGCCTCGACAGTAAGGTGACGAGCCGCTAGATGGTGAATGTGAACGTCGGAGGATTGGTGGGGGAGGTGACTGCTTACATCGGAGAATCGGCGGTGGAGTTTGTCTGGCAGCAAGGTAAGCTTCGATTTCCGCAGATCTTTCGCCAAAGCGAGGTCGTGAGGCGGCGGGTCAAAAGCCAGGAAGCCCAATTTTACGGTGTGGGCAATGGCGTTAGACGTGACCTCCTTCGCCGCAATGACAGCACGGCGTGTGGCTGTTGTTATCGCGCCACACGACCGTCTTGCGCACCTGCTTTCCATACGAATTCGGTTTTTGGGACCGAGAGTAGGGACGGAATCTGCTCTCTGGAGTCTGGGGGAATTTGTTTTTATGCTGAAGTGAAAACGTAACGAAAACTGAAGCCAAAAAAAACATCCCTGGTAATTTTTCCCGTGCTCATTTGAAGCCGTTGGAACGGGTACCAAATCGTGATTCGGAACCAAGACCCGAACCGAACCCGAAAGCTTAAACTGGAACCCGAACCGGACCCCCAACAATTCCGGTTCGACACCCGGATTGGAAATGTCTCCACATCATTTTTCTCATACATTATTCAGGCATCCCTCCATTAAAATAATGTGCGTTTCCCTAAATTATCGTCTATGCCTGTGGACGTGCATCTGGTTTTCCGGAATCAGGACTACAAGACCTTCCTTCACAAAAATATTGAGAGCCGTGTCGGTTCACGTACTCAACTGGACATTAAAAATATGAATATAGGGTTAGGCTGATTTAGCTGAGCAGCGAGATTTATGCATTTGAATTTAGCATAACTTTCGCTATCGATCATAGTGTCAGATTACATTTATAAATTACATGGACAAAGAATAACAAATCTGCGACCCGTGATAATATGATGCGTGTTTTTCCAGTGGCGGCAACCGAAGCTGTTCTGTGCCTTTGAAACTGCTGCCCATGGCTCCAGTGTCCTTTGGAACTGACCCCCAGGGACCGGAATGCCTATGGAGGTCTTCAAAGCGGAAGGTGAGTCGATCTCACCCGAAGAACGTAACAGGAAGTCGTGCTGGCTGACGAGCCACCGATACTGAAGCGATCGATCTTTACTCCAGTTGAGCCCAGAACAGGGTATAGGACAAGACGATACCTAATCCAGATCCTCAATCGGGGCTTCGCGTGCTCTAGAACGACAACGCAAGCCTCCTCGCACCGTGCGGCAGCTGCAACTACCTCGTGAGTAGATTAAAGTCGTGCTTCGGGAAAGGGAGTCCTAGATGTTTTTAATATCAGCCAAGCACTGCTTCAAGACAGAATTTCTCGCGGTATGAAACTAATGGCGGAAGATTCGCAGGAAGACGCGTTCTGAAACAATAAAAATTGTCATCTTCGGAAGCACCCCAAGCATGTTGAAGGCTGTGAACTTCAACATAATCAAAAATCAAGGAAATCCCAGTAGCTGCCCAAATTCACGAAGTAATGGCATACGCCACCCCACCAGAAGAAACCTCCGAGGGCGTTGTTCCCAATATACTGCCTAGCGATAGTGACGACGACGTCTCTCGAAGCTTTATGAATAAACGACACCCGAAGACTCTTAAGGCGAGAATACTGCACCGAACAACTTCAGCAATCGTCGTGTTTGAGCAGAGGTGGTGCCGTTGTACGCCCTCTACAAAGGCGCAGAATATCGGTGTTATCTGCATAATAAGACGCACGAGATATGTGAGACGTTGAGAAGACTCGGCCACAAGGCTGACGTGCACCTCGCCTCACAAAACAAGATCTGCAGGTGCTGCGAAGCCAAGAACACGCAAAAAAGCACGTGTGGCCACAAGGGCGTGATTTCCTTCATGGACCACCGAACAGGCTAGAAAAAGTGCCGCAAATGCTACCAAATGCCGTTCCTACTCAAGAATCGACAGGGGGAGAGCAAGAAACTCTTAGAAAAGAAAACCATAGGTTATAAAGTAAACCCACACTCCCAGCCCAGTGACGGCGACAGCCTCTCAGGAATTCTGAAATACATTGCCTTAAAGACGATTCCAGAAGGCCTCGGAAGAGATCGGTCTCATTCTTTCCCGCGCCTATCCTCCCAAGGAAATGCAAGTGGCAATACAGTCCACGACAACAACAAAAGAAGCTGCACAGGTGGCAGTCTCTGCAACGCGGCTGCTGGTCGGCGCAGCTCTATGTCGACTTCCGGACGGCAGAGCAATGACGACCGGTCCTAGCGGAGGAGTGAGCCAAGATCAAGGTCGAGGTCAGGCTCGATATCCAAGCTTAGGCTTGGGACCAGCCAGGCGCAGAAGAAGGGGTACCGACAAAAAAGAGCCTTCAAGAAAATAAGGTGAGCTGGGATGGTGTACTCTCCCAGCGCGCCACACAGTACACACATACCAATAATCAAAGCCAATCAGATGACCAGACAGAAATCAGCAAAATTCGACAAATTCTAGCGATAGTAGTCACAGAAAAAATGGCACTGGAGATGGAGATCATCAGCCTTAGACATGTTTTAGAATGGCTGTAGGTGTACGCCATAAGCAAGAGGCAGACCTGGGAGCTCTGTGTCAGCAGTTTATTCCAGGGCTGAACTGTTTTCTAAATCTCCCAAGTTACCACTTCACGCGCATTACCCACGATGTTGCAACAGATGCCACTCAACATTGGAGGTTTGCCATAGAGAAAAACAAGCCAACAAAAACCATGTAGCGACTGGGTCTTTCCTGGAGAGAACAACGATAGCAGTTGCAAAGCAACCTGATAGCCACAGGTCGATACATACAATGGAAGGGAACCCAGGAAATAAATCTCCCCTCCCAAAGAGCAAGGCCACAACCTATAGTAAGAAACAGAAGCAACCGACAACATTGCACGTCAAAGAATGCTGTTGGCGTGCACTAGACTACCACAGTTTCAAGGAAATATTGAGAACATGCCTAGACAATTTTCCCGAAGCATGAACGCAAGAATTTCTGCACCGGAAATGACGGGTTCTTTTAACGAAGTAGTGATCAAATGGGTCTCATCAAAATGACCAAGCCATACGCCGGGGCACCCGATTCAGAAAATACCAGAAACAACCTTCAAGGTGCTCAACACATCAATTCTGTACAATAGCCGCTGCAACAGATACGTTATATTCAAGTGGAATGTCAGGGGCTTTTGTGGGAAGAGACGAAACTTGACTAGATTTATAATAAATAACCGCGTAGAGGAAGACGAGGGATTTAATGTGCTTGCAAGGAACCGGGGGCCCCGACAAATTTCCGAATTATAAATCCTCCGGTCCAGGAAATGAACCGTCCTCTAGCGATAGCGATACGGCACCAGTGGTCCCCACCCTCATCAAGCGCAATCTACCAGTAACACAACACGACAGATGCATAGAAAATCGCCCATGTCCTCACGGAAATAATTTCAACCAAACATGAAAGGAGGATGATTTTTTCTAACCACTGTATACAACAGCCCCGAAGTAAACACAAGTTCGCAAAGCTATTCCGCCATGTGATAGACATAACCAAAAAAATGGCCTGATCCTTGTGGGGGTCTTTAAAACACACCGCCCCACCTGGCACTACAAACGGGATGCGATTAATTGAAATAACCTAGCGCAAGACCCTTAAGTAGTTGGCATGGAATTTCACATTACCAAACCTGTCAATACCTTCTTCCACACACTCAAACAAATGTTCATGCAAAAGGTCATGGTATAAATATTTCATATCAACTGAAAAGGCCTTGTATGGAACGTCATGATTGCTCTGAAGGAACGTGGCTACTTCGTTTGATCTCCTTTTCAGAAACGGGTAAACCACCTAAAGCATTTCTAGCTTGCCATAAAAAAAGCGGACAACTGTTTTTTGCCAGGTACCCAGCTCTGTAGTTATGACCCGAAGGGGCTTATCCACTTTGTTGGTTCTGACTAAAAAGAACATCCTCAAACTGCTGGCTTTCATGCTTTCAGCATAGTTTGCCAGGATATCTAAGTGGAGCTCCATGCAGAGCCTTTTGGCGGTGCATTTAACCCTGGGTATTGGCACACCCATCTGGAGATTGAACACACTATTCACAGTCCCCAACCCCTTTTTTTGCAAAGTATCATCAGGGAGCGCTGTAAAGCCTCCCTCTTTATCAGCTCCAAGAAGCAAAGGTTATTATCGTTTAAAAAAACTGGCGACAGGCCTAATGGGCACATGGTTATACGATGGTGTATTGCGCAAGAAAATATCCACACCTGCTGAAACACATCGGGAACTTTATGCCCCAGAAGCTCTTTCTGCCACTGTACAGACCATGGTTAGGTGTTCGGGAAGGGGTATGTTCGGTTCAACACCAAACGTTGTACCAAGTTCAAGAGTGCTTCTAAAATGCTCTAGAATACGCACAATACCTTCTGTGTATACTTCTTCCCTGCGCAGCGGACGTTTCCGTGGTTTCAAGAGCCTCAGTTGGCTCAGGAGGGGCTTCCATAGCACTTCGACCGCACTGTCCACGAGGCGACACCATCCAGACTACTTTTTTTTCTTACTGTAGGGGAGGCCGGGCTGTGAGAACAGCACTGCATGTAGACGGTCCCTGTTGAACCCATCCTGCTTCTTGCACTCGGCGTGACGGATTTCGCAGATCCTGGCGCCATGTTCCTTGGACGGCGGCAAGAAATCGGAAAATGCTTGAACTTCTCGTGGCAGCTGTTGCACCCGCAGCAGTATGAAATCAAACGTGCATGCAGATGGAGGTAGCTATTAGTGTTACTAAGCAAGAGGCAGACTGAATAAAACAAAAAAAAGAGCCCGATGTACTAGTAATGTAGCTTAGTAGGCTGTAGGTTTGGGAAAGTTGGCAATCGATTCTGTACTTCAATTGCGCAAAAAGTAAGAAAGACTGGAGAGAGACGACACGAGACAGAGCGCACTTTCAAGAACCAAATTAAGAAGAAATCACAAACTTTATACTGCCCACTCTCTCTCATACACCATTTCCCCAAAACAAGGAACAAACACCTCCTCTACTCTGCGCATTACCACACTCTTAGGGCACGTGCCACTGCGATTGCGGTTTTACGATGAACCATTGTCTCGCGCAAGGAAGTACATCTCCTTTTCCGTAAGTGCGAGGGCGGGAGTGCTTACACAGTAGTCCCCATGACGTGCCATTTGATTGGCCTCAATGATATAGCGGGTCGTTTGGTTACTGTTCATCGCTATAATATAACACCTATCAAACAGGGGGGTACATTTGCAATCCCGACAGTGGATAGCCAAATAACCTGAGTTGGCATTTTTCATATTGTTGCCATGTTTGCGCAGGCGATCATTGATACTCCAAGTATACTTTTGCTCCAAGTATACCTTTTTGCAGTCTAACGGAATGAAATACAATACACAGGTAGCGCTGTCAACAAACCTAACCATGTGCTTGATTTAACAAGTTGCTCTTTTGTATTTACAGCAGTTCCTTTTGTACAAGTATCCAAGCTTCAGTTGTGTGGAAAATACGACATCAACGTTAGTTGTGGCTCCAATATATTTTAACCGGTGCGATAACCCATGCATGTGTGGAATGAGTGCATGTTTTTGTTTTTGCCTTTCGTTTACTCAGTCCCGCTCACGCATACACTTCTTTGATTCTTTGAGCACATCATGCGCAACAGCCGTCAAAACGTGTACGGAAAAAACTGTTCGCTCAAGGCGGCCAACTTGGATGATTAAGATTTTGTTCATTTTGTGGACACATGATTTCGTAAGGCTATTTATAAAGCACAGTTTGGCTTCACCATTTTGGAATGATCCGAAGAATAAGGAAGTAAAAGTTTTCTAGCACGAGGCTCATACTGCGAGCACGTACTGCTCGCGAGGAAATGCAGCTTTAAATCTAGGAACTTTATCGTGCTGTTGTCCGTAAGTGCGCGTGTCACGCAAAGTGGCGCCAACATCGGTTAAAAGCATTTATTACGGCGCGCACGCTTGGTTCTTACTGAAATCTGGCATCCAGAGCAACAAGATAATCATCAACATTGCGGAAGATGTTCACTATGTTCAAGCTTTGCTGCAAGGGCTCCAACACCTATTAATGCCTGCCAACAACCACAGACACCACAGATAAGGCACCAGAGGTACCACAGATAAGGCACCACAGATAAAGCAAGGATAATGATAACTCCAACGGAGCAGTGGGATACAATACTCCACAGCTCTGACGCTGAGTCTCAGTGTTGGGTTATACAAACGGTCGAGGCTGCCGAGGAGCAGGGGCTTTTGGCCGATGGCTGAAGAGAGAAGGAAGGGACATCCAGTCAACGACAACCTTGCCCCCGTCCTGGGCGAAGAACAGAGTTATGTCTCTCTCTCTCTCTTGGTTATGAAAACTCATGCCTTATCGTTAGTACACACTTTACCATCAAAAACCCCTGTAAGAAGGATTACCAGTGAAGATGAATCAAAGGGGGAATACATCTGCAGTATATGTTGCACTCAATATCTGTCGCGTGTAATCAATATTGCCACTACAACGTCATCGCTTGTAGTTGAAACTTAGTTGCCCAAACTTGATTTTAGTATTTCTAAACGTCACCTATTTTCAGCTAGCGATTTGTACAGTATCGTTTGTGACTGAGGGGAACCTCTGTAATCCCCCGGAAATAAACCATACACAAGGACACCAGAAAGTAGGTCATGAAATGGATAATGCGCGACGTGTTGCAGCACCTTCATATTGTTGTAGATATAGCCATCTCGCTTCTCAAATGTGCAGCCAAAGCACCATAAAGGAAGCTTGTAAATGCACCCCCTCCAGCATTGTAGAATTGAGAAGGTTCATGTGATTTTCCCAAACCTATTTAGCAACCATTTTGAGGATAGCTCTGCAGTTTCCAGGTATCAGGAAATTTGTAAATGTTACCCTGTAACATATTTTGATATTGGGGAATATATTTGAAAAATTGTGTTGCCATCATTTGGATCACTCAGGATGGTAACGTAAACCGTCCATAAGCTGTGTGGTCTTCCATCTGCGGATTGTTGCAATTAGCGTTGGTTCACCCCGGCTAAATAACCAACTAGAAGTTTATTTCGGCATGCTTTCCGGCTAGTATCAACTCATCGCAAATATTTTTACGTGGTGGCAGTACAGAAGACATGAAGATTGATATAGACGAATGATGCTCTTGCAGTATGTTTACATTATGAACTAAACAAAGCCTTCACATGCTGCACCCCCACACAGACCTTAATCGTAGTCCAACGCTGGGACCGCAAATTTGCCCTGCACTTCCCTCTTTATTTTTTTATCGCAACATGTACACCAATAGAACGTGGACATTTCTTTGCAGCGCCCGTCAAGCAGCGCCAAACAATGAGGGTTCTTGATACCACGTCAGTCAACAGGGATTAGGACGCGGCATGCTTGGGTTTTCTCGACTGCTCTTGATTAGCTGTGCCCAGCGGGGAATGGCCATGTGCTCTCTGCGGGCATGATCGGTTGTGCAAGGGGTTGGGGCACCTCGCGGCGAACGTGGTCAAGTTCAGGTCGCGGGTGCGCTGAGGATGGGGAAGCTGGGGACAGGATGGGGATGAAACCACACACACCACGAATTGTTTTATGGGGAGGGGGTAGCATGGAAGCCCTTAACGACAAGTCAGGTGAATGGTGTATTTACAGTACATTTCCATGATGACCGTGACAGAGCCCGCAGAAGTTGCAGCCTCACAGAGCTTCCTCGTAATCGTGGGGTAGCAACAATTCAAGCTCCGCTGCCCACTTTATGGTTTTTTTGTGACAATTTAAAGGAATATAAGACACGCTTTTCCAGAAAGTTGATCTGGATTGCGTGGTTTGCGATGATAATCTTACATTTTTGTTGTAAGTTGTTATTCTCGGCCTGAAGTTATCTTGGACGCAAAAGTTCGATGTGAAAACTTTCTTGAGGTATTTTCTCCGTACGCACCGGTTCTTTTTCGGTTAATCATAAGCAGGTCGTTTGTATTTTAACGCAAATAAAAGTTTATGACATAACTATTCTAAAAGTTTTTTTGACCATTGTATTCCTTTTACCAGGTGTTAATGACGAGATCTTTTTTGTCATTGGAATGTTGAGGTACCAAAGTTTATTTTTTACAAGTAGTTGTACCCCATCCCTGAGACATTGCAAGATAGATTAGAGAAAAATAAACAAAAACACGAAAGCAAGCAAGTGTGCTCACAGTTTTGTGACACCAAACATTCTTCCTTACTTCTTCATTGCTGAATTCACTCTACGACCAACAAAATTGCTCCTCACTTTCGCCTTGCACGGAAAACAAGATAATTTGCAGCAATCCATAGTATACCTGAGCGGTACAATGCTCTAACCATCTGCACTACGGGTTTTGTGAACTGCTACGTCAGTGAAAGAAAGGGACGTGTGAATGCTGGTCTGTTTGTGTACAATCTTGTGCCACAAAATAACACTGTCATCACGCATGTAGTAGTGTTTTAGTGAATGAGGTGACAACGAGTGAGCATGTGAAGATGGTAAAACGTCTCGATCGGAATAATTAGGTATCAACCGTATAACCTTTGCTGCCCTGATCGAAACTTGATTTTACGTTGCTCGAGATTAGGCGACAAAATCCCGTGGTGGGCTGGAAAATCGGTCTCAATAAAGTTTTGTGGGGCGTCGTCTTGCATTCTGTATTGGAGTAATGCATTCTATGCTCTAAGTAACCGAGTTGCTTTCGAGCTTTTCAAGTTATTGGTTCTATATGTTTGGCCAATTTAAGGTCACACGAAGAACTGAGGTCGAGATATTTGAAATTGGGCACATGATTTAGAATTTGCGCATTTTTCTTATAGGTGAAACTGAGAGGCTGCTTTTCATTCGAGAAATCATGGCTACAGTTTTTCCGTAATTTACAGACATATGCTACGCGAACTCCAACAGCGGAATAATAGAAATACATTGTTGAACATTGACTGGTCTTAAAAAGTACTAATACAGCACAGAATTATCGATACAGAATCATATATTTACCCGTGATAAAGCAAGAACTTCAACATTATAATAAATACAACAATTAAGAGAGACCGAGCACACCGGGCGTGATTTCAACATGCGATGGTTCCATACGGTTATAAATGACAAATTGAGATCGAGAAACCGGATAATCGGGAGTCGCTTAGAGAGACACTAATGGTTTTTGCGGCACATGTTTTCATGACTTCCCTGAGTATGTATTTTTTTATCCGCAAATGTAGTCAAAACAAAATTGTCACGTCCAAAGTTTGCCTCCAACTCCTGCCTTTGCAACGGTGCTGTCTGCCTTGCGCAATGATGGTTTTAAGTTGATGTTCAGCAGGTTCGCTGAATTGGACTGCATAGCTGCCGAGCCGTTAGTTGGGAAATTTTATTATGTTGTAGCTGAAACAACCGGGAGAGTTACCTGTTCATTTCTTTAATGTAACCTCCAAATAGAAAAAGTTCTTTTAGTTTATGCCGTGTAAACAACTGAACGTCGTCGATTTTTTTATCTTACCATGTTACTCTCAGCTACATATTTAGGAATAAGTTGACATGTTTTACTGTTTTATTTTTGCCTTAGCTGTTCTGGAATCCCTGGCAGGTTATACAAATTACGCGTATTTGAAAGAATTTGCATACCTGCCAGTGAGCCTTCATTTACTGTTTTATAAATACAACGAAGAAGGTATATTCAGATGTAGACAGATGACGGTATGGACATAAAAATACAAGTTTAAATGTGTACTTCTGAAACTTACTGTGTTTGAAAGTACCGCTTGCATGTTCTCTTCTGAGATTGTGTTTTCTTTGTTGGTTAACAGTCGCAGAGCTAAAACTTGAGGGCTCCAAAATAATTTATTTAGATGTAGCAAATTAGCGAGCACTATGCACAAAGTACAATAGTTCGAAATGCATTACGAAATCTTTATTTTCACAGAAAGGAAGAGAACATATTTTATTTTGGAAATTGTATTCAGCAGCACTGGTAGCGACTAAATAATTTCACTTTCAATAGGTTCGTTTACTGACAATATGTGTATTTTCTTTAGGAGATTTCACGGTGCATATAATTGCTTGAGCTTCTCTGTATTCATCAAAGTATATCCTTGTTAAAATTACTCGTCCCAAGAGCCTCCCCACGAGTTTCCCCAGCTTCCCGAATTTCCCCATGACCAGCCACTTCCATCTGAAAAGACAAAAAAGTCAATTAGTGGAGTTTATTTTGTTGTGATGTATGAAAATTATCTGATTTTACGCTGAGTCAGGAAAATTTATGCTCTAAATAAATTTTCCTGCTTTTAATCAACTTCATAATATCTCTAATGTATTATGTAATAACTGCTACATACAGAAATTGCATTTTAGGCTGCCTCGTTTCTCTACGGGTAGTGTTGTTTGGTAACCGAACTGTCAAGCTCATTTTATGTATTTTATTTTAAAAGTACACTTTTTATTGCTGGTAATAAACTTTATTTTTCTGTACTTTTAGTATTTCTGTAGCATGTATGTAAATCCTTTACTTCTGCAAAATAAACGAGAATTCGCATAGGACTTTTACGCTGAAGGGAAATATTCCAGTATTATTCATGTGAGGAAAATTAGATGTGCATATTTAAATGCTCTGGATCTATCGACTTAAGATGTTGATTGTTCAATTTTCGCACAAAGTATGGCATTATGTATGGCCTGAATGCAAAACTCAGACATGTGTGGATAAAGCCCATTCATAGACTAAATGTTGAGGGATGAATTGATTCATGAAGTCTTCAGTTCAACGAAACTGATGTAGAATACCTTACGCAAACATTGCATCGAAAGGAAATATGCCATAGCAAAACTGCACTCAAGTTTACCGAAATAACCGGATGTTGCTCAGTGGCGGCAGCGGCAACTTGGATGTTACGTTTTAAAACGCGTGTGTAGAATTTCCGCATATGAAGGCGTGTTGCATATCCGGAACGAAAAATTTTGGATTAACATGCACTTCAAAAGAACAAAGTGCGAGTTACATTCCCCATTTAAAATGCAGCAGATATGTTTTGTTTGTAGGGGTAGGAACATCTAGAATGTTTGAAAGAGGCAAGGGGTAAAGTTTCACAACCCTGACTTGCGAAAAAATACGACGAACAAGTGTAAACGAAACGATACCTTAGAAACTTTGTACGGGAACTTTAGGTTATTGCTAGGTTTACCGGGTCATAGATTGCAACAATATAGTACTGATGAACGGCACGACTACTGAATTTGTTCATACGACACATATGTGAATGATAATAAAAAGCGTTATTCGCACAGGAAAATTTTCAATTAAAAGAAATGCATTAATCATAAACGCTTGCCGAGGAATGTGTCAAGGAACTAGCGGTAGACAAGTCCCTCGGTACTATGATTTGTGACACAAAAAACGTTTTGCTGGAGTTGAGGGATTATTTCTTTTTGTATATATTATGCACATGGAACAACGCTTTGTAGCACAACTGTAGCACAACTTTCGCTTCGAGTGGCACTAATATGGGGCACACCACAAACATGTTCCAGGAAGCATCAGTATTTTAAAATATAAAAGGAAACTACCGCAGTTGGCATTTTAATTGTTATAACGAGTGCAGCTGCAATAAGCAATTACCGCAATATCTATTAGCATTCTTGAGGCGAGAGAAGTACCATTACCAAAAATGCTTTTACTATCCCCAACTACTCCACAAGGAAGTATTTTGTGAATCGTGGAGCTTGTTATAAAGTATTCCAACCACCACGTTTAGGATGGGTGGGAATAAAAAACTCTGGGACCCGTTCACCGGCCATGCCCGTTCACCGGCCTGAAAGGTCGCGTTAACGGTGGGCCGCAGCCACTACAGCCTTATGTTTTCGTCTTTCGAAATTCCCCGGCTGTTTTTTTTTCCGGAAGGATACATTAGCAACTTTTCTGTACTTATCCTAAAAAAATTTAGGGACGAGGTCGGCTGCTGCCGATATTTCACATTACACTTCTCGTCAGCTTTTCTGAATTTTTGTGTGAACGCGAAGTGGCTACTATATTTTCAGGAGTGTTTTAGTCGGCGGGCTCACGCACATTTTACGGAAAGTTTCTTATGATTTGTATTAGGCTGTTGTAACGTTCCCTTTACTGGCTGCGGCTCATCACACGACACGTACACTGATTTAGCTAGTGAATATTTCAGGGCTACTATTGCTGCGCTTCATTTCCGTAGCATGGTGGCTTAATTGACAGTATTTAGACTACATCTACCGTTATCCGAATTCTGAAAAAAATTGCCGTAGTTTGGCCATTCCTACTAGTCCTAAAAATTTTGCTGAACCAAGCTGGAGTATAAATTAAGTGGAGACGAGTGAGACAATATTAGCGCAGGATATTTTATTCGCGAGCCGCACCGTTACATAGCCATTTGATGTCTGTACTCTTGCGCAACGGTGCGTTTCTGACATCGCCATTTGATCGTTTTGAGAAAGATTGATAAGGGCACCCTCGCATTTATATAACCATTACTAAGAAAATATTTGTTTGTTCAACTTTCATGTAGAACACCGGTGTGCTCTTTTCGGATTACGATTTGTATCAAATTTAGTAGCTTTTTATTTCAGGAGGAACGTACTTGTGGAAATATGAACTTCTTGAAATAGTCAGCCTATAGCAGGAAGAACAGAGGCTAACTAAGCCTGAAATTTAGTGGACCAAGCTCCACTAACAAGTTTAGAGCTATGAAATAGATCTTTACCAAAACATAATTTGTTTGACAGACTGCTACAACTGAAAAATTCTTTGTTTGTCATTATATTCAGCGCTAAAGAAGAGATAAGTATGAATAAAGTTCTCCTGATTTCGAAGTGGGATTCATTATTTCCCGCATTTAGGAAACGGTACGTCACGGCGCTTACGCCTCTTAACTCAAGAATAACACATTTAATGAGAAACTGGTTCGGGAAAATATGGCTAAATGGCATCTTAGTTAATGCTTCTTCTAAACTCGGATATTTAAAGTTCGTATATTCACCAAAAAAAGATAGAAATTAGTGTATTGGAGTTGATGGCACAAAAAATCTTTCAAATGATGGAGCTTTGAAATGATCAAACATTGTACTCCTGCAGAAATTGTTTTGATAATTTGTATTTTTCCAGCAGCCTGTTTATATTCAAAGGTATGTTTTATTGTTTCCTCAATGCCCGTAGCCTACTACGCAATGAAGAATACACATCAGGAGCGAATTACTTGCGTCAGTTCAAACAAGCATGCTATCAAAAGATGCTGTCTCATCCTTTAAAAAGATTGACATTTGAATAGAATTTTATAAACAGAGCAACTTTTCAATACAGAAATTTATATAGTGATCATTTATTGACTGCACCCGTAAATACCTACAACTTCAAAAATAAGGTGTAGATGGTAGACCAAGGGAAACAATCTTGTAAATTCAATTCTATGGTGAGGAGGTAAAATGTCGCGAGATGCCAAACGTTTAACAATAACCAAATAATAAAAATAAAAAGCATACTTACACCTGCAGCGCCGCATGCAGGTCTCATATGTGGGAAAGTTATTTCCATTGTTTCCACATCCTCCATAAATAAATTGGTAGCATCTGCCGTCTGCTGGTAGGTAGAACCATCTCTCTAAAGACGCCCTACATGGACCAGTGCTCGGTCGCCGATAGCAGACGTCCCGTCGCCCTCCACCTGCGGGATAATATATTTAGCTTATTTGCAATTTCTTCCAATGAGAAATATCCTTACCAGCGACTTGTACAATGGTTATTCATATTATATTATGAGAACATGGCTAGAGAAGTGAACTTTTACTTGGCGATATTTTTACGCATGTTTGTTGTGATTTGAAACATTACACAACCTTACTTTTTTTGAACAACAGAGTTTTATACAAATAACTAGAGAGGAAACTGGCACTAGCGTGAACGCGAACATGGCAGCGGCGCTTACGCTTCAATGAGATGGGTATTTCTGGAACCGGATGGCGTTGGGTCGAAACGGGCCTATGGCTTTACAAAAAAAAATCGTATTTACGATTTACAAAACAAAATCGTATTGCCCGGTTTAGTAGTAGAAAGTTAGTGACAAAAACCTGGTTCTGTACAAAATAAAACGGCGCGAAAAAAAGAAGAAAACGCACAGTCTAGGAGGTTTGTGGAACAGGTTTGCCACTTGCCCCCAACTACAGAATGACGCATACTTCTTTAAAAACTATTTGTAAGTTTAGGCCCTGGTGGTTTGCAATAGGAAGAGGAAACTTTTGTGCTCATAAAAAAAAGAAACCGATTTTGGAGAAGTTCTTGCCTTAATTAGCGACATTAATCAAGATGTGTTCCTATTAGCCGCCGGTGCTGCTGTTCTACGCTGTAGGAGCTGGCGTTCGCTTGAAAGGCGCGGCTGTCCCAAGGAATTCGCTACGGTCGTCAGCTTTCACAATACATTGCTCTGCCGAATGAGCAGCGCCGCAACTCCCAATTCGCAGACAACTTCGCCGCACAGAGCACCGTCATTTGTGTTTTCGTGCTCGCTGTGCGGCAATGAATTGATAACCCACCGAGTTGGCAACTCTGGTTATAAAACATTCCACTCAGGGTGGCGTCAGTGCACGCGAGGCATGCAATTCAAGGAGAAACGTATTTTTCATCGCTTCTCCCAACACCCCGCGTAAGCAAATGCGTTCATGTAAATCAAAAACGAAAACGAAACTACCTGAAATTCATAGCAACTTCCACAGGCCATCGTCTGCCAAGCCAAATCCAGAACTACCCCTCACGCCCATGGAGGCGTACGGTCGCAGCGCCAGATTTCTCTCTATTTGTATTGTATGCAACTCTATGGTTTGAACTCACTGGCCTAAAATACACTGCACAGAAGACCTTCTCCTTATATGCGGAGGAAAGCAGACTGGATATTTCGGGCAGTAATTTTGATAAGGAGGAGAACATTGTTTTGTGAGCTGTTTGACTAAAGACCTTTTGTACACATACTACGCGAACTTTATGTACCTGCTTATTACAATTGTTTTTGGAATGGTTGCACAAAAAAATGAAAAAAATTACATAATTTCGCTGGTTTTAGGGGGAAATTGCCGCATTACGCACATTATTTTTTATTTGACTGAATGCCGATATTGTGCTTTGGCGACATCTGCGTAATATCACAATAACTCGCCAATTCTTACCGCAACCACGTTTCGAACTATCAATAATAAACTCATATTTTCAAACATTACTTACCCCACCAATCATCATCCCAGAAGCTATCGCAATGTACGGTTGACCCTGAAAAAAAGTCAGAAAATTGTAACAAAAGTTGACAACTCTACCAAATCTGTTCCGCTTATGTTACAAGAGTTAGGTGACCCATAATTTATGAAAATTATTTTTTCTTTTAAAGAATCGCTAAGCCCTAAAGTTATTAAGTTATTATTATGGTACAGCAGTATAATAGCAACAACGTTACTACCCCACTCTCCCCCCCGGTAACATTTTCTTATGTGTTATTTTATTCCTCGAGACGCTATAATTTTGCGTTGGGTATTAAAATGATCACTTCTGCTATACGCGTAATACATGTGATTTCGTTATTCCCAGAGAGGCGTCCGTAGACCAACAATTCATTTGAATGCTACATCAACAGGAGCTATCTGAGGACACTTGGTAAGTCTGCGTACACTTTATTTAACAGACTAATAGCATTGTAATTTGTGTTTAAATACTCCTTATAAAATAACCGACAATATTATTTTTTTGGCACTGCGGAATCATCATTTCAAAGCTAATAATGAATCGTTGATTTATCGAAAAAGAAAAAAACATGTTTGCTTGCCCGAACTTTGTAACAAAATTGGGATCATTGCCGTATTTATTGCGATGTTATTTGTAGTTCACTATGCGTGTACAGCAAATAATTTTTTTTACGAAACGTGTAAGCAACCTGAATCCCGTGCATTAGCCATTTCTCTCTTGTAAAGAAATATCGCGTAATCAGTGTAATAATAATTAATGACAAGATAATAATGGACAGGTAGAATTTTCAGAAGGTACTTTAACGGTTAGTTTATTCATCTCCTAAATGAATATCAAGTGATAATCAATAGCCGGTGATTGATGCCTATTTTTAAATCTCTGGCGTTCGATTCAATGAGCGCCATGTAATTACTAGCACTCTCCAAAGAGATTTGTTGTATTTGTGCCTGCATGCATTTCCATCAAGTGAATTTTTTATGCGCCTAAATAGCTTTTTAGACGAAGAAGTACTACAATCTCGACAATTGTGAAAACATGAGCGTAAGCGTATGCCATGAAAAAAATTGGAGCATTCACGTAACCAGCATGATGAATAAAACTATAGCAGAATTATTAAAGCTAAACGCTTTCGCCTCATGCATGTTCTTTTTTGCACGCATGAAATATATCCAAAATCAAAAACCTGTTGTAGCTTCTCTGTTCTGTGGGATGAACTGAAATACCTGTGATAGGTGTCTAACGAATCCTGAATGTATGTTGTTTCGCTGCTGTATTGCGATTTATTGCGGTGCCAAAACCCCATTTAGTACAACTGTGCGGTAATTATGTTTGCATCTGAAGATCAGCCTATTTAAACGTGTAGTCTTTGTTACTCTTATTGCAGTGCGATGCTGTTGCAGGTACTACAAAAATCTTTCTACGATGCAAACTAGAGTGATTCGCATGTTATTTTGTAAATTTCGCTTAAACTGCACAACGACCTTCTCAGTTATTTTTCTGGATTGCAGCTTATTGTTTTTCCCTTTCCCCAGTTCCCAGACTCTTTGCGAAGAATTTGTGGAAAACTGTTTTCAAGGCGTGTGCTTAGCCTGCAAATATTGTTCATATATGCACAAAAGGACGAGTTTCTTGTAGATGCAATTTTCCACTGATGGCAATTTTGGCTTTTGAGTTATTCCCATTGCTATGAGGTACCAGCTGGATAGCTTAAATAGAGCGAGCCAACATTGGCGACACTACGCACCTCCCAGTGGACTAGCATTAAGAAGAAATCTGTAAAGACGAGTTCTTGCTTATGACGAACCAGCCGGGAACGTTTGTTTGGTTTTCTATATACTCATGCCAAAAAATCCGCTTAAGGGGAACACCCTCACAGGAAATTTTCGATTAACACGTAGAGCATTCGGGGTGATCGCCACTAAAAGCGATTCTGGGTAGCGAAGATAGAAGCCTTGGCGGGGTGCGGCGGGGTATTCACAAGAAGAGAGCTAAAGAAATGTAAAAGAAGGCCACAGTGCCTAGTTGATTCGCCCTGAGGAATAAGGGAGGGTGAGAGACAAAAAGACAAGCACATCGAACTAACACTTTTCCCACCCTTCAACCCTTAGAGCCAGCGGCAAGCCAAAGAAAGAAAGAGCGGGGCTAGTTTTGTGGCAGCTCTGCTCTGGAGGTGGGAGGCGCACAAATAGGAAGACAAAAATCTAAACAAAAACGACACGGAGAGTTCGTGTTCAGGAACGAAGCAGCCGTCTAGACCCATGGTCTTTCTCAGGCGGAGCATGTGAGTTCGAATTGGTTCGAATCATGTGGTTGCTTAGAAATAGAGGAGCTTCCTCTGTATTTCTTCTGCGTTGCTGCTTGAGGCAGCGGTTGTAAGATCTCTGTCACCGTTTGGACTTGATAATATCAGGCGAGAGCACTTAATCCGTCTTTTATAAAGTTACGCTCTCAAATAAATGTTTTTTTTTTGTAATTTTTCTTTATAGTAAGGGAACTTCATTCACAATCTTGAGGGAGGACATTTTCCTGCACCTGGGTGTGTTTCCTATTCTTTTTTGTAGATCAGCATGTGATAAGCCAAATTTCTGATAAGACGAAAATGTTATCATTGTTTCTCGCAGTTCATCTTAACTCTAGTTTCTTCAGCATTGGTCTCGCAATATATTTTCGGCATTTGTGTTATCCGAATGTTGGGAGTAAGTATTTTCTATTCATTATTACATGCGTTTGTACTGGTGTTTAGGCCTTCGCAAATACACCTTCATATTAAAAACGCACTATGAAATTTCATACTGTCACTGTGTACTAACGAGGGTGAGCGCATATCCTCGGTTGGTAGAACTGAATAGAGGAGATGACAAAAATTGAAAACTCTTGGTGTTTGTGAGCATCGTATTGAAGTTTAAAACAGATACTGTGTAATTACGGAATGTTGAAATCATAGAATGGACCTCGAAAAGAGGTACCTTATGAAAAACTCTATTTTTTTTCCAAATTATGTGCGTGAAACGACCATTTTCAGTGAAGGTAACAAAGCAGAAAACCTGTCTCATCGACCATCAGCGCTCTCACGGTAAATGTATCCTTGAATCTTCTCCGAAAAAAGGTATACACATGACCAACCTTCTGTGCGAAATTCGGGGCCGACAGCAAGCAAGATTTAGTAATGAAGTATTACCGAGCGGGTATTAAGATATGGTTTCGGCCAGCGAGTTGCTGATTTTCGTGTTGGGGAGTAGGGAAACCACCCGGAATGGTTAAAAATTCTGGTAATGTTTTCAGAGCTTACTTCAACAAGACTGACGAGGAATTTCTAATATTGCTCTACGCAACAGTACAACTTTCTACGTTGTCTTTAGCGATGGTCGAATTGTCATAAGTCCTTCGGGAAAAACACGTTCAGGAAGCTTTTTTTAAACATGCATATAAAAAACTGGCAGGTTTGATTATGAAGCAAAGTTGCATTAATACTGCTCATCGCTTGAAACTATATCCGCGTCTTAGTATGCCGGACGTGCGACTTGGTATGAATAAAGAATTACAGTTTTATTACGTGAAACCAAATGACACGATACAATGAAATATTTTTGTACTGAATAAATTTTAAATGCATGTTTTTCTGTGCGGTGTCTACTGTTTCACCGCAGAAAGTTTCTCCAGCATAGCTACATTATGTACCACTGAAATGCACATAACCTCTTCCCCTTAACTATGTATGTAATCCATCTACAATTATTATATTTCGGAAAAATAAACTCTCTCGTGGTCAACAAGGATCAGAAAGTTGGTACCATACCTTTACAGGTTTATAAAAGTGGTCAGACGTTCCAAGAGCAACATTTAAAGCGGCTACCCAAGATGGGGCTATGAAAGGTATGCACATATTTTAGATGGAGGGACAAACAAATATTAGGACGCAGGTTCAGTTCGGACGGTACTGGGCAGAATCGGTCGGCGGTCTCGTGTACATGTCCAAGTCGTTCACTTGACGCAGATGCGGTGATAATGAAGATGAGGGGGACTATGACGACGCATACGTCTCTTACGATTATGGTGATGTTAATGACATTGAATATTTGGATCAACTCTAGCGTTAGTATATTGCTTTAGAGGAACAGATATCAGCTGTGTATAAGGGAATACTTTATAGCTTTGTAACGAATGTAAGTGCGCACGCCTTGACTGATAGACAAGGGCCTCGCGTGTCTGTAATTTTGGAGCTTTCATATGAATAATGAGACTAACGAAATACTCCAGATCCTGTGTGTCATTACGTTTCGAGTGGGTGACGGAGGAACTGATGGCTAAGGTAACTGTGGCCTTGGAGACGAAAAACGAACTTGTACATTGACAACAATATTTTAATGGAAGCTACTGAGCGTAGATGATTTCCAAACTTCCCTACGCCTATTTTATGCATAAATGAGCAAAAACAACACACGCTTATTTTACGATACGTCTACGGCAAGAAACATATGTGAGCTTACATGTGGCTGACAACACGCATAACAGTAGCACAAGAGCAGACATGGCGGCCTTCATGACGCAGCCGATATGTGCGTGGAAACGTTGTGGGGGCAACACTAGGAGGAGTCCTTCTTTTATTTTAGAATACATTTAAAGGATCCAAAGCGGGCACTCGTCATACGTGGGGCCCTGTAAAGAAAACGATTATTCGTCCACAAAAAAAACAACCACACAAGACAATCCTACCCTTCTTTTGGGAAAACGCGTGTTCCTCTACGTTGACAAGCCATCGAAATCCTGCATTTGCTATTGTTATCTTACTGGTCGCTCTCGGGAGTATATATAAATTTCTCAGAATAAGGGCCGTTTTTGTTGGTCTGTACAGGTAGAGATTCGCAAGCTACATGCAGCAAAAAAAAGATTTGGAGCAAATCAATCATTCTTCAACCTTGCATATTTCAACGGGCGGTGCAAGTACATGCCAGGTGCAGAAGAAAAGCTTCACTTAGACCGAAAAAGAACGCCAGGTCAGTGTGCAGAAGCGTTCGAAATGACAAGGGGTTATCAGCGTGTCCCCTGAATGAAAATCTTAGAAATCCAAATAATGTATTTTTCTTATAGTCACTGAATGGACAACTTATTCGCTAACCATACCTGTTTAACACCTTAAAGAATTTTCTAGAGCCGAGCTATATTTTTTTTGTAAATCGGTTCATGGTAAATCTGGTGAGAGTGGGATCTTTACTACACGTTTTGTTACGTACGCTTTGTTGGCGTAATCAAAGATCAAGGCAGTGTTCTGACTTCCAAATTGTCTGGCGCGTTTGAAATATTAAAAAAAAACACGTCTCTGTTTTGGCAAAAAAAAACATTTGATAATTTTTAAAACATACCATACTTTCTTAATAAATTCTAAAATTACGCAGAAAAAGGTGAAATAAATGTGCTACCTTACGTTTTAGTTTTCACAATAAAGGAAGGTAACATTGTTAGAAGAAACACCAATCCGGTGAAGTATATTTATAGAACTTCAAAAATAACACAACTGTTTCCGGTTACACAAAAGTAGTCGGTAATGCCCGTTTAGTATTAGACCTAGTTTTCCTTCATTAAAGCCCGCCTGCGTTCACAGTTTCTGTTACAATGTTATATCCAATCAAAAATGCGTGCTGCTGTTTTGTCTTATAGGGGGTATTAAAGAACACCCCAAGCAAGGTGATCAAACTGCGAACATTTATTGTCATTCAGATGACCAATCCATCGTAGACATTCTTTGAAACTTCTGTGACAACCTCCCAGTTTAGTTGGTATTTTGTCGAATACCCTAAAATCTACCATTCACTTTTGCATCGACATATATGTTCCCTCCAGGCTTCACCGCACCAACCAAAACAATCCGTGGATATCAAGGAAATCATGCGGCTACATCGCAAGTATAAACGTGCAAACGGCGCCATTCCAATCCCTTTAACTCGGTTGACAACTTTTGCAGCAATTCTTCCTAAGGGCAAAGAGCAACATTTCTTGCGCACTCTCCCAAAATTTACCAAGCACTGTCCCGATTTGTTTTGGTGGTACTTAGGCGTTTCAACTAAAAATACCGGTCATATATCCATTAACGACTCACGAGTGACTCAGCTGTCATCGCTAACCACTTCAAGAAATGTTCTTACTCCGTATTCTCCTCAATCCAAGAAAGTACGTCGTTTATATACCCCTTCCAAATCTAGCTTTTGACTTCATAGTTTTTGGAGGTGTTATAAATATTTCACTCTATCACAAAACTTATTCTTAACTTGGTCGTGACAATATACCCAATGCCTTTCTGCATCGTTACCCTAAACCATAAGGACACATTCTTACTCATCTTTTTAGGCTATCCTTCGATTGCTGCAAAATCCCTAATGGCAGGCGAATGGCATGTCTTGGGCCAACCTTTAACTATTGAGACCGCCCACAGGCACACAACTATCACCCGATGTCTGTGACGTCTAGCACGCCCAAGATGTTTGAACACGTAGTATCCAATGTTATTGTTTAGTTGTTAAAAGCTAAAAATATTCTCAGGCCTTTGGTGCACGGATTCAGAAAACGCTTATCCACACTCACCCAGCTCATTGCCAATATTCGCGAATTCCCTTCTTCACTTCATATGGGTGAAAAAAATTGACGTCAGGTTTCTGGACTTTAGTAAAGCATTCGTCTGTGTCCCGCACAGTAAACGTATCCTCAAGCTTATTTGTCCTTGCAATAACCCCCCTAAAAGGAATCTAGCGCTATGTATATAATCGAAAGTGGTTTGTTGCAATAAATGACTCCAGGTCCGGCACCCTCCCCTAATTTCTGGTGTTCCTCAGGGCAGCGTACTGTGACCAGTACTGTTTTTGATTTACAATAATGGTACCACTGAGTGTATTGATGCATAATAGACAGGTTTAAAATTATTTTCTGGAGACTTTGTACACTTAAAGAGTATTTTATCCCCTTGTGACCACGTTAACCTCCAATGTATGCGTGATCACGCCTCTGAGTGGTGTGTGAAATGGGCTATGGAATTCTACTGTGACAAATCTGTATTGTTTCAAGTAACTAAAAGCACTGGCAGGCGCCTCGTAGGGATTGTGAAATCCCCTCCCCCTACCGGATAATGGCTGCCGCGAGAGCACTCTGTCTTGATTTTACCTAACCGGTCAAACCGCTTCCGCTCACTGAGTAGCCAGAGTCACTGTCAATTACTGATAGTTACGCTGGCTCATCAGTGAGCGGAAGCGGCTTGGCCGGTTAGGTAAAATCAAGACAGACTGCTCCCGTCCAATACAGCTGGTTTCGTTGTGGAACTGCAAGTGATTAGTCTGTATTGATTTTACCTAACCAGCCCAACCACTTCCGCTCACTGACTATCCAGCGTTACTATCAATAATTAACAGTGACTCTGGATAGTCAGTGAGCGGAAGCGGTTTGCCTGGTTTGGTAAAATCAAGACAGACTGCTGTAGCGGCCGCCATTGTCCGGTAGGGGGGTGGCGATTTCACAACACCTAGGAGGCGCCTGCCAAAGTACATATTATGGTTTTCTTACAAGTGAAGGAATATAAATATTTTGGGCTTTTAATAACTAACCGTCTGAGTTTGTCCAGTCATAAAAAAATTGCGGGTCAGCGTCTAGAAAGCTCGGGTTTTAAAGACAAACAAAAAGCCGCACCTGGTCATGCGAAGTTACTAGCCTATGATTCTATTGTGAGGCCTTAACTGGAACACATATGCGCAGCTCTGGAACCATTTTTAGAAAGGGTTTTTCATAAACTAGATATGGTACAAAGGAAGCTGTCCGATTTATTTATAACTGTTTTGACAGCGGTGCGTCACCTTTATGCCTCATGGATAACAACAATATAACTTTGAAAAAGAGGAGGCAGATTGCGCAAATCAAGTTTATCTTTTCACTTATCTCACATAAATTAAATATTAATCCAGAATTTTACATACAGCTCCATTTATCTCGCCATACTAGATTGTGAAGGGGTGGGCCACGTTCGGGTCTTTCAGAGGTTTTGAAACAGAAAATAAGGCAGAGGTACGCGCAGGGGATTAGTTCTGAAGCCAAACGAAGAGACATGGATATTGCATAAGGAACGATAACATTGCACGGGACGGCTCACCCAACACTAACGATAGACACGCAGAAATCGGAACGTCGTCCATGGGAATTTTGATGCGGCCGGACATTGTCAACGCAACAGCATCGCCTCGTAAATAGTGCCGCGATCATGCCAGTTCTCACCCTCGCAAGCGTGAGTAATGCCAGCCGGGCCCCGGCTGCTGCCCCACAGCTACTTGGACCACCGGTTTCCGTCACACTCGAACGCGGGTCACGCACACACAGGACGCCGAGCGGGCGGCCGAGCAGGTTGTGCTGCGTCCGGAACTCGTCTTCTCGGATGGCACTGGCGTCTTTCCTACCGGGACTGTTCACAGCGACAGACGTTCCACCAGACCTTCCGCCAGCCACACATGCCAGACTTCGTTCTCGCTCGGGTACTCCGGTTAATACCCCGTTGGGAATTGCCCAGAGGTCTTGCTGCGTGGGGGTTGCACTCTTCGACTTTCGGCCACATTGTCTCAATGACCCCTACATAGTGGACGTTTTGTAGTGCAGAACTATCCACGCACAGTCTGCATCGCTGAAGAGGGTCGAGTCGAAGACTTGGGAGCACTAAAATAACCAAACACTAATGTTCTGCTCAGAAGTATTCAAATTGAGAAAGTCCCAGGGCATACACTCATGAACGCTTTCACCCAAGGGGTGAGCAAATTCACCACACAAATTGAAACTTTCTTTTGGGCAGGCGGTTTGAAACGTTAGCTTTCTAAATAGCATTAACCTATTTGACACCACGGTTGGCACTCTCTTTTCTTTGCTCAGCAGGAAACTCATCCGTCTATATTATTAGGCTCATCGCTAAGCTATTTACAGCTTTATCTCATTAAAGCTGGACATTTTCACTCGCTAGGTTCTTTCACTCACACAGTCTGCAGTCTGACGTAGAAGTGGGGCTAGTGTGAACGACATGACGGCGAGCGTCTTAGCCTAACACTTGTCAAAGCACTGTCTGGCTAGCTCGTTAGTTCTGGTCTATTAACAACCATCGCAAAACCTCACAAGGCGTTTCGTATCACCTCGGAGACCAGCCCAATAGAAGGTCTCTAGAACATGGTACCCGGTTCCTCAGATAACTTCATGACCGTCTTCGGCATTCTCGTGGACCATTTCGATGGTGTCATCCGGGCAGGTCTTGGAACCACGAGTTTTTAGATGCGAAGCATCTCATGCTCGTGGCTGTGTCCCTTCCTCCCTCGTTTTCGTTGTCTGCCATCTGCACTATACTGCGAATGCACGTATTTTCAGCCCATCAGCATTTGGGCTGACGTCAGCGCAGTCCATTATAAAAAGAAATAGTTAGGCCGCGCCCGGTTTCGATCCCACAACTCCCTGGCCGCAAGGGGAGGTACATGACGCTCTTCCCAGTGCTCTACAAACCGGGACGGGAGCATGGGCTACGAACGCGCCTTGTGTCCTTCACTCATTCAAACTACGTCAAGAAGCTACTGATGCAACGAAGGCTGAACGTCAACGGAAACGACGAACTGTAATCTAATGGGAGCTTCAGTCGACCCCATGGCTGCTTCTGCTACTACTCAGGGTTCCCCTACGGGAAGATGGTGTAATTTTTTACTTCTTCCGCCGGCCGGCAGTTCACAGTCCTGGTACAAAACGTTGGCATCTAGAAAGAAAGTTCAGCAATTGCCGTTCCCCGAGGAAAAGTGTCTGTTCATATTTCTGAAACAGCTTTTCAGGGTGTCATCTTTGCGCTATTCCTCGGCGAGTTCACAATTAGAGGCGTCGAAGCAGCCCGTTACTGTTACTCTTAAAGCCGCAAGGTAGGTCTTTTCCTCGGCGACAGCAGAAACTAGTACGGGGTTGTCTTTAGACGAGAATTGTTGGGAAGCCTTCATTTTCCCTGGCTTCTTGGATATAGTGCATCTGTCGTCCCGGCTCAGATTCTGATTCCGAGGCGGCCGCACACGTAGTATATTGCTGAGGACTAGACCGTAAATAGGCTTCTTCATGCAAGCAGCGGTTATTTCCCAGTTAAAGTAAGGCATATAAATGTGAATCACCGCCTCCTGCAGTGTGTTTACTGAACCATTGACAAGAATCATTGTGCTGGTCTTCCCGGTCAGGCGGCCGTCTGAAACCAAGAAACTTAGTACGGTCGCTGAATTGCTTCCCGAGTCCCGCAGCTCTGTTCCTCTTTCGCCTAGTACCCGTACTTCGACAACGGGCATGTCTTCGATGAGAAGGGTGAAATTCTTGTGCCTCTTGTGATGGCGCATATTCTCGGTCTGGCTGCCGGATTTCTGGGAACGATGCGGGTTCTAGCAGCTATGACGAGCGGTAAAACATGTGGGCTTCGCCCAAGCAACCACCTTCTCATCGCCTCTATCGCACTTCACTGACTCTTGACCAAGCTTTCCACATATCTTGCACGTCGGAAAGTCCTTAGGTGTGTTGAGACAGTTCCCAGGACGGTGTTCGACTCGGGTTCAAAGAAAGCACCTTGCAGGTGGCCTCTTCCTCACATCAAGTCGTTCTTGGCGTAGGTCCCGTATATTATCAGCAGCTTCTCAAAGGTTGGGTAAACATTAAGCTGCCAGAAAGGGGTCCGTATACACTGCAAGCGTAGCAAGAGAATTGCACTCCTGTTCTTTTAGAAAAACGCCGAGCTTATAGCGACAGCAGCGAAGGAACTGCTACGAGATCCTGTGATCGCGGCCACCGTCATACGTCTTCGCATCTCCGACCATCTCAAAACAATGATGGAAATACCCAGATAGCCGAGCATTTATCTGCTTTCCGGTCTCGACATCTTGAGCCCGTGCCGTTCTAAACTTTTTCTGATTGCCTTGAGCTGTGAATCGGAATGGCTGTAGCACGGCCTTCTTGACGTTCTGGTAGTCGAGGTCCTCGCCTGTGTTTATACGACCAATCACCGGCAGGGCCTCTCCGGTGAGGCACATGCTCACGGTGGTACCCCATTTTTTTCTGCGGCCACGCTTGTCCAGTCGCCACCAGTTAAAAACGCTGCAAGTAGGCATGCAGGTCATCGCGTCTCTCATCAAACAAGGGAAGGAGCTTTTCAGGATTATTAGTGCGCGTCGTCAAGGCGGCTGCCGCAACCGGATCTGTCACCGGCACTTGATTTTGCGGCCCTTGCTGCATACGAGGTCGGCGCTCTAGATGTCTCTCCCTGTCATCCGCTTCCCGCTTGACATCACGTTCGGCTGCTCGCTCTGCCTTGAGCAGAGCCCCCTCGGTCTCTACGCGCGTGCGGAACTCCCCGCCCGACAGGTCTAAGTGCTTTCCGGCGGAGGCTATCAGTTTGTCCAGATCTATGCCCGAGCCTTGAATCCACGACCATGTCACTAAGATCTCCACTCGAAACACTCACGATCCTTAGAGGCTCGCCAATATTTGTGAAGGGGTGGGCAACGTTAGGTTTCTTTCAGAGGTTTTGAGACTTGGTGTTGGTCATAGGTGCACTCAGGGGATTATATTAGGAAGCCACCAAACGAACGCACCTGGAAATTACACAAGGAACGATAAAATTGCACGGGACGGTTCACTCAACAATAAAGATAGACCCACAAAAATCCAATTGTCCTATATCGGACTTTGGATACAACCGGGTACCATCGACGCGGTGACGTCGGCTCATAAATTGTAGCGCCATCATATTCGTTTTTGCCCTCGCCGGCGGGACTCATGCTGGCCGGGTCCAGGCAAACTCGAACGAGGGTCACCACTACACCAGACGCCGAACTGGATGCCCAACCTGTTGTGCTCCGTCCGGAGCTCGTCCTCTCGTGTGGCACTGGCGTCTTCCCTGCCAGGACTGTCCGCATCGACAGACGCTCCACCAGACCTTTCGCCAACCACCCACGCCAGACTTCTTTCTCTCTCGGGTACTCACGCACATACCCTTTTGGGGATTGCCCTGGGGTCTTGGTGTCTTGGGGTTGCACTCTTTGCCTTTCGACCACATGAGCACATGGACACACCGACAAGCACACTTTAACCTCAATTTTCACTCGCAATAAGCAGTTCAAGTATCCTTTTTCCCATGCTCACTTGACTAATGGAATGTGTTGACGGCGAAAGTGTTTTCTGCAGGTAATGTTTCCCATTCTGAAAAACATGTTATTGCGGTGCATTAGCATTTATGCCCTGCTGCCGACCCTGGTGTATGTTTTTCTCCAAAGACACGTTCTCTGTTCTTGTTTTTCTTTTTTGTTCAGGTTTAATCACAATTTTGTAAATATGTATTAGAAACATCGTTTTCAAATGCTTTGCTTTGAATAAAATAGTCTTTGTACACATCCACTTGCTTGGTCTACAGAATGCAGTACCTAATAAATAAAACAAATAAACAAATACCTGAAAGAAGGCAATTTATTGCACGGAAATAAAAATCTGACAATGCCGGAAAATGTAAAAGACTTTCACGAGGCAGAACACAATATTTCCCCTCTCCCCCGAACTGTGTTTTTGATACAGAGTGTGTCATTCTAATAGTGTAACCGCTCATCAAAGGAAACACTGTTACAGTGATCATCCGGTTTGTGGGCTTTCTCGCAAGGCAACTATAAATTTTAAATACAATAAACAAACTGCAAGGCGCATCGTTCCCCCAAAAGGTAAGCAGAAGGAATACAGTTATATATTCCCCAAGAACTCTGGCGATGAACTCCCCTTGAATCACTAGTTTTAAATCTTACATGTACCTTTGCATTGTGTGGGGGTGCTTGTTGCATCGGTGATGGTGTCCCAGCGTGATTGATTTGCCTTGTAATGGCTGTTCCGCGGCATGAATTGGAGCAGCTCTGCGCGGTCGCTGTTCTTGGGATAGAGGTAGTTTATCGCAGAAGCACCCGCTTCTTCACGGTCTTCCGTCATGGTACATTCCTCTCGCTGTCTCTAATCGTGCTCGCGAGGTTTCTTCACGGCGAGGGAATGGACAACACTTGTCGCTTGATTAGCTTCAGGTTTGGCTCTCTTCACTCCGTTCCGCCATGCCCGCTTCTCTTGAGCCCCGCGTTTGTGTAGGCGATTCCGCTGCGCATCTGCTGCTCATGTGCGTTGTTAAGAGTCCATTGCCGATATATTGAATACACAAAGTACCAAACAGTGCCGTGTTAAGTGAGCGTGCTCAGGTTTTAATGACGATAGCCGTTCTTGGGCTACTTAAACGCAGAAATTGTGGTCTGTCTGTCTATCTGTCTGGGAATAAATTCAGCCACACGGCCAACGTTACGCGAGGTTTGTGCAGTAGTCCTATGTACTAACAGCAAACTGTAGCCGTCTAATTCCAGTTCATGCGTTCATACTTGTCAACATTGATCAACAAGAACAATACATTACGCAAATGTAGGGGAGAAAATTAATATAAAAGGATACTTACAGTGTTCCTTTATAAAAAAATAAATAGATGCCTGATTTTCTCGAAAAAGAAACAACTAAATATACCGCAGAAAAAAAGTCACACTCTCTACTGCTGTCGCCGCTGCCACTATAGTTTCTTGCGGCATTTCAAGAATTGAGACAACAACAGTTAGGAAAATTTCCAATAGATCAGTCCCATGTTCTGCTTGGAACGCAAGTGGATTAGGGCAAAGTGGTTCTAGAAACTTTGAAGTCGAACAGCTCTACTCGCGCGCGTCTCAGCCGTAAGCCAGCGCTGGCATCGGGGCACCCGGCCTCAAGCAGTGAAACGCGGTAAATTTAAAGTGACTTGAGAAAACTTATAGCGTGTTCACTTCGGGAGGAATGCGACGCAAGAGGGACAACGTGAGCGGGAAATCTGGAAAGCGAATAAAGGCATTTACTTGGCAAGGAAAGAAGGAGGAAGGAGGAGGTACGTGGTCAATGCCGCTGCTATTTATTCAAGTAATCTTGGGTTGTCACCGTCTCTTAGAAATATTTAGCCCATAGCGTATGCGCTGTGTATGCAATATTACAAATAACGAGATTTCGTTTGGCATCACCAATTTGAAGAGGGTTCTTTTCTTTGAACGAGGAGGACCGCGATGCTGAATAAATTTTGGAATTTTGTGACCCCTCAGGGGCTACTTATTTAGCCTGTATGTACAGGCCACTTGAAGGAATGCTAGCAGCTGCAGCCGCAAGCTTCACAGGCAAGGCCTGTAAATTCGGCAGAAATGGGCAGGCACACCTGTCCAAGAAAGACCCGGACTAAACCGCGAGGTTCGCTAACAACAGGGCGCATCGCCATGGCGTGCGCGGTGCCCATTGTTTGTGGGACAACCACGGGGCTGCCTTTATATCCCTAGAAAGCGCCGGTATTGAAGGGGTTCCAATACTCGAAGTATATTCGGCATGTTAGTCTATGTTGAAATGCGGCAAGTGGCAAGCACACGCCGCTCCCCCCTCCTCACCTTGTAGCTGCATTGGTGCATCTTCGAAAAAAAATTTTGTCCATTCCTGCTCTTCAGGAAATTCCACGCTTGGCGACTTTCATGTCGATTTTCTTCCATAGCCTAAATTTCTTATGCTTTATTTGTTTTGTTTTACAAGGAATAGCTGCTCACGCCACGTGGTGGCAAGGCGCACCGCGGAGTTTCACGTTACACCAGGCAACACCGACTTCCTTAAATAACGCCCGCGCGACACTGAAGCCCGTTTAAATTGAGAGGGACTGTTATTCCAGGTGTATGAATTTGATTTCTGCAGGGTCCCATATCTAAAAATAATCATTAGCAGTGCGTGGACAATCAGCACAGGTTGTATAGAAAGGACAGGGTGTATTACGTTCACTGTGGGTATCCTTGTGCTTAGAGAGGCTAAGAACCCCTCTCGATGCTTGCTCCACAAATAGCCCATTTACAGCACTTTCAGTAGGGCTATGACCGCCACCATTCGCGGTTTTTACAGTTCGAATTTAACATTTCTCCTCATGGATTAAAAAGCCTAAGCATAGGCGCTCGCGATACACTTGCCGTTAATGTAACCACGAAAGGCGCCTGTGCTGGTGATACCTAATAGAAGTACACATTTGAAAATATTTCTCCGCGTCAGCATTGTTACAAAATGCGATCTGCCTTACAATCAAAGCACAAGCATGCACTGCATGGCTTTATTGCTTCAACTTTGAAGTGGGCGTCATTTGCTACTCTCTATGGAGTGAAAGTCAGTTGGGAAGACTATGTTAAACAAACATAAGGTGACTTCCTCTTTGCTCATAATTTGTGAGACAAAACATGTGATGGTGTATATGTTAATAAGCCGTTTTATATTTAGCATTCAAAAGGACCTTTCTGGTTGTTATGAGTCCAGTAATTTGGTTGAAATATTTCGTTCCGTTAGACTCATGAGTTTGGAATCGTTTGTGCCATCACAGTGCCATCACCACAAGAGAAGTGCAGGGCATATCATAAACCTTTACAAAAGACCACGTATAGATGACGCTGTAAATAGAAGAACTTATCTCCTCCTAAAAGAAGTGGGAAATCTCTATTTTAACCGAACGCACATGAGATCACAAAATTGCACCTTGCTAAATGCCGATTCGATTCTCTTCCCCAGCGGGCGTTCTCCGGATGGAGGTGAAAAGCGAAAACGCCCATGTGGTCCGTATTTAAGCGCAGGTTTATGATCCCGAAATGGTCCAAATTATTCAGGAGCCCTCTTCTAGGGCGCGGCTGAACGCCTGTGTAGAGTCGGTGGGTTAAACTTGATAATCAATTGATCAGTTGCACCTTAGGCGCGACCACCCTATAGATCGTTTTTTTTGGTAGTGGGAGGGGGCAGTGTTTGTCCCAAAGCCTAATTTCCGCCACAAAGTAAATTTTGGAAATATATAAAATTCCGCAATACCTAACCGCGCTGACTTTTAGCTAAGCAGTTGCTCTCCTGAGCCTAATAAAGCGGGTTTTGTCACTGCCGCTGGGGAGGCTTTTCTTATAGCGCTGAAAAGCGAACACACCCGGTTGTCTCGTTTTCTCTACCAGGTAAAGATACCCAGCTGGTCAAAATTCTTCTGGATACTTCCACTATGGCACGCCTCACAGCCCACGGGCAGCTTGCGTGCGTTAAACGTCATATTCATTACACTTATGGAACGTTACAGATTTTACGTTAATCAATCGATTGTTCAAATAACACACTATTTCAGAAATACTGTATTCGAGTGTTTGTTTAAGGAAAGTCGATGCCATTGCTACTTATCAAGAGACTGAGTCTGACAAATTTTGTAAGGTATGTTAGGCTGCGGTGTTCGCTTTTACTTTAAGTGAAACGCTGAACCCTGCACTGTAAACTTTTCTAACCAAAATACCTGTGCCGCCGTAATTCATAAATAGTCAAGCGCTGCCATTTTATCTTGTAGATAAAAACGAGTAATGCATCTCTTTCCACTAGCCATACTTTTATTGTTTATTGAAACATTTTGTCTATTAGATATTTAGCTCGTAAAATGGAATGGGCGGATGATATTCCGATGTATGTAAATCACCCACTATCGACAGCGAGCGTGATGTTTGGCTTCTGATTCTTCAGTTTAAAGAAGATAGTTTTTCTGCCGAAGTGTCTCTCTGTCTGCCGAGTCAGCCACCCGGCCAAAATTAACAGAATTTTCGAACGAGACAATTCAAAGATAAAATATTCTCTTACTACTAAATCCGCGGTCAATGTAAGTGCTTGTCAGCATTGTAGAATTAATTGAAAACGTTAGGCACATCTGTGCAAAAACTCAATGAATAACTGCAACTGGTCGTCTCGTTTTAGTGATGTTAAGACGCCTGCTTGATTTGTCTATATAAAGAAAAATTACGTTCAAAGCGAGTTTTTGACCCGGAAATACAACAACCGTCCACGGTGACCCCTGAGGGACGGCTTCAAAACCAAGAAGTTTAACAGTAACAATAGGTTCATGAAATAGCGCGCGTCAAGTGGGACGCGGCAAAATTGAAGTGACTTGAGCAGTCCTCTGAGGCGTTGATCTTGGCAGGACCGAGAGGCAGAGAGCGTAGGAGTTGGGCGAGAAAGAGAACAGAGGCATTTATGCGGCAGGGCCAGTAGACGGGTACTGTCTCAACACATCCTTTGTAGCGGAGTGAGCAGATACATGGTGATTTTTAGATGCGAAGCAGCTTATGGTCGAGCCTGCTCCCTCCGCCGTTGAGTGGGGGCCGTTTTGCGGCGTGCACACCCCCACTGCGCATGCCTGCCCAGGCACCGCTGATGATGATTGTGGCAGGTTACCCCTAGAGATCGGAAAACCAAAGCATCCATCACGATATAGCTTTGTGTTCAACCACCATCGTCCTCTTCCCGTAGGGGAACCCTTAGTAGTATGCGAGGCATTCCTCCTCGCCTCTCCGACGCTCTTCTCCTCTCCAGCATTCCTCCTCTCTTCTCCGAAGATCCCTTTCTATCTGGGATTGCGCGACGAATGGCAACTCCCGCGGCTCTGCGCGCGATAATGCGAAGCAGTTTAGGGTTAGAGACTCGACGGTGGCCGCTGAATACTCCGCTGGGGGCGCCACTTTAGATCCACGGCATAAATGACGCGCCCGCGTGCTCCGCTCCCCTCATTCTCCTACCACAACACCGTTATCGAACTTAAAACTAAAGGGAACTTGAGACGACCCCATGGCTGCTTCGCATACTACTCAAGGGTCTCCTACGAGAAGATGGTGAAATTTTTATTCTCGTTTTTTTGCGGACGACTCGAGAAGCTAGGGATCGAGAAGCTAGGGTCACGCCTGTCTTGCCGAAGTTGTTTTAAGATGCAGGTATTCAAAGCTTGTGAAACAAACAGCATCGCCCCATATTCAACCAAAGCCACCTGCTGCCTGCGTAGACTTCATATATACTTTTATATGCTGCACGAGAACTCACTGTATTTGAAGTCGAAAGCCTACAAGGACCATCTCCTAGACTGCCTAACGCTGATAGTAGTTTCCCACTTGTTTTAGAACTGCAAGGGCCACATTCACGGGTAACATTTGGTTTGAATTATGGTTTGAGCACCATAAAAACATATAGTTAGAGAAACTCCACTCCTTTGAAACGCTTCTTTCTAGGGACAAGAAAACGGGAGTACAAGCGTGCTTCTACTTCAGAAAAATATGTCAGTATCTTCTTCGACCAAAATAATTACGGATAAGTAACACGGAGAATGGTTCGTTTAGAGCATCTGCAGATGTTCATTAGACACTTTCAGCAACGACAACAGAAAGAACGAGCTTCACTGTTGCAAAGATGGAGCACAGAGGAACCTTGACAAGTGGTAATTGTTGCCGCTCCGTTAAAATAAACCGACAGAACAACATAAGAAATTAATACATTATCAAGCGTATCAGACACGACTGAAGAACAATAGCTGCCAACTATTTTCTAATTCGGTATAATCATCCAATTTCTGCTTTTGTGTGCTAGTTTGGCTCATTGTAAAAGAGGCCACTCATTGACTCCAAACAGTCAGAATGCTCTACGTTTTAGCTGCGAGGGAGACAATCATTTCTGGGTCAACAACAGGAAATCGCTACCTTATACCATTCTCCCAGTTATACAAAATGACCATTGGAATCTCCACGCAATACTGCGCGATTTTCAATTAAGGAGACCAGATTACCCTCATCTTAAAAGAAGTCCACCAAGCACTGTTACTTTATTGCCACCAGACTGACTCCGTGAAAGAATGCGTGTGGTCTAATCAGATGCTGCTTCTGACCGCAGAGAACCTGCGCGTCTCCCCCGAATGCGTCATTTTCCTCTTGTATTGTCCTGCTGTGACCCACTGTGCAAACGCCCAGAAAGAAACAGAACAATATGACAAACTCGAGGTCATCGTTTCATGTGCGACGAGTGGGTTGCAGGTTCTTTTGGAAGAGCGTCTTCCATGGCTAACCTGAGTGCAACGACATGGAGAATATGTGAACTTTTTTCTCATAACGTAGGCTGGGCAGCGACCTCAAAACACTGAGAAATACGTTCACAAAACCATATGTACCCCACCACCTGGCTCAATCTTTCTGTTGGCCTACAAGCTTTGATCCAAGAACCGCGAAGAAATGCTGACCTCTTCACAATGTCCACAGGAGACTTTAACAGCGCGTTTTGTAGCGCGAATTACCTTGCAGATGACTACCCTTAAGCCTTCTGTCATTGCAAGGATACGTAGAAGACTGGACATCGTTACATTCACAAAGCTCCACACCCTGTTGTGCTCATAAAACAGAGTCATGGAACAAAAAAGGACATTCTTGCTATAAGCATACGGTAATCAGAAGCCAACCGTACACCAAAGAACAAAGGAAATTGAATTTCGCATCAATGAGAACCACCAGCAATACGGCACCAAAATACACGTGAGAACTGGGGATAACTGCTTTGGAAGTCGCGCTATTTGTGCAGAGAAATAATGCTGTGTCGTGGATAGGGATGGTGACTGTACTTTTTAAAATACGGGGAGATGGCAAATCGCCTGATTGCCTCGACCACAGCTCGACAGAAAATATTCTTTCCCATTCTCTCCTTAGAATACTTCCTCATTTGATTTCGATAATCGGTAAGATATCGGACCATCGCAAACACTATGCACCATTACCGTAAGTACCACAACCCTTATCCAAACGCACCTCAAGTCATCACTCAGCTCTACGAGTATTCACAGTACCTGTAGCAAGCTCCTTGGCCTCATTATTTTTAAATACTACAAACCACTGACCTTTTTATGCACGACAAGCGTGTAGAGTACAATGCGTGTTAAACAATATAACGAAGATAATGTCCCTGCAGAAGAGGTAACACCGTTAAAACAAGTAAATGCACCACGACGATCACATTTATTGGAGTTAATTTTCCGGTACTAGGGTATAGAATATCCCCAAACTATTCAATTTCTTTTTACAAAACTGCGTTTCCTTGCGAAATCTTTTTCAAGCTATCGTTGAATGCAAAATAGCAGATCCCCACTGGAAGCTCGCGGGGAAGGCTAGAAGAAATAGCTTCACCGCCCTCCCTTTAGTTGGTCGGACTGGTTTTTAGATGGAAATGGGGAGAAATTCCCTCCATCGGCAAGAAATATTCCCAATATATATTGTAAGGGCTTTATGTCAATACAATTCAACTACAAGGCTTCGACGTTTGATTTTGCTAAATTAAAAATAGTGATGTTTAAGCAGTGTGAGTCACGTGCACTGATATTTTTGTTTATTCAATTTATGAATTGGATTGTTTTGTTTTCGCAGCATTGGTTCGATGTATGTCCTGCCCATTTTGTACTGTAAAGTTCAGGAGGGGTTCGCTACCCATGCCTACCTCATTGAAATTTTGGGCATGCATTGTCAAGAAAGATAGACATCGTATTTTTTCTGCGTTGTGCTGATTTCAATGTTGGGTTAAGGGATAGCGCCGTGCCTTTAAAAGCGAAGCTTTAGTGGTTTCACTGAGGCCGTTGTATGCCAGTAAACCCAGCCCGAAAGCCAGCATTCTCCAAATATGAAGATAGAGTATCGTTGGGGAAGTAAAAAAAAGGCGTATCCCGACCAAATTCGAACTTGGGTATTTGCGTTAAGAAGCCGGCGTCTATGTGATTCCGGCGTTTCGAGAAGGCCAACGCGAACGCCAAGCAGCAGGTACCGATTTGCACCGTACAACCCGACTCCAAACCTTATGCCTACGGAGTGCAAACGCAAGAGTTGCTGTGGATATTTTAGAAAAGTGGCGTGTACCTTCAGAGTAGAACATCCCAGGTAGCACAGCAAGTCCGATTATTGACCGGCCAACCTACGGCTGTTCTTCGGAATGCTCGGCGATCGGCAAAAAACTGGCCAGCGGTGAACATACGATAAACGGTTTGAATATGGCCACCATCCTCTGCGCACGTTTTCGGCAGAAATGTTCTTAAGTTGGTCAGCTTTCACTCGTTAACGTTCAACATGGTTTCCCCCCGTGAAAAGTTACTCAGAAGTTATATGGCGGATCAACCACCGGCGATGAACGGCACTTGCTCCAGCAACGTTCAATCAAAAGACAGGCGGCAGGTTTCCCGCCGCCGAGTACTCGCTTGTTGGTTGAAAGCGGGTTTACAAAAGATTATCCGCTTGTGCACGGCCCCCAGGCGACCGCTTTGTTTCCGCTTGCAGGGGAACACATAATGAATGGCTGTTGTCTAGTTCTAGAGTACTCGTGTTTCGTAGGCAGCCGTTGTTCAAAAGTTCTTTTGGAAATGTCCGTTATCCGGTGCGCTTATGAATCTGCAAGCTCCTGCTCTTCGAAAGGTGAACGGATGACGCCTGTCGCAGGTCTAGTACCACTCATGACCAATCGCCGGAATTCCGAAGGTCATGCGTGGACACGCGCCCAGCCACCGAACAGTGTGCTGTATATACATGTGCGCTCGTGGTCAAATTAACGAGGACACAAAAATATTAACCGAATACGCGAAAATCAAAAATAATGGATAGTGAAGACAAAATATTGGCTTGGTAGTAGTATATTTGGAAAGGAACATTTTCAGTCTTGTGTTGTGACATGTGTTCGTACTTTGTGGGTAAAGCCTGCTTGCCACTTTGGAAACACCTGAGATTAAGGATAAGCTGAAATGCTGCTGGAAACGATCGACGAACGGCTGCCTTTTCCAGTGCCTGGACAAAGAAAGCTCGGTAAGTTCATTTTTGCCGGCCACTTTCTTGCGCGACTAAGGTTCGGTGCAGAGACGAGTTCCGGCTCGATTTTCCGCTTCCGCTTCAGCCTCACGGTGTAGTTCGGGGAAGCTAAATTCAATTTACTGAAGCCGACGACGCTCGATATGTCTAGCGTTGCTGACGAACAGGTGGCAGGCGCAGCGGAGGGCGCTAGAAAGTCTGAAATAATTGCCGGTGCTCTTGATGACGTAGTGAGGAATGGAGGTGTTTTGTACCGTATGCAGGTTTTTATTGCACGAGCTCTGTTTATAAATGCGGCTGGGCGGTTTTACCGCTCTATTGTGTGACTTCGATAGCTGGGCCACTTTGAACAAGGCAAAATACAATATGCGACTGCTCAAATTTTCGGAGCTAAAACTTCCCTTGACAAAAAAAGAAATACGGGAATAGTTGAAAAACCTGAGCTTTGCAATAAAAGCGTTTTCCCATTTTTATTTTGATCTGATTCCTGGCTGAAAGCCTTCCTAATGCTTTCTCGGGTTCTGTTTCTTTGGAAACTATTTCTTTTCTTTAACCAATTTGTAGTTCAGGAGCACCTCGGCTGAACGCCCGAAGGTTGTACGCTCTCACCATGAGTGGGGTGTGGCTCACGGTGTTCTCTTTGGGGGCCTTCACTATATCACAGGCCGGGGAGTTTTTTTTTCTTTTCTCCGCAACGTGGAGGGTGGATTTCCCGTTTAGTGCCACAAAAAAGCAAGCATCACTGCCTACTCGCAAGCGCGTGCGCAGTATGGTAGGGCGTTTTCAGAGTAATGAACATTTGCTGTCGAATGATCTCATTGAACGGGGACTATTTAGTCGGTCACTCAAACTCCTTGGGCACTCAAAACACAACAGAACCCCCAAAACTGTACGTACAGGTTCACGCTTAGATGGGGATAGTACACAGCACCGAAGAACAGGAAATGCAAGAAATAGGCCGCGAAGTTGACCAGCGACTGCAAATAGGACAGCCATGGCCGTATTGACGTTGTTTAGACCATGCCAGAGGTGCATAATGAGCAATATTGAAGATAGTATGGTTGGTTTTTCGCGTTTTTCACAGTGATTTGCGCGCCCACCGCTTCACGTGCACGTGTAATATTTACCTCAGGTATTCCTGGCAGTATAATCTAAACGGCGTACAGGTTTACTCTTCCACTGCTTCAAGAGTGCTGTAGGGTCCCTTTAAAGCAAGATACATTGCCCATTAGCAGTGTAAACATCTGTAGGTGCCTTGAACTTGCTTTCTTAGTTTGGTGACAGTTTGAGCTGTGCAGAGTTGTGACTTGTCCTTTTTTTACTTTTTGTTTTGTGCTGCAGGTGCTCCTGTGCATGGCAGCTGTGGTTACCATTGGAACTCTGTGTATGATCACAGTAGCGGTTGCATCAAATGGAAGTAGCATCACTGTAGGAGCAGCAATTGAGAAAATAAATCTGCCTCACATTTTGTGATCAACAGTCTTTGTCAGTAGCTGAATTTGCTTACGAGGTTATAAATACGAGGTCAGTTGCTTACGAGGTTATAAATTCTGCACTTGGCTGCAGAAACAGCTCGACTATACCCATTTTAGGGCTGGATGAAAGCTGCAGCACTACAATAATTATGCCTCCTGCAGTGGAACGGCCAGAGGAGTATGTTGCATGGCTAAAGTTCAACCATGGCTGAGCGGCTCTGGTTCAACAGCTGGCCCCCAAGGAAGGATGAATAGCCGTCGTCTGTAAAAGTTGAACGGCCGTGGGTTGTTAAAGGTTGAACGGCCGCCTGCCAATAAAAGAACGGCAAGACGACGGCAAAGTTTAGCGGCCGAAGGGCGGTTGTAGGCCCCTTGGCGATGCTTTGGTCAAAGGTGAGACTCTGTTCAGCTTACACCAGGGAACTTTCAGCAAACAGCCAAGGTCCACTTTTAAGTATGGGCTTTACACTCTGATGGAGCAACGGCCGAGCAGAAATTACCCGGCCAGAGATGAACAGGTCATGCTTAGCCGTACATGCCTGTGCTTCTTGGGATAGTGGCAGCGTGGGATTGGCCATCCCAAGAATCGATCAAGAGAAAGCTTCGCCTTCAAACATCGTCGTAGCTTGACAGATGTGTTTAATATGCATGGTGAAGACGAATCTCTGAAATATATATCCATCGTTAACTGTTACAGTTGAATTGGCATCCTTCCGTGCACTGGGGTGATGCTTTTTCGAACTGCATCCTGCGCTTTTCGCTCATATCGCGCTAACACGTTTTAAACCACGTTCGGGCGGGTTCAGAATGCGCGTTGCCCTGTTCCCACCAATCATACGCGGTTTATAAGTTTATATTTACTAGCACTCGCCGGAAGATGCAGAGGAACTTGTATTCTCTAAAGTTCTGCCAATCGCAATTTTAATACAAAGATCATTTTTTTCTTATGATAATACAGATAGAACACATGCAGTTGGCGAAACAAGTCCTTCGTTAGTGCCACATGTAACAAACCTATCAAATGGTTCCCAATAAGAAAACACCTAAGACAAGAGTTACCATGAAAAAAAATGTTTGCAAACATTATTCAGAAAACCGACGCCGAGCTCCCTGTGTACTCTCGTGACAACGGGCATTACTCCGCCGACCATTTTCGCGGGGCACTTTTGGCACCTGTTTAAGCGGTACTTCGATACCTGCTGTGTCCCCTAAATACAGGTAGTCACTGCCTATACAAGTATGATGATACGTTTGATGTGGGAGATGGAGTGATATAGAAGTGTTTGCTTGCACACCCATTTTGATGTTCTCCCTTCCCTTGGTCTCGAATGAATACTGTGTAAGGTAGGATGAAAGCCTATTACTTGACACTGTTTTATTATTGTTTTATTTTTATTTATTTACACAATACTGTCAATCCCCAAGGGGGATTATTACAGGAGTGAGCATATAGATTCAAAGTTACAGAAAAGATGCGCAACTTGCGCAGGCAAATCACCAGGATTATTGTACTACTACAGTGCAATCAAAATAATAGAGTAAGAAGAAAACAAGTATGCATACTCAAACAATGCACACACCAAGATGCATACAAACATCACATTATGTAGATTTCAAGGTATTCAGGCAATTCACATAGTAATCGTTCAGCAAACGGCCGGGCTTTGTGGCCGGCCGCAAAGGCTGGGCTTTGTGGCCGCTTTGTTCAGATCAACTGAGTAATAAATTGGATCTTCATAGATTTGTCAATAAAAAGGCAGGTGCTCGAACTAGAAAAAAAAATGCAAATCCTTGATGGAACAAACCCTAATAAAAATAGGATGCAGGACTCGTGTGTTGCGCTCCTGCTCCATATAAGCAAACACAAATTCCTTGACACCAAGCCGCTGAAAAAATGAATAAGGAATAATGAAAAGGAATAAGGTTGGATCTAGTTCTTGAATATCTTCGAGTTAAGTCTCCTACAAGCCAAGGCATAAATTACGGGTTGTATTTACGCATCAAAACTGTTGTGCGCTGCCTTGTCGTAGAGTTTTAAAATATATTCACGAAAAAAATGTATCAGTGTTTTCACAGAAATGGTACAAACAAACTACAATGCATTAAAATGCTTGCCGCATATAAAAGTCATGCACTCAGTTGGTCTATATTGAGTAGGAAATTTCTACTATGACCTGCCTAATAGCCGAGGTGCCGATTTATACTGCAAAATTCCCACAACATTAAATGCCTTTTATTTTATACGTGATGCAGCAGATATTAGGACAAAGACACCAAGGAAACAATAGAGCGTCTAAAGGAGGTATGTGTGCATGTGTCGTAAAACACGTGTTTTATCAACAAAACACGCGATAAATACGTCTCACACCCAATAGAAGTGCAGTTGCCCCATTAATGTCCGCTTTGTGCTTTCTTCAGAAGGGGAAAATGTCTACTGTATATCCTTTATTGCGCACCATGCTGGAGTACGAGAAGATTGTTTAAATGTTATGGGGTTACCCCATAAAGGCCCAATAAATGGTGGGGTTACCCCACCAATTTATGGGGGTTAACCCCACATTTAAAAAGGCCCATATTTAGTGGGGTTACCCCAACAATTATGGGCTTTTATGGGGTCACCCCATAAAGGCCCATCAAGGCCCCTAAATCCGCGAATTGATCACCTGATGCACAACGAAGACAACGCTCCCAGTTCCTGCAGCTGTGGATTGCGTCATCGCTTGCGTCATATCTCGCCAGTTCATTCGCGCCAGGAAAGATCTTTTTATCTACTCAGTCCTCACCAACGCATGTTGTCAGAGACCCCTGTCTCCCTGGCGAAACTGTCGAAGGCACTCAGGAATGTACTCGCTTCTTGAGACAAGAAGTTTAAGTAGCAACGGCTCCTCCTCCTGAAGTCACTCATGCTTACACAGCCGTATCCAGGCCGTCGTCGGCCTATTTATTATTGACTGAAAATAACGCTGAAGCGCCCTAGAGCATAACAGACAGCAGTGGTAAAATACAGGTTAAGGGTGGTTGTACTTGCAAAAACAGCATTCAAAAACACAAGGAGAACAAGTTGTGAAAGAATAATTCAACAAAGAGTGCCACGAATGGAATGACACCGTTCTGACGCAAAGAGTGTCACGAATGGCAGCTTTAAAATGAGGGGAATCAATACTAGCAGTGGTGGTGGGATGGAGATGGTTCCAGTCTAAGCTGGGTTTCTGAATAACAGATCCGTTAATCATTGCAATGCGACAATTGAACACGTCAACTTTGATGCAATATTCAATTCATGATGACACGTAACAGGCGGAGTAACAAGTCGAACTTTTCAAGTATGGTTGCAAAATAAATTTGTGGATCAAATAGGGAAGCATTACAGGCGTAATAAATGGTTGGGTAGAATAGCCGCATTTTTCATGAAATAATCACTTCATCTGCATGAATAAGATGATTATATGTAACGAGTAATATTCCACATTTTTCCATCCTATTATTGTATTTGCGGAAGAAGTGTTCGGATCCGTTCGCATTTCACTCATGTCAGATAAATCCGTTACAGTGAGGAAAATTATTAATGCAGTTAAGCTCTTGTACATGTTTTCTAACTTGTGAAACTTGTCTGAACTGATTCATCGGAATCTTCAAGAATGTCGCCTTGTTGACATTACTGAACATGGAAGCAAGTTTTCTCGCTCCCTATTATAGATTTTGGCCTTATTCAACATCAATTTTATATAAATGTCGTTCGTATACCATTCCTCCAATACTACGTCTCGTTGGAGATTTCTACTGATGGGCTTGCCGAATGATAAAATAGCGATGAAGAATTGGAACTGGGAGGTTGAGTGCTCATACTGTCGTGTGCCCTGGTTGCAAGGTCTTACGACAGTACAGTGCAATGCAATACTCATACGCTACAAAGCCATTCGTTGCCAGAGCAATACGCTACAGTGGTATAGTGGCGTATGTCCTCGTAGCTCCTTAGTCCGTACGCCGCAATTACAGCCCTTGTAGCGACACTAGGTATTAACAAAACACTGCTGCGGGAATTTGCTTCCACAAGTGGGCACTGCAATTTAATTTGTTTGGCAAGATAAGGCTTGTCAATTTTGCGCGTGCGAATTCTAGTAGGGGATTTTATAGGTAACGTGACTTATCACTATAGACAGGAATTTTAGGTCAATTACTAATTTTTTTTTTTGATTTCCGAATAATACCTTTTTGGGGGGTATATGTTTCCTTTCGGGCTTTCTCCAGCCCATGTTCAGCTAGAACGGTTCTTTCTCCAGAAGCCCGTTATGTTATGTGACACGTTATGTTACCGGATATGTCATTATTAAATAATAAGAAAAGAAGGGGTCCAAGTTCCGGGCCCTCCGGAACACCTGAAGTTACATCAGCGGTACTGGATGCCGTTGAGTAAAAAGAACATACTGCGAGTGGTGCGAGAGAAAACTAGATATCCAATCTACTAGCAGCGGTTTTTTTATTATGTAGTTAAGTGTTAGTAAAAGTTTATAATGGAGAACTCTATCGAAAGCTTTCGATAAGTCTATAAAAACAGCATCTACCTGATAACCCGAGTCAATTGATTCAATAACATCATGACTAAGTTCGGTAAGTTGAGTGTTTGTCCTAAAACCGCGTCTAAAGCCATGTTGAAACTCGTTTAAAATATTATTAGCTTTCAGGAATTCTACTATGTGTTTTATATGACGTGCTCTAATGTTTTGCATGAGTGAGATGTCAAGGAAATAGGCCTGTAATTAGACGGCGAGGTTTTGCCCCCGGCTTTATAAATGGGGAGCACTTTAGCAAGTTTCCATGATAATGGAACTGTTGTTGTTGCTAGTGATTTTTTGTATATTACCATAAGGTAGCGGCTTGTGCATGAAGCGTATCGTACTAAAAAGGTTGTTTGGAATATTATCTGGGCCAGGGCTTTTTTAAGTGTCTAAGTTAAATATCAAATTTAGAATGCCTTCTTCAGATAAACATACGTCACCAATTGAGGGTGGAGGGTTGGTCAGGGAAAAGGTAGGTGTGTGCAAATTATTGATGGTGAAAACAGATTTAAAATAAGAAATAAATGCATTGGCTATTGTGACAGGGTCGCTTGTGGAAGCTCCATGAATTTCCATCGTATTTGGTTCCCTTGAACTAGGCAAAATGAAGCTCCAAAATTTTCTTGGATTTGTACCATCAGGGTTTTCATTGTCACTTGGTAATAAATATCTTGGACGCCTTTAGTTTTGGCGCTTAGTTCCTCTTTAGGTTTATTGAACACATTTAGTGACGGGGAGACCTGACGTCTAGTCGAATGATGTAACCCTTTTACGCGACGTGTCAGTTGTAACAACTCTCTCGTCACCCATGGCAACCCGACGTTTTCTTTGTTTTTATCGCAATAAAGCGGGTTATACAAGAATGCACAAGATTTTCAAAGCAAGAGACCAAATCGTTAACGTCGCTGGATTCGCTGAGCTGTTCGAAATTTTCAAATGAATCCTCTAGAACTGTCAGGATACTGACGTCATCTGCGCGGTTAAAGTCATGATGATTTGAATACACAATATTCGGTGTGGGTACACGACATCAGAGTGAGACGAAAACGGCTTTATGATCGAAAATTCCCTCAGTTACAAGGCAGTTAAACCTGCTTTCTAAGAATGTTGGACTAACAAAGACAGAATCGAGAACTGCAGACTCTCTTGTATATACTCGAACAACTTGGGTTAGGCCAAGAAACAACCACAATTTCAGCAGCTATGTGTCTGTTACAGAGGGCGGATCGCTTAAAGACAGGGTCGACCATTGAATTCCAGGCGCATTGAAGTCTGCCATATTGATTAGATTTCCGCTACTGTAGTTAGGCTCACTAATAAAAATTGTCAAACTGATCAAAGAATGCGCTGACGATCCCGGAGGTCGGTAAAAAACCCCTATTATGATATTGATGTGCTCAAAGTAAAATTTGCACCACACTGACTCGATTCCGATTGGCCCTTAAATTGCACGAAACTTCAAGTCTGAACGAAAAAAAGTGCCACCCCGCCTCCTCGCCCACTATTCCTGTCCGAGGGAAGTACGGTAAACCAAATGAGCGTGATTTCACTATCATGAATTCTCTCATGCAACATGGTCTCAGTGACGCCCACAACGTGCGCTCCATGTGCTGAAATTATTGATAAGTAAACAGGAAACTTGTTTATTATACTTTTATCATTGATGTTCAAGAGGTGTACGTTAGCGTTCTTCTGTTGTGGTAGTCATCGAGAACCTGGAGGAGGGAGTGTAGTTGTAATCCATTTTGTGCGGCTGTTGGACCTAATGAGACAGTTAGAAGCATTGTCCCAGTCGTGACGAACATTTTCAATGAAAACGTGATTGTAGATAATGCGGACGTTCGTGCCAGCGTCTCTAAGTGACTTTGTTGCTTCCCACAATTTTTGACATATTATGCATACGCGAGCTGTAAAATCCTCTGTAACGCAAACATTTTGGTCCTCAATGTTCTTGGCACTTTTCATAATCGCAACTTTGTCGTTGAAATCGAGGAGTTTAATGATAGTATGACATGGACGGCCTTAGCTACCTTTCCCTAAGCGATGGCATCTTTCGATTCGCGGGCATTCCATTTAAAGTTCTTCTGTAGTAACTTGTGACACCTTTCAAAGCAGTGACGCAATTGTTTCCTCGGGTTCTTCCGAAATGCCATAAAAAATTACATTATTATTCCGGGATCGGTTTTCTAGGTCATCATTTTTTGCGGTAAGTTGTTCCACAGTGTGTTTGACTGACAGAAGTTCTTGTTGTAGGGAACAGGTCCCTCAAAATGCCCGCCAGGGGGGACCTGTACCCACCACCCACATTTTTTCTCCACTTTCTTTATTTCAAAATTATTTATCTGTTTCAATGACCTACCAAAACCTCCCCTTTGCTTTCCGAGGTTTTTCTCGACTGCCAACGCTTATATATATATATATATATATATATATATATATATATAAATATATATATATATATATATATATATATAATAATTTCTAAATTATATATGCATAGATTAAAAAATTGTTAAGCGAGAAAGAGAGTGGTGAAAAAATGCCGGCCGGGTGGGATACAAACCAACGACCTCAAGAATACCGGTCTGGTGCAATGACCACTACGCTACCGGCGGGGCTATTCTTCCCCCCCCTCCCACTTTCTGCGGTATTGTGTTAATGTATTGTTTTGTTTCCTGCACTTTAGGGTGGTAGCCAGTGTCACTCGGTGTACCCAGGGTGAAGGGGACCATCTTTTTGACCCCCGGGCCGTGACTCGAGTGTCTACGACAAGTCGAGAGTGGTCGACCAGTGTTGAGCCCTTTTAATGGGGTACTGACACAAAAACTTTGCATCTTGCTTTTTTTTGGTGGGATACGTAGCTAGTAACATACTTATAACCTGTAAAAACCTCATTTGATTCAGCGTGTGACGGTTGTTTAATTGGAGGCATTTTCAATGCGGCCAGTCGGAGTCGGCTTCAGCGGGTGCCGCGAAACGATGGATTTTTTGTGAACAAAGCTGACCACGTGACAATCGGAGGGATATCACACAGCAGAGCTGCCGTAGCACTGTCGAATTCACATTGCCGGCAGTTTCTGCATATGCCCCCACTTACTGATCTGATGAGGCGCTAATTAAAAAGTGACCGTGGACGTGACGCAGGTGCTGCGAGTAGCAAATGCTACCGCGGCTAAAGAACGACGCACGACGCTCGGGACAGTGGGTGGCAAGACGCGCTAGGAGAAGTCGGCCGGTCTGCCTACAGGTCCGCCTACAGATGTGTTCGGCTTAGCACTGCGGCGGATATCCTGTTGCCGCTCTCGTAAGCAGTGCAGATGACAATTTTTAATGCAACCAGCCATCGCATCATTAACTGATTTCTCATATAAGCTGCCATCGTTGTGACTTGGGGACAATTTCGTGCAACGGTAACAAGCTATCACTTGAGCTACCTGCGCCGGCTTGGGCCACTTCGCGGCCGTGGCCACCCCCTGCACAGCGACCGTGCGGGTCACCCAGTGGGCTTTTCTTGTCTCCGACGAGTTTGCTTATCCAATGTAAATAAAAAGTAACAGAAACAGAGTCCCACGAATCGCTGTAGAACTTTGGTCGCGGCCAGCTGCACGATGAGCTGACAAAATCACGGCGCCTCAGCCGCCAACGTCGGGTCGTTCGTTCTCGAGAGAAGAAGCTCCGCCCTCCGGCCCTCTGATTGGAGCGGAGAGCCAGGCGAGTCGGCGAAAAACCACGGCAGTGCGGAAGCGGCAAACATGAACTTGTGACGTGTTTGGATGTTGTTTATTTACACAATATCCACGCGATATCGAATTGCGCGTGGTCCTCTGCTGGCTGCTCGGTGGCGTTTCGCACACTTTAAAATTGATTTTAAATATGTTCTAGGCTGTATTCGCCGCTGATATTTCGCAGATGATGTATATGCGTTCAGACCAATCTATCGCTGAAGTTACCTCGCCTTTAAAACTTTTTCTCAGTACCCCTTTGGGCTACCTTTGGCAGCAAGACTGCCAGAAAAGAGGCCCTAACTAAGCATGTAGCGAATCAGAAATGGGAAATGAGGGGCTCTGTGAATTAAGAGAGAATAAGGGTTGTCAGTCATGCAAAACTGCGGAAAGCAAAAGGAGAATGTGGTAGGCCATAAAAACAGATCAAAAATTTTTTGAGTGAGAAAGAAAGTGCTGAAAAAATGCCCGCCGGGTGGGATCCGAACTGATAACCTCCAGAGTACCGGTCTGGTGCGATGACCACTACGCTAAAGGCGGGGCTATTTCCCAACTACTTTTTCGGATATTTATGTTAAGGTATTTTTTTGTTTCCTGCACTCGGGAGTGGTAGGGAGCGCCACTCGGACTACTCGGGTAAAGGGGACCTTCTTTTTGACCCCCGGGCCATGACTCGAGAGTCTATGGCATGTCTAGAGTGGTCGACAAAGGTTGAGCCCTCTTAAGCTAACTTTGGCAGCAAGACTTCCAGAAAAGAGGCCCTAACTTTGCATGTAGCGAATCAGAAATAGGAAATGAGGGGCTCTGTGAATTAAGAGAATATGGGTTGGCGTCAACCAAAATCACGTAAAGCAAAAGGGGAATGTGGTAGGCCATAAAAACAGATCAAGAATTTTTTGAGTGAGAAAGAAAGTGGTGAAAAAATGCCCGCCGGTGGGGATCCGAACAGCACGGCTTCCAGATTGCCGGTCTGGTGCGATGACCTCTACGCTACCGGTGGGGCTATTTCTCCACCACTTTCTCGAGTATTTCTGTTAAGGCATGTTTTTGTTGCCTGCACTTGGGGGTGACAACCAGCGCCACTCGGAATACTCGGGATGAAGGGGACCTTCTTTTAATTCCCCGGGCCGTGACTCGAGTGTCTACATGTCGAGAGTGGGCGACCAGCGTTGAAGCCTCTTAAGCTACTTTTGGCAGCAAGACTGCCAGAAAAGAGGCCTTAACTATGCATGTGGTGAATCAGAAATTGGAAATTAGGGGCTCTGTGAACTAAGAGAGAATAAGAGTTGGCAGTCAAGCCAAACCTCGTAAAGCAAAAGGGGAATGTGGTAGGCCATAAAAACAGATCAAGAATTTTTTTGAGTGAGAAAGAAAGTGGTGAAAAAATGCCCGCCGGTGGGGATCCGAACAGCACGGCTTCCAGATTGCCGGTCTGGTGCGATGACCTCTACGCTACCGATGGGGCTATTTCCCCACCACTTTCTCGAGTATTTCTGTTAAGGCATGTTTTTGCTGCCTGCACTTGGGGGTGATAACCAGCGCCACTCGGAATACTCGGGATGAAGGGGACCTTCTTTTAATTCCCCGGGCCGTGACTCGAGTGTCTACATGTCGAGAGTGGGCGACCAGCGTTGAAGCCTCTTAAGCTACTTTTGGCAGCAAGACTGCCAGAAAAGAGGCCTTAACTATGCATGTGGTGAATCAGAAATTGGAAATTAGGGGCTCTGTGAACTAAGAGAGAATAAGGGTTGGCAGTCAAGCGAAACCTCAGAAACCAAAAGGAGAATTTCCTAGGTCATAGAAACAGATGAAGAATTTCTTGAGTGAGAAAATGGTGAAAAAAGCCTGCCGGGTGGGATCCGAACCCATGACCTCCACAGTACCGGTCTGGTGCGATTACCACTACGCTATCGGCGGGACTATTTCCCCACCACTTTCTCGGGTATTTATGTTAAGGTAATTTTTGTTTCCTACTCTTGGGGTGGTAGCCCGCGCCACTCAGACTACCCGGAATGAAGAAGACCTTCTGTTTGACCCCCGGGCCATGACTCGACTGTCTACGACGTGTCGAGAGTGATCTACCAGTGTTGAACCCTCTTAAGCTTCCTTTGGCACTAAGACTGCCAGAAAAGAGGCCCTAACTATGCATGTGGCGAATCAGAACTGGCAAATGAGGGTCTCTGTCAATTACGACAGATTGGGGGCCGGAAGTCAAGCAAAACCTAGGAAAGCAAAGAGTGAATGTGCAAACAGGTACTAGACAACGCATCCTTGCAACTACGCAGACTACGAGACTATATCCCATTCCCTCTGGCAGGAAGGAATTCTTAGTATTGAGTTAAGCGAAAGAGAATCAGGCCTTCTACGCAGAACGAATCCAAAATCTCATCCGTCATATCCAAAACAAAAGTCTGTAAATTTTCTCGAGATAATATTTCTAGCAATGACTACACCCCGTAAGACGAACGTTAGCCCCACTACTAATTGCTGTCCATTATGTGAAAATGCACATGAAAATCGCCAGTTTATCGCGATTACGCGCCAAATACTGACCATTCACCAGCTCACATTGGCGCTGATACTAATCAGTCTACTAACGCCAACCCAAATTTCTATCCCCCTTCTTTCAACTCTCCCTAGGCTATCAACGCTAGCAAAAATATCACTGGAAATGTGATGAACCTGTGTAGTATTATCCTCTCACCAGATCAAATAGCGCCATGTCAAAAAGCCTGAACTTTTGCACAGGAGCTGGTGGTTTCGACGAATTTGAACTTTTTAAGGACCTTTATAACTTCGGCAGAAATATGAGACTGGGAGAATACTTCCATGACAGTCCTCCAACCGACGAAGCTCGAGCTGCATTACCTAGCGATTAGCACTGGACCCCTCCCACACAGCGCGATGCATGCCTAGACATGTACATTAAAGACGTTCATCGCGTTGTACGAGCAGCATATCAAAAGCAACTCCCTTTCCGCCATAACATCACAAACAAGAAAAAAAAAGCCCTGAAAGAACTCGCAGACTGCCCCGAAATTGTAATCAAACCGACCGATAACGGAGGCGCCATCGTGATCCTCGGCAAAGCTGACTATGTCAACGAGGCTTACAGACAACTATTAGAATCTACCTTCTTGAAAGAACTCCCTAGTGATCCTACTAATGACTGTAAGCTAATTGTCATAAATAAACTCACTGAGCTTGTTCAAAATCAGGAAATAGCTGAAACAACTGCTTGCTGTCTCATCCCCTTAATCCCAGTAGCCGGTAGATTCTACCTTCTCGCTAAGATTCATAGAAATAACAACCCAGGTCGCCCCATTGTTTCTGGCATTGGTACTGTCACCGAGAACGTCTCTCGCTATGTCGACACTCTAATTCGCGACATTTCCCCCAGCTTTCCATCCTTCATTGGGATACACATGATCTTCTCTCAGATATCATGAAGACTGAAATTCCTTACAACTGTTTACTTGTTACCCTGAATGTCGTGTCGCTATAAACTAACATTCCTCATGCGGATGGAATCACCGCTGTATCATGTGCGTATGTGGGGTCGGAGGGTGGCAAACCTATCGATTGTCTCAACCTCGAAAGTTTCCTTCCCCTTATCCTTGAGCGTTACAATTCTGAGTTTCATGGTGTCAATTATGTGTAAGTCAGCGGAACGTCAATGCTAACCAAAATGGGGCCAACTACGTGAATATTTTAATGGGATGTCCAGAGTCAAATTTCCTCGCCGCACAAAATGTGAAGCCACTGTAGTACAAAGGGTATATAGATGATATATTCGTGATATGGCAGCACGGTAAAATGGAACGTCTTACGTTTATTGAGGCTTTTAACCATGTGCTTCTCTCATTCAATTACGACATGCACAACTGCCGCTCTCGGCACATATGTTCCACGCTGATGATTGAGTACCCTTTAAGTACACAAGTTACATGGGGGTATCTACTTACATTAGTCCGTATACAGCTCGGAATTTTTGTTTATATTCCAGCATGGTGGCAAATGACCTGAACCACGGAGCGATGAATCATTGCATCTGGACAATGCAAACAACTATTTAAACGTAGCCGTAACTAAGGCCAGGGTGGCTGCCCCCAACACAGCTTCTTCATTATCATCGTCCTTGGATGGGGGTCATAGTGCGATGGAGATTGTCGACCACGTCCAGTGACATCCAACTTCTGCTCGGGACTACTATCCCCGTTCAGGCTGAAGCAAGCTGACGTTGGATTCGGATTAGGGCTGCGAGAGAACATGCAGTGACGAATATTTCGCTGATGACGATGACGACTTTGGTGATAACTGGCGCCGCAAAAATCATGCCTTAAGTCGTCACCAGTCGCCGAAGGTCTTGCATCTACGTCAGACGGCAGGGCGGGGAAATCATCATATCCGGCTTGTCTGGGTATAGTTATTCTAGGCTTATCTTGATTTCGGCCTCGCGCTGTGGACACTAAACGAGAACATTAGCGTGCTCTGGTCTCGTCCCGGCGCAGTTTCGTTATTCATGACGTCTGCGACCATGCCAATTTGTTGCGATGCTGGAGTCCAGGATGGGTATTAACCCGTACACTACACCAGGTGTAAAGTGGCTGCTGATTACACCAACAATGTCGCCATGAAGCAATGTATTTTCATATATGATGATGATGGTTGGGTTTTTATGGCGCAAGGCCGACTAAGGGCAAAGAGCGCCAGAGAAAAGTTTATTTAATGAAGTGAAGTGGTTACCACAAAAGGGTAGGTAAAAAAAACGTGTCAACCGAACAGAGTAAAATCAGTTAAAGATAAGGTGATGGCTGGTGTATAGGGCCAGATTTGATTATGCGTGATAGGAAATGAGGTTTAAAAACTTAATGTCTGACAAATAATCAAACACACGTTTCATAGAAACACTGGCATCGTCACCTAGAAACAGGGATGGATGTAGTGGGATATGTTGTCTGTAAAGTTTTCTGAAGTGTTTCTGTCGTGTTGTGTGAAGTGCCTTACATTGTATGAGGATGTGGATCACGGATAGGGCCTCTCCGCACCTGCTGCACAGAGGTCTTGGAGATGCAGTGAGAAGGTGCGAGTGCGTTGCATGTGTGTGCCCTATCCGTAATCTGGCCAAGGCGACCTCAGAGTATCTATTGCGTGTTGGTGTATGGTCCCAAGTGAGGTTTTATTACGTGTAACTTGTTGTCTGTTTGTTCACTCCAGTGTGTTTGCCATGTTTTGCGAAGTTGTTGTCTGATGTGAGGTTTCACGTCGGTGTAGGGTAATGTGGTTATGTCTACTGTATTCAAGAGTGTAGCCGCAGCAGCCATTCGGTCCGCTGCTTTGTTCCCGGCTATACCACAGTGGCCAGGGACGCAGCAAAGAACAAGTTCAAATTTGCGTATATACACAGACATAATACCCTTGACAATCAGATTGACAACGTAGTTTTTCGAAGGCACTGTTGACGACAGTGCCCGCACAACACTGATGGAATCTGTATAGATAATGGATTGTGGGATGGGGCTTTGAATTATATGATTGACAACAAGAAGTACACCGTAAGCCTCTGCCGTAAAGATACTAGTGTGACTATTCAGAGTTCTAGTGTCACTAAGGCCGGGTTCATGCGCCGCGCAGGATACAGAGGTGGCAGTTCTAGAAGCGTCCGTATAAAATACGGGACACTCATACTTCTGCTGCAAATACAAGAAATGCTGCCGAATTGCACATGTGGGAGCTCGGTTTTTATCTACATGTGTGAAAGATGTGTCGCATGATACAGGGCGGAGATGCCATGGTGCTATAAAATCCGTTAAAGAACTTTGGATTGCATCTAATAAGGAGACAGCAAGCTCTGATGCTTCCTCTCTAACTCTGTAAGAGAAGGGCGCAGAGAACGATGGTCGATTTAAAAGGAGGTCAATCATGGACGTATCATGAAAAACTGATTTAAAAGGATGGTGAGGCATGGATGCAAGTTTAAAAGCATAAAGGAGATCTGTGTATGCCCGCTGACGTCGTAGGTTCCATTTGTTGCACTCCACATAGAGGCTTTCGACCGGGCTAGTACAGAAGGCGCCACACGCCAGGCGGAGCCCGAGATGGAGCACTGGGTCCAACATTTTGAGAGATGTTTTACTTGCTGACCCATAAACAACGCTACCATAGTCCAATCGTGAACCTATCAAGCTGGTAAAAACACGTAAAAGAAGTTGTTTGTCAGCACCAAAAGAGATGTGCGACAGAACCTTCAGGATATTCATTGTTTTTAAGCATTTATGTTTTAGTTGTTTTATGTGTGGGATGAATGTGAGCTTTTCGTCGTACAATATACCTAAAAACTTGTGTTCCTTTTTGACAGGAATCGAGACACCATTGAGTTGAATGTCTGGATACAGCCGGATGCCACGTCTCTTGGAAAACAAAACACAAGTGCAATTTCCAGGATTAAATTTAAAACCATTGCTATCTGCCCAGCCAGCTAGCTTGTTAACGCCAAGCTGGATCTGGCGCTCACAGACAGACAAGTTACAAGATTTAAAGGAGAGTTGAACGTCGTCTACATAGATTGAACAGGAAATCGACGGTGGCAGCGCGTTCCTAAGGGAATTCATTTTCACAATAAAAAGGGTGCAACTTAAAACTCCACCTTGCGGCACTCCATTTTCCTGCACATGAACCCTAGAGAGTGCAGTTCCAAGTCGCACACGAAAGGTTCTTTGAGACAAGTAGCTGGCAAGTGTGTTCATCATGTTACCTGTTATGCCGAAGGACTTGAGGTCGCTTAGGATGCCATACCGCCACGCGGTATCGTACGCTTTTTCCAGATCAAAGAATACGGTCATACAATATTGTTTGTGGAGGAAAGCATCCTTTATATAGGACTCGAGCGCGACGAGTTGGTCGTTGGTGGACCGCCCCGCCCTGAAGCCTGCCTGGCAGCTCTCGAGAAGACCATAGTACTCAAGAAAGTACACGAGTCTCCTGTTTATCATCTTCTCGAGGAGCTTGCACAGGCAGCTTGTGAGGGCGATGGGCCGATAGCTAGCGGGAGAGGAAGGGTCCTTTCCTTCCTTCAGGAAAGCCACCACTATGGCCACCCTCCAAGAGCGAGGAACGTGCCCCGAAAGCATTATGTTGTTGTATAGATGTAGGAGTGTTTCAAGAGTGTCTGGGTGTATTTGTTGTATCATGGTATATGTGATTTTGTCTGCACCTGGAGCGGAAGGCTTACATGTGCTCAGAGCAACCTTCAGCTCATGAATTGAAAAAGAACAATTGTAAGAAGTGTGCGACTTGCTGTTATCACGCAGGGATTTCTTCTCCGCAGATGTTTTGTGTTTCATGAAAGTGTTAGTGTAGTGTGCTGAACTGGACATGTGTTCGAAGTGTTGTGCAAGTGTGTTAGCCTGGTCTTCCAGTGTGTCCCCTGTTGTACTGACGAGGGGCAGGCTGTGTGTTTCTTGTCCTTTTAGTTTTCGTATTCGTGTCCAGACTTGGTGTGTGTCAGTGTATGAGTTGATGGAAGTGAGGAAGGTGCGCCAACTCTCCCTTTTCGCCTCACGACGCACTCGCTTCCCAAAAGCATTTGCCCGTTTAAAAGAAATGAGGTTATCTAACGTGGGGTACCGGCGAAGGACACCCCACGCCTTGTTCTGGGCCTCTCGCGCCCGCCTGCAGTCCTCGTTCCACCAGGGCCTCCTTGGGGTGCGGGACTAACTGGAGGCCTGCGGAATGGACTTTTCGGCGGCGTCGAAGATGTCCGCCGTGATGAGTTCGGCTGCTTCCTCCACGTGTAGGTGTTTTATGGATGTGTGCTGTAGTTGAGATGTTTGTGTGAATGTGCTCCAGTTTGCTTTTGATTCATTAAACCTTTTATGGGAAGATGGACTGCTCGGGCCTGTACCTATATACGTTAATAAAGTGGGGAAATGGTCACTACCATATGGGTCAGTGCTCACTCCCCACTCAAGACATGGGAAGAGAATTGCCGAACCAATAGCCACGTCAAGATTTGAGCATGTATTGTGTCCTATGTTATGGTATGTAGGCTGTTTTTGGTTGAAAAGGCATGCTCCGGAGGATGAAAGAAACTTCTCTATCAGGCGACCTCGGGCATCCGTTCTGGAGGAGCCCCAAAGAGAGTTGTGTGCATTAAGGTCGCCTGTTAGAATGTATGGTTCGGGCAGCTGGTCAACCAGTGCCTCGAAATCAGAGCTGGAAAGTGCAAAATCAGGAGAGATGTAAATGGAGCATACCGTTATCAACCTATTAATTATTATTGTACGGATCGCTACAGCCTCGAGGACAGTGTTTAAAGAGAGAGGGTGGCAGGCCAAGGATTTCCGGGCGACAATTGCCACACCTCCTGAAGAGTGGATGCAGCCAACCCTGTCCTTTCTAAATACCATGTACCTATTTAAGAAATTTGATTGTTTAGAATGGAGGTGGGTTTCCTGGAGACACATGATACTTGGCTGACTGGCATGCAGAATCTCATAGACATCATCAAGATTTTTAAGGAGGCCTCTGCAGTTCCATTGGATGATGTTTTGTGTTCCCATTATTTAAATTTAATAATGACTTGAGTGTGTGTGTTCGTGTGTGTTCATGTGTCGTCTTTTGGGGCCGTTACTCTTGGATTAGGCTTTTTAGGCCTTTCTACTGGCTTGGCCTTCGGAGGCCGCTCCTTGCGCTGCGTTGCAGGCAGGAACGGCGCGACGTTCACTTCGTCATCAGATGTCCTGGGGGTGCCCGTCGAACCGGGCCCCCCGGACTTGGTCCCCCTTCGGGAGCCCTTCGTTTGAGCCGCCACCGCCGCGGGCGTCGGGGACGCCAGAAGTGGCACGGGCGGTGCGGTGACGGTGGGAGCCGATGCGGGGCCCCCGATATCCATCCACTCGACACCCTCCAACGCACTGGAGGACGGGGAGGAAGCGGCAGGAGCGGCACCGGTCCCAACGGAAGATGTTGGCACCACAACCGCTGCTGCCTCAGCAAGCGGCGTGGTGGCAGGTTGGGTTGCCTCAGGCAACCCAGGGGGGGGGAGGGGGGGGGGGAGGGACCAGGTCAGACTCGCTGAACTAGATCCCTGTGGAAACCAGACGCCGCTCCGCCTCCTGGCGAGCTGCGTCGGCGTACCTCCCCAGAGGGAAAGAGGCGAACCTCTTCCGCGCCTCTGGGAAGGTGATGTTCTCAGTTACCTTGATGTTGATTATCTTTTTTTCAGTTTGAAATTTTTCGCACTTGCGGGAGTAGGCTGCATGCGCCCCCCCCCCCCCCCCCCCCCCCCCCGCAGTTCACACAAGAGAGGGTGTCCGATGGACGATGGACAGTTGTCGCTCGGATGGTCATGCGACGCGCATTTTGCACATGTCGTTCGGCCACGGCAAGAGTTTGTACCGTGCCCGAACCGCTGGCACCAAAACAGCGCCGCGGGTTCGGGATGTAGGGACGGATGGAGCAACGGATAAAACCTGCATTTATGTGTTGTGGAAGAACTGCGCGGTCAAACGTCAAGATAATGTGCTTGGTGGGAATCTCCTTGTCGTCTCTGCGGATAGTGAGGCGTCTCACGGCAGTGACGCCCTGATCCTTCAAGCCGGCAAGAGATTCGTCTCGGATATCACACCTTGTGAGCTGTTGAGGCTCCGATGGGGTGTGACCCTGATGTCTAGATCAGCCAGTCTAGTCTGAGCTAGAAGCTTCGTGGACTGCTGTTTGTCATTTACCTCGATTAGTAGTTCACCAGACCTTTGTTTTTTGCACTTATATGATTTTCCTATTATGGCTTCAAGATATTTCGCGATCAAGAAGACTGACTGCGATACAAGAGGTTGGGTTGGATTGAGCAAATCCATCACAAGAAATCGAGAAAAATTATCCGGTTCAGGAAATGTTAAAGATGGCAATGAAGGAAAAGATACTTCGGTGCGACCCCTTTTCAGGGACCGATCACGTTTGGGGGGGGGGGGGTTGTAATTACCATAGGGCATAGTATAAAAGCAGGGAGACTGGGGTTCTTTCTTCTTTGACCTTACCCTGATAGTCAAAGAGGTCCCGGAGCTCCCTGCCTGGTAGACAGGCAGGGAGCCCATCGGCCGGAGCTTGACCAAGGCTCCGACGGCCACCGTTTACGGCTTCTGCCCTTCACCTTTAAACACCTCGCCACAGTTGGACACGGCTTATGTTGGGAGCTCGGGGTCCGCGGTGTCGCTGCTCACCGTCACCATGAGTACTCTAGGTGCCCCGTGCGGGGGTATTTTCATATAGGTAAGGACTATGTACGTGAAGCAATAAATCAGCCCTCTGTGGCTGCGCCCCCCACACAGCTTCTTCAACTTCTTCGTTAATTGTGGGCCGGAGCGATATAAGGATAGTCCACAACGTTTCGTGACAATATATAGCAGGAGAAGTTCATTTTTGTTGAATACTGTATACCTTTCAATTTTTGATTCCTTCGGTAAAACGAAGGATGCTTTTCGAAAGAACTCAATGCCAAGTATGAAAGCCATTTTATTAGGTCTCACTTTTTTCTCATGTTCCTGAGTTTCTGGTGCTGTAAAATCAAAATTAATTTGTATTGCCACTATCAAAGTTGCAATTTTCTACAATAAAGTTGTATTGCCGGTATAACCGCCAATAGATAAATTTTAAACAATAGACGTGTGATGTATTAGTTTGAGCAGTGCAGCACCATAAATAAAACGGATCAAGAGAGTCTACTTCCGAGTTGGCTATTTCTGTATAAGGTTATTTTGGCGTCCCATAGTTGGTTACTTCTTTGCAACACAATTTTCACATATCCGTATGTGCAACCTGATGATTTGTTTTATGATTTCACTTTACGCACAGTCAGATCGCACCAGCTCTTCTGCTTTTCAAGATCTGAAAGAAACAAACACGTTTGAAAACCTTGTGCTCAACAATCTAGAATTCCGATCATGTGATTTGTAACATAAGAATTTGTGGTGAGACTATTACAAATGTTTTACGCTCTCTTTTCTTGAGAACTAAGACTTGTTTCATTCGTCAAGCGCACAGGACGCACTCGGGTTGTTTTCTGCAGTTTCACTAGTTGTGACAGCTGCAATTCTTCAGTTAATAATACTTAAAGCGCGCCTCATCGCCTTCGTTGCGTCGGCGCGCCAAACCCTACAATCAAACAATTAGGGCGCATATTCTGGAGCAATAAAACCATCGTTGAGCGAAACCTGACATCAATGCAAAAACACTGAAAACGTTCACTTCATGTTGAAAATTTGCAACATGAATATTGGCAAATGAATATTTCCCGATTTTCAGTGGAAGAAATAGAAAAAAGCGTTCGCAATACCCCCTGAAATAAAGTTTTTGATTGTTTAATCCATTCGTTTTGCTTCTGACGGACGATAGATATTCTCTAATTACCTATATAGGCACTACTGCCCACCTGCTCTAACAGGCGGTGCGTATGCGTGCTTAGCAGTTTTTCCTTGTACCAGACTGTCTCAAAAATTCTTTAGAGGGCATCCAATGATCATGAACCGATGTTTAAAAACAAGGAGAAATGGAGTTACTGGAAGGAAGCCGGGAGCACAGTCTTTCCAGACAGTGGAAAATCATACACTAATTTGTTTTTGTAATTACAAATTGTTCCGATATTTGCAAATATTTATCCAACTCAAGAAGTACTCTCTCAGTCATGAAAGTTTCGATGAGGCAATCGAGGTAACCAAGATGGGGTAACCAATCTAACATCACTATTACCAGATAGTTACCAAGATTGAGGTAACCAAGATTAGGTAACCAATCTAACATCAGTATTTTCAGCGACGTTTCCCGTATCCCGTGATCCCTTATTGTGATACATAAAGAATCCCAACGAAATTTAAAAATGCCACTTTTACGCCACTCCCGCCCTCATAATAAAAAAACGCCTTTGAGGACGCTCCCTTTCATTTATCCAGAATTAAAGAACAAAAAAAATGGCCGCGTATCTGCTCCTTTTGTTGCAAATGTCGCCAAAAGACGATAGTCTTTGTAGACATTTGCCAAGAAAATGCCCCCCTTTCCTTTCCCGCTCACCTCTCATGCTGTTCCTGTACCGTCGCGCTCATCCCAAAGTAAACACACTAAAGTTTTGCGCAAGGCGTTTGGAGTTTACTGCGTTCCACTGCTGTAGGCCGGGTTCCTCGATGCCAGCGCTGCAGTACGGCGGAGACGCGCGTGAATGGAGGCGGCCGACTAGAATATTTATAGAACCGCGTGCCCGTGCTCTACGTGCGTTACAAGCAGAACGTGGAACCTAGCTAGTGGAACCTTTCGTTGCTGTTGCCGCGTGATTCTTCATACGCCGCCAGGGGGCGGTTTTTTGCAGTAGATGTAGATTATCATTTGCTATCGAAAAACCAAGGATCCATGAATTTTTAATAAAGGAACACTGTAAATATCTCTTGTGTTCTCATTTTCGGTCTTATATTTGCATTATGTGATGTTTTTCTATAACAAAGTTGACAAGTATGAACAAATAAACCGGGCTTAGACGTTTACATTTGGCTGTGAGTATACAAGACTATTGCGCAATATAAATTTTACTTGGTCGGGTGGCTGAATCGAGTCACAGACAGACAGACAGACAACATACAGACAGACCTAATTTCTGGGTTTAAGTAGCTCATGAAAGACTGTGGTCTTTACGAAAATACAAAAAAAATTACGAGCACGTTCGTGCCTTATCTGCCAAGGCTCCCGCAAAACATTGGCTTCTGTTGACTCTACGATGCCATTATCAAGGTGCCGCGCTGTCTATTCGGGTAAGTGACGTGGATGTTCAAACTGGTTGCTTTCAATCAGCTAACGTAATTGCTCCTGTTATTGGTGGAGCAAGATGCACCGTCTCGTGGCATTTTTCCTATTTCGCGGGGTTTCTTGAGAAGCCAAAAGTACGTAGCTAAACATACCGCAGTTGCATGGCCCCTCATGGGTACCCACAACTAACTGATTGACACTTTATTCATTGGGAGAGTACTTGTCGCCGTGGATAGTCTATTACAGTTGCCTATATAAAATTCAATAAGAAACAAACCAGTAGCCGCTACTACACTGTATATAGAACCTTACGCACTAGGTTACACTACGGTACCAATGTTTGTCTTCTTTAAAATCTTTGTGCACGTCAATTGTCCAAAAAAGTTGACCTTCCCAGTACACTCGCACAAAAATCATTTACTGATGAGTACCGTCAGTGCGCTTGGCTTTGACCCGAGTTTCTATCGTAGTACACAAACAGCAAGGATACGCGGTTAGCATTTTTTGACAATGACAGCATTGTTTATTTTTTTAAATATCAGCGCTGAGTGTTTGGTATACGTATTGCTGCATATACTAAAACAAATATTTCGGAGACGTTTTTATGCGTTTTTTGGAGTTTAAAAACCCTGCGTGATTTCGTACAAAGTTGTGTGAAATTTAACTCATAGGAAATGTCTCAATATGACTCTATTTTCCTCGACCATGTGTACAACTTATACGCTATTCTGAATATTGTTTGCCTTGTTACTGCTTATGTCAGGTTTAATCCATTATGCGGAGGAGTGTATTAAGGCTTTTTCGCCCCTGTGGCGATTTCGAAACGAGGTACCAACAGTGACGTAAGCGAACGTCGTATCACTGAAGATAAAAGGTTACTGTCACCTGAAAAGAAGCTTTGCAAAGCAGAAACAAACTAAAGAAAATTGTATTGCTTTTAGAGAAGTTGCTGGGGAAGCTGATTGGTTCCATTCCTAGGTTTCAAGCGGTGATTGGTAACACTCCCTTTATCTAGAAAGCATTGCTTCAGGAGCATGTGCCAAAACGCAAACGCTAACTGTGTGCGTTTTTTGTTTGCCACCTCGTTTTTGAATGTGTATCATGTTTTCTCTCAGATGGTGAACATTATAATGTTGGATTTTTGTGGATTTTGCGAGTAATAATTAGCATCAGCATGTTTGAAAACTGACTGCTGTATGTGCAGGGGAACATTTTTATTTTGTTTGATCGGTCCACCTGAGCGCGCCTACTTCACAGAATAAATTCATGTTACGGTGTTCTGTTTTTGTTTTATAAGCTCTTCAAGTGTATACAACACAGTAAGATATTGATTTTTATGCCGTCAACTACATGTTTTTTTTAGTACAGTACTCGAAAAAACAACCTGAAAGTTATCGCCCTATTCCGTGCATGGAAGGGCCGGAACCACTTTCGAGTAATCGTGAAGGATTACTCTACAAACGCGTTACAGATGACGAAAGACGCAAGTCAGATTCGGCCAACGCTGCTTAAAGCGGGGATGACCGATTTCTTCAAACGGGAATCTCGATGATGAGTACTGTTGATGACAGCCGCATACACAGCAGAAACTTTAGCATTCTCCCGCGCCTACGACGATCGCCTCATGCGTTATTCGGTCCAATCTCTTCGCGGCAACTATAAGTATCCTATGAGCCGACAAGTTTTCCACCTGGCCCCAGATAAAGATAACGTTTTCATTGGTCCTATAGCACGTTCCTTCATAACGAAGTCACCCAGTGGGGCCTGCATGTCGTCGAATAGCGCGAACGGAAGTTTCGGCTGCTAGTATAGTGGTACAAGCTGACGCACTCTGCCAATTCACTCATTGGCAGAATGCCAATGCGTGAATTGTCAATTCACTCATTGGCGCACTCATTCTGCCAATTATCGCGCTAATTTACAATGAATTAAACTCGCAACCAAACAGGGACTCAAAGCAACGTGTTGCTTTTTCCTCGGAATCGCCAGATCAGCTATGTTTGTGTTGTGTTTAGCAGTCCCCAAATCTAACCACACCAGTGATAACTCCGTGATTCTTCCTTGTTTTAAAGGCACATGCTGCCAGTCTGGAACTTTAGGCTGGCAGTGGAGAAGTCTCCCGCTGCATCTTTTGGGGTGCCATACCTTCAGCAGCTTGACCTGAACACCGCCGTACAACACTATGTTCTTCTGCGGTGGCGCAGCAACTGGAAGAAACGAAATTTTTAGGACTCGATGCGCAGTCACGGGTTTGACCGATAAAGTCTACTCGTGCCCGTTATCCATAAAGTCACTGAATCCCTTCAGGTCGTACCGGCTCGTCTTATATTTTACTACGGTCGGTAAAATATGCGGTTGAGCAAGTACTCTGCAATAATTATCGTTGTGTTTAATTCCCTTATCTCAATCCTTCAAAAGCTCTCGAGAAAGGCTGTCCTCTTTCCTCTCAATTGGTCTTTCCACTATCGAGCAGCCTGGAGGATATTGTTGGACCGCGAATGGAAACCGAACAAGCGAAGTCTGCATAGTCTCTTCAATGGTATCTCGTGATTTTGTCTACAAATAATTGTGGATTTTGGCTGCCAGCTCTCAAAATCTTGGCGGCACATTGCGTCTGGTAGAGGAGTAGAGTGGTGTTTCCAGGTCGTTCTTGTTCTGGCTTTGCCTTTTTTGGTCATTTGGGATTCCGACGGGCTCATTTTAATTATGCGCGTCTGATCAATCTACTGTTTCGGCCTACCTTCAAGGCATTGCTATTGCCTCACAATGACTCAATGGGATGAGCAAGATTGCTTTCGCCTTTCGAAAATCGCGAACCTGGAATGAGAGTGACGGTATGACTGCGCTTGCGTCGAATAATATTGCAAGTGAGTCAGGTTTACTCGAACACACGGGCCTAGAGTTGAAACTACGAGAATTGAGAAAACGTTTGTGCTTTAAACGGTGTCGTGCTATTTGCGAGCCTCGTTCACTTTTTTGAACGGAAGAAGAACACTGGAATTATGGATTCTGAGCTCTACAAATTCTTATAAAAAAGAAAACAGGCTGTTTTGGCAAAAGCAACTAGGTCCCCCCTCCTTGGCTTTGAGATTGTACTTGCATTGAATATGAAGGGTGTTCTAAAAGAATAAAAAAATCTGGGGCACATCAAGTGTTCAAGCATTTAACAAAACATCAGTAGAGAAATATAAGACCGAAAATACAGCAGACTTCTCAGTGCCCTAATGGCTTCGGACCATCGATATGGTACAATTAGGAAGAAAGTAAAAGCCCATTAATTCCAGAAACATGTTTATGGGCGATACGATATTTCAGTGGCTGGCACGTCTAGAAACGTGTTCGTGCGGTGATAGTGATATGAATGTGTAGCAGAAAAGTGGCCCATGAAGGTTAATATTAAGAAGATTTGCTCTGTCTATTCAGGCATATGCTAAACTTTCAATACATTGCGGAGAACCATGCATTGGGTCTATATGTGTGACTGCTGCTTCACCACCTCTGTGTTCTTTCAGTTGTTAGGGGAGCATAAGTTCCCTCCAATAAACTTATTTTCTGTGAAGACAACTGCCTAGTCTTTGGCTTCGTGACACCCGGTGAAGGTGCGGGGTACGCACCTTTCATGAGCTCTACAACCTCTGGAAGCCGCCAAGCCAGTACAACAAGAGCCAGCCTCCGCCTGCAAGGTTTGCCACTCGAGCTCGGTCTACTACCGGAGAACGCAAAGAAGAAAGACGTGGCAGCCAGCACCATGGTCATCCAAGCCAAGCCTCCCGTCGTTCTGTAGCAACCTTAAGAGCCCCCATCATTCCGAGGATCCCCCGGAGAAGACCCGGAGAATGGTTGGAGAAAGTGGAGCGCGTCCGCATCTTTAACAGGTGGGATGATGAAGAAACTTTCCGTCATGTATTCTTCTATTTAGAAGATACGGCCCGAACGTGGTTTGAAAACCATGAAAGCTCCTTAACTGGCTGGACTCTCTTTAAGAGCGAGTTCCCCAAAACGTTCGCCACCATCGTGCGGAAAAAACAAGCCACCCTTTTGTTGGAAACGCGCACGCAACACCCCAACGAAGGTGTCGTAATCTTCGTTGAGGAGATGAAGCAACTATTTCTCCGCGCGTACCACAAAATGACGCAAGAAAAGAAGCTACGCTACTGAATGCGTGGTGTTAAAGAGGAATTGTTTGCTGCACTTGTCCGCAACCCGCCCAAAACCGCCGCAGAATTTGTGACCGAAGCCAGCACCATTGAGAAAGCCCTGGAAATGCGCGCTAAGCAGTATGACCGCAGATAGCCTACGCGAGGCTATCTGCGAAGTAGTGAGGGAGGAGCTCCAGAAAGTGCTCCCAAAGCCACCGTCACCAGAAGCCTCTTCGCTTACCGACGTCATTACAGAAGAATTGGAGCAAGCACTGGGAACTTCAGCGACACCAGAAGCACCTCGCGAGCCGCAAGCCACGGCCTACGCGGCTACTGTCTGTTGCCCTCGCCCACCTGCGCCCTATCGTCTCGAGGCTCCGTACCGTCGTCCCCCGTCGCCGGCCCGACAACCTGCAGTGCAACCCGCCGTCCCAAGGAAGACCGACTTGTGGCGAACGCCCGACAATCTTCCGCAGTGCTACCACTGCGGACAGGCCGACCACATCTACCGTCGCTGCCCTTACAAAAGGTTCGGTCTGCGTGGATTCTCCGTCGACGCACCACGCCCCCGATCCGGCCAGCGCCCATCGAAGATCGAAGAATGCCTCTCCAACACCAGCCATGGACCAGCCCATTTCAACCGATCGCCGTCACCCTACCCATACTAGTCGCCCAACCGCCCTATGCATGCTGATTTCGCACGGGGAAGGTCCCCCAGCTCACGCGGGGGAAACTAAAAGCAGCATCTTCTGGAGGTGAAGTTGCACAACGGTGGAAAAATGAAAACGTTCCAACGACGCAAGGGCGTGCCGAAGACCGTGATTCACGACATGCCCCCATCCCAACAACCCGACCGAATCCTGACGAGACTCCCGAACACGACGTCAGCTACACGGCGCGACGCGTAGCCAACGTGCCCGAGACTGCCGCTGAGAAGACGACAACGACGCACAGTGCCCGACCGTCAACACGCACAAGGAACTCGAGGAAGGCGGCGTCCGACGTCCAGTTGTCCATCGACGGCTTTGACGTAGTCGCCCTCACCGACACGGAGCCGACTACTCGGTAATGAGCGGGATATTCACGTCTAAGCTGAACAAAGTTACGACAAGATGGGACAGTCCGCATATACGCACAGTAGGAGGCCACCTCGTGAAGCCAAGTGGAACGTGCGCAGCGCGCGTTACCATAGACGGCACGACGTACCCAGCGGCGTTCGTCATTTCGCCTAACTGCTCCCGGGACATAATTCACGGAATGGACTTTTTGACAGACAACGGCGCAATAATCGATCTGCTGACCAAGTCGATAACGTTTTCCTCCGATCACTCCATGACGCCGGAATCGACCCCGCACACCGTGCAGCTGTAAGGATCGCCGATGATCACGTCACCCTGCAACCCCACGTAAGCTTGATGGTCACCGTGTACTGTGAATGTGCTGCTCCCGACGTCGACGCTATCGTTGAGAGTGACCAGAGGTCGCTTCTCGACCGCGGTGTGTCTGTCGCAAGAGGCATTGCGCGGTTTAGGCAGCGTAAATACCATGTTTTGGTCACCAATTTCATATAGGAGTACCAGCATTTAAACAAGGGTGCTCAATCGCGTTCCTTGAAGAAACGCAACAAGTAAGTGATGTGATCGCTGTCGCCGACTTTGAACGCGCAACCGATGATACCTTCAAGCTTCTTTATTCCTTCGACGTGAATCCGGACCTACCGCAATAAGTAAGGCACAAGTTATTGGCTTTGCTGCATCACTACAGCGACTGTTTTTCGTCGAACTCAAAGTTACGTCACACACCTCTAACGAAGCACCGGATAATAACCGAGGATGGAGCCCCACCTACCCGACAGTCACCCTACCGCGTCTCTTCACACGAGCGCGAAGACATCCGGAATCAATTCAACGACATACTCAACGACGACATTATACAGCCATCGAAAAGTTCGCGGGCTGCGCCGGTAGTACTCGTGAAGAAAAAAGACGGCACACTGAGGTTCTGCGTTTATTACAGGCGATTGAACAAGGTCACCAAAAAGGACTTGTACCCCCTGCCACGAGTCGACGACGCCCTCGACCACCTCTGCAATGCGAAGTACTTCTCATCGATGGATCTGAAGACAGGCTACTGGCAAATTGAAGTTGACGAGAAACGTCGAGAGAAGGCTGCATTCGTAACCCCGGACGGCCTTTACGAGTTGAAGGTAATGCCGTTTGAGCTATGCACGGCACCAGCAACGTTCCAAAGAGTAATGGACACTGTGCTAGCTGGCATAAAGTGGCACACCTGCCTCGTATACCTCGACGACGTTGTGGTATTCTCCCGGACTTTCGACGAACACCTTGCAAGGTTGCAGTCTGTACTCGAGGCATCCGTACGGCGGGGTTAACGCTGAATCCTGAAAAGTGCCGCGTCGCGTACGAGGAACTCACGTTTTTGGGCCATGTCCTTAACTCCGCGGGAGTGCTGCCTGACCGTGCGAAAACTTCAGCCATAGTGAACTTGCCAAGGCCAAAAGATATGAAGGACGTGCGCAGATTTCTCGGACGTTGCGCCTACTACCGGCGCTTCGTCGCAAACTTCGCACGCATTGCACATCCACTCACACGCTTGACAAAAGATAGCACCCCTTTCAGCTGGAAAAATGCCCAAGAAACAGCCTTCTGAGAGCTGCAAAAATGCATGCAAAGCCCGCCTGTGCTCGCGCATTTCGACGAAAACGCCGAAACAGAAATGCACAAGGCCGCCAGTGATATAGGCTTGGGTGCCGTTCTCGTCCAAAAGCAAAGCGGAAGTGAAAAAGTAATCGCCTATGCCAGCCATCCTCCGAGAAAGAATGCCTCGCGATTATATGGGCCATTTCGAAACTCCGCCCGTACGTGTATGGAAGAACCTTTAAGGTTGTGACAGACCACCATGCGCTGTGTTGGCTCGCCAATTTGAAGGACTCTCTGGCCGTCTTGGTATGTGGAGTATGGGCCTGCAAGAATTCGACTGTACAGTAGTCTATAAATCCGGGAGGAAACACTCTGACGCCGACTGCCTGTCTCGCGCCTCCGTCGACCCACCACCACAATATTCCGACGAAGACAGCGCATTCTTCGGAGACTTCTTTTTTTCTCTGAATACAACTGCGTCGTATTTGGCTTTGTGACAATATGCGTTGGCGAAAAAGGGCTTGTGGTGGAAGTATAATTGGGTTTGCTCTGTTTAACTCCACAAATTCTGCCCATTTCCACAACCTAACTTTTCGGCAAATTGTATCAGTTTTGGACATAAATCTGTACTTGTTACCCACTTCGCTGAGTTGAGATATTACTTTTTTTTCAAAATGAAAAAAAAATGTAATTGAAACCAACTATAAAACATAGGAGTATACTTCTATCACAAAAATATTTTTTGTTCAAATACCAGTAATGCAGGTTTAATATAGATTTTATTAGGCCAACCATTTAAGAAGAAATAGTCATCGTTTATGACCAACTTGCATAAGCAGCCAATGCACAGGTGCAAGTAGAATATTGCATGTATGCCGACCACCAACAAAAGCTACGGAAGAGGAACGTGCGCTGGGTTTTACGAATACCTGTTGTTTCACTTCATCATAACACGTGAATGCTAGAATGTATTTTGAGCGAAGGGAACCCAATTGTAGTTTTCCTCTTGTATGCCCTTTTTGGCTCTGACACGGGAAATTAGAAAGAGTACTTTATTTCCTATGAATTGATCTCTGTCAAAACATCATTCATATTAATTTGCCACTGCAATCTTATACGGAATGTGGGCGTTGTTCCTTCTCCTGTAGCAGTGTACGTACTTGCATGATACTGAGTACAGATCCCATTTCCGGTTTGTTTGTTTTCCCGGTTTGTTCACTAACGCTCAGTAGGCGCGCCAATGACATTGCCGCCCGGTTTAGGCAAGGACTCTTAGTGAGCTGCTTCGCGTTTGGTTCTTTAAAAATAAGTACGAGCCAATTATTCCTGGTTTCTAATATGATTTTAGGCAATAGGACTCTTGTTGCAAAAAAAACTACTATAGAAATGCCCCTTATCCATCAACGGGTATATTTTCTTGGTTTTGTGTTTTTGTTCAAATAAGCATACTCCATACAGCATTTCATCTCACCACGGATAAATCCGTGAATCTAAGCCTGCATATTCGTAAGTCACCTCCTTACATTAGTAGAGTAAAACTCCACTTGGAGACTATTTTGTTTGAAATCGCATACACAAGGAAGACATACAACTCCATCCGCATGTCGCTACATATTCGCTAATTTTACGCTCACTTGAAGATATTCGTTCGCATTTTTCTGCTGCGGAAATTATGCGAACGTTAAACGAAATGTAAGCTTTGTGTACCCGTCAGTGATTTTTCGTTGTCGAACTTCTTTTAGTGCTGCAGGTAGCCCAGCCGTAGCCAGATTACAAATAGGGAACAAAACACTATTGAGAAAAACCCCCCTCAGGACGGTTCTTTTTTCGCTTACTCCACAACCGTACTTGCATGTCCCGGTCTGTGAGAAAGCCGTGAACGAAGCGCAGAAGGAATCCTAACACCTCCATTTCATGTAGTCAATCTACTATTTCTTGTCTCAAGACACAGTCATAAGCCTATGAAACGTCCTAATAGGGAGCTACAGTTGAAAGTTCATGCACTAGGTTATATTCGACATGGCTGATGAAGTCCAGAACACTATCCTGGCACTCAAGCATCGTCGAAACCCAGTCATACAGTATGGTAGTTTTTTTATAACGATATAGCCACCAGGTTACTCTCGCACAATGAGCTCAAGTATCCGTGTACGCTGACCGTGTTTGCTTTTGGTTGTCCGGATACCAACATGTCCGTTGAGCCATGACTGTCACTCATCGCTCAACGGAGTGTTCACATTAAGCAGAAATTTTTGTCCTCCGTTGGACCACAGTCCTTCAATACTTTGCTGGTTACGGAACTTCGGCGGTCATTTTATATAGGGACCGCGAGTGCCACTGCTGCCGCCACCGCCGCACGAAGGGCATCCAGCCGCCGCACGCGTGGCATGTTTGCCAGCTCTGGGCGGCGTGCAAACGCTCGTTGCTTTTGGTGTCTGTGCGCTGATAAACCGCGTTTTTTTCGTAGTAGTTAGCGATGAATTGTCCAGTCATTGTGTATATCAGCTGCCTTCAATGGGGTTTTGTTTTTTCAAATAAATTACCGGAGACTTCGGTCGCGAATGGAAACTGCTTCTACGTCCTCTGGCACAAGCGCTGCGGTGTCGTGTTTACGGATTTTAAATGCCTATTGCTTCTTTTCTTATAGCAAAAATTCTAACTACCATACATACGGTAGCTCTGTAGCCACGGGCAGCTGCAGGCCTATCCATATTACCATAAAATATTTAAAGGAAACAAGTACGCGTCACTCAGACAACGCTAATAATGAATCCATTGATTGCTCTGGAATGCACACAACGCTGAGATAGCCCAGAAAAATTTTCGTTGGAATGAGTTGCAACATACTCGAGAACATTTAAAAACGCTGCAAAGGATCAGAACACGAAGCGATATATGTTGCACCATACGTCTTTCCGCTACCACGCTTTGCAATCATTGCAAAAAAGGAAGCGCGAAAAGAAGAATAAAACTCGCTTTTATCACAAGCAACAAAAAAAAATTCAATATTTCCAAGGAAGACAAAACGGTGTGGTCCCGCGTACAAGAAATTATTTTTTTGCGTTATAATGTGCAGCACAGAGAGGAAGCACAATATTGCTACGTAGCCAAGAACGACGAAAGTGTTTCTGAACGAAGGTTATTAAAGCGACCTCCTGCTCTACGAAAGACTAAAATGAAACACAAACGTCTAAGAAGCAGTCCGCAGCGTGACGTGCGTAGATGAACGCCGATAAAGTGAGTTCCGCGGCGTTTGCTATGCATGCATTATTCTCGGAACGTGAATAATTTCACATCCATGGAAATAGGATCGGGAACGCTGTTGAAGAAACAAAAAATCAAGTTATTTACAAGGTGATACTTTTTCCTTACAAACAATATTGAACGACGGGACGTACGACAAAAAGAGAAAACGGGCGCTTCGGAATTCAAACACCAGCTAAGAAAACCGGAAGCGGCGACGCGTGGTCACAAAACAAACAAAACGAACCCTAAAGGACAGTTCGTGAAAATATCAAAATAAAAGTACGACGGGATCCCAAAGCTTTTTTTACATGCGAGCCTGAGCCCAAGGTAATACAAGTTTGCAAACATGTACTGAGGCCCCTATACTACGTACCGGACTGATCTGACAAAAGTCCGGCTTTAACGTAGCCTTGTACAATTATAGGTCCAGGATGATCTCAAAACGGTAAATTGCTTTTTTTCGTTCTCACACATTCTCACATACGTAGAGTCGAAGCTGAAACTTCGGTTTCTTGCCTCCTTAGAATGGCGAGCTTCCATTCCTCACGCAGCTCCCCGTCGCTCGGTAAAGAGAACAATGCAAGGAAACTTTTTCTGATAGCCTTGTACCCGCAACGACAACCCGGTACACACCACGTGGTCGGCATCGTCGTTGCATTACTTCAGTCGCATCACAACAGCGCGAGATGCACGTTACAGTTTTTTCCAGCACAAAAGAAACACAACTCGCCGCGTCTCCGTGGTTCGAGCCAGTGCGACGCCGCCCGAGGAGTGACCTCAGTGAGATCGTGGCGCCTGCGAGGGGCGGCCAAACTTAGCATATAAATCTCTCCCATTCAATTACGGAGCAGTTTCGTGACCAGAAAAGCATTGAATGACTCTAGTTGCACTGGCTCTCTCGGCTGAGAAGCCCTGTTTTGTTCTTTTCCCTGGGAGCAGGCGACGGTCCACTCGTGTTAATTTAACATTGGGCAGCCTCTCTATGTGTTAAGCCACTCACGTGCGGTTCCTTGGTGTCATCCTCGACAGCAGACTGTATTGGCGACGGGCAGTCGACATGACTGTTCCGGCTCTGCTTCCCCGTTTGAACATTTTGAGGAAGATTGCTGGAGCTAAGGGGGGTAATCACCCGGCGTCGATGGTTAAGCTGCACTCAGCTCTGGTTGTGAGTCGCCTTCTTTAGCACTTGCCTCTGATCTCCCCTTCCGAATCCCAGTATGAGTGCCTCGAAGCGTTGCATAGGAATGGGCTGAAGATAGCAATTGGAGATCCTAAGAGGCGGCAAACGAGAAACCCATACGGGAGAGCCAGTCTTCAACACTCCGCTTCATGGGGTCACAGAGGTTACTGACGCCGTTAATACGTCTAGAGGAAACCAGTGCTGGAAGAGCAATAATAAGGCGGCTTCGAACAAGCACGGCCTCTCAAGCGCGGACTGGTCTTAACACTATGAGAATACTGTGCCACCAGTGGCGGGGCAAATATCCAATCTCAATACTACCATGATCTTACGAGAGCCTTCAGTCTCAGCTACGTGTTCCTCACATGAGAGTGAAGCGAAACAAGCAAGTGGAAGCAGCCAGAGTTTTGGTTCTTGAACACTTGGAGAACTCTTAGCCCAATCACCTTCAAATTTTTACGAATGGCTTAGTCAATCTGCACAAAAGGGTTAGTGCAGCAGCGTAGGTCATTTTTGATGCGCAGGGTTCCTGGGCAGCACGCCTGGATCATGTTGTGTCCTCCACCGAATCCGAGTGCATTACCATCACGGCTGGTTTGAGAAAACGTAAGTCGTATAAGCCGAAGGAAATTGTAATTATGACTGACTCGAACGCAGCATTACAGCTTCTGCAGCGTCGGATCCCCACGAAAAGGGACTGTCGGTGTTCCTTACGGCTTGTGCAAGAACTTAGCGGGAAGGGTTTTCTTGTTCTGTTACGATGGATTCCATCCCATGTTAGTGTCAAGGGCAACGAGGACGCTGATCAGATGGCATGGATGGTGGATCAATTTGCACCGATTGTTAAAGTTTGGACCAATCACTTGAAGGAATTAAGGCGAACAGTCATCGAACATTTCAAGTCCTTGAGAAATCCATATCAACAGCATTGCGTCTCAAAGGGACTTACTAGAACAGATGCAACAATGCTATACCGCATCCGAACGGTCTCAGCGAAGACCAAAGCATGGCTATTCAAGGTGGGCTGTGTTCGTCATGAGCCGTGATAAGTGGATGTACAGCACTACGTAATGTGCTGCCCAGAGCATGATATCGTGCACACTTCAATGCTCTCAGCGATTTGAAAGCGGCCGCCCCACACAAAACTCTGGACCACATTGTCTCTCCGAGGGGACATTGAATACTGCGCAGAGAGGTGTCACGCCTTCTCCTAAGCTTCCTTCAGGAGACTTAACTGCTAAACTTGTGGTGAAAGGACACAACCATTACTATTTAGGAGGAGCTTAAATGAAGCAATTGCGGGCATATCCAGCCAGACTAACCCCACCTGATCCCAGACAACAACCACCAGCACCAACACCACAGTCAGGGATTGTACTCATGTGTGATCGCAACAATGAATTTTAAGATAGCTGTTTTTTAAGCATGCGGCGGTGGTAGTATGTCTCCGTTTCACGTAGCACTTGGTTTCGTTCCTTCGACTATATTCCAGAATTGGAATATGTCCTATAAATTACCAATAAAATGGTAATTTCGTACTCACGGGGCGGCATAAAACCCTTAGGAAACTATCTTTCGTTGAGATAGTAGATGAATTGTGTTTTGCCAAGAGTGTAACACACAAAAATGCACACGCATGCATGCACGGGCACACACAAAATGTGCTCACCACATTTCCCTTGTCACTTGCCACACGCCCTCCACAGTACCTCAACTGCCATATTTGAGGGTCTGCGTACGCCCACAAGGATCACAATTTCCAATCATCTGTGGTGACTCTAGCCGGCGTCGCATTTCTGCAAAATGCATGCACGACTCCACGCTGGGGAAGGGGCCGAGAGTTTAATGGCGCTCTCAATGAAAAGGTATGTAGAAAGAGATGATGGTACGCGCGAAGTTACATTGCATGGGATGTAACAGAAACCCCTGAAACACTGTAAATCCAGATTGCTAATCCACGAGAATGGAGATACGGCATCCCTAAGCGTTTGTATGAAACAAGCCTATGCTAACATAACCCGTGACGTAAATTACTGACCTGGCGCGCCTTATTATGAAAAGTTTGAGGACGAATCAGATACACCTAGCGTAGGGACAGAGAGCTATGGCCGCGGAAAAGTGAGGACGAAGAACGCCGGTTCCTTCTATGACATGAATTATGTTGAAGGAAATGTTTAGTAGGAGGCAAACGAAGTTAACTAGTTTTGGGGAGTGTGAAATAACATGTTTGACACCTTGGAGGCGTAGGGAAGGAAGGCAGCAACGTTAACATGGCCCGAGAAGCACCACGAGAAGCAAATAGGTCGATTTTTGAGGTACGCCAAGTATTGACAGGTATTACCCCAGCCTGGACTTGGCACACTAGTCTTTTCTGTAGCCTCAGTGTGATGGTGGAATAACATGGTGTGGAAAGTGTGTTAAAAGTGAACCACCTTCAAGGCATGGGCTTTCGGGTCCGTCTCATGCCGTAACCGTCTCCGTAGTCATAGTACTATAACAACGGGACACTCGTTTTCCAACCCCTCGCGCTAGAACATTACGTACCGGCAGGCGACCACGCGTACTAAAAGAACATACATTGACACTAGTTTTCTAACGGCTCGCCATAGAACGCATGGTGCTTCAGTCAACAGACTATTACTGCCAAAGCTGCTTACCTCTACCCTAAATGCTTTCATCTCAATGGACGTCTCCGTTTCGTCACCGGTTTCTTCTCCCTCAGCCGTATGGCAAGGCAGAGACATAAAATATTTGAATACACCTATACAATGCATGTTTCGCCCGTCCCCATGTTTCACGGCACTGGAGGTGGCTCTGAATAGTTTTGGTTTTGGCGAAAGCAGCCCTACGTCACCGTCACAACATAAGCAGCATAGAAGATAATGCTAGAAATACTGATTAATTCCCGACACAACAAAAAGTATACTCTGGGATAGGGGATCAAATTTGTGACAGGCCAGACGAAAATGTTGTCAGGAAAAATCATCACAGATGGACTCCTCTATCCACAAACTTAAACTAGTGGTCAGAGTTCAAACTAAAAAAAAATATTTATTTTCAATCAGCAAACCACGCTAGGACGCTGTTTTGCTTATTATTTAAAAGTTGCAAAAGGTTTAGTCATCACCAACGTTTCAGAATTCTTTCCAAGCTCACCCGCAAGCCGTCCGCGTCGATGCTTCAGCGGGTATTTATCACCCACGATTTTGTCGAGCGTAAGTAAACTTCCTGACAATCGCCGGATGATTTTTTATTTTAATGTATTTATGTTCTCTCTTCTCTTTTGCGACGAAATCGGCATATTTTGTTCACCCTTAAAATGTGCTCCACTTCTCGCGCGAAAATCGCCTTTTATATTTATTGAATGTGTCTTGACTTCGATTTTTGGCTCATTATGGCGTAGCAAATCGTGGTTTCGGACATAACGTGTAATAGCAAGACCCATTTTATGGTACAGGCGTGCTTCTTGGGTGTCCTAGTGGGTGTCTTTGTTCTGGCGCGTACAAAGAAAGTATGCCATCTATGTCTTATAAATCTTTCGATGTAAAAACGGGTGTCAAGGAGCCTTATCCTACCAGACGCGAGGATTTTTGTGCACTGACACGTTGTGTGTTCACTGGTTTGTGGGTCATCAGGGTTTCTGGCTTTGGATTACTTATTTTAATGTTTGTAATTGTATCGGGCGCCCACCATCAGTGACAAGCCAGATACCTATCGAACATTACAAACGCTGGAATGCGGTGTCACTTGATGCGGCTAAGTTTTTCTTCGTAGGCTTGTGCTTTGTGTACATTGTAAATCAGAACGCTAGCATAATTTTAAACATTCCTATGTAACCCTTACCTTGGCTAGTTCCGGCATGTTTTCAAGCATCGTGGAGGGTGTTCCTGTCGTCGTATAGTACAAACTACTCATTCACGCCTAGACCACATACAGTGGGTTTACTAGCGAACAGACAAGTTGGAAATTGCTTATATCATTCCGCGTGTTGCATGCATATATATATATATATATATATATATATATATATATATATATATATATACACATTTATGCACAGGTGTGGCAGTTGAAGTACTTTTACATTTCTAAGCTTTATATGGAGCCATTCTGCAAAAACAGAAAATAAAATGTTTTGTCAAAATCGTTTTCGCTTTTCAGATGGCCCCTATCATGCCGAATTTCTTTCGGAGGTTTTATTACAGAAACTCAATTATAGCTTCAACAAAACTAAGGAGTAAATTTAATAACAGAAGTAATTTGTGATGCTCTCCCTGCACAGGCTTTTTGCACAATTTATTTTCAGGTTTTCGATGTGGCATTGGAAAGTGAAACCAGTTCTGTAGGAAGTGATGAATTATGACAGTATACATTCTGGTATTATTTGGCGTGCCATGTAGTAGTCTCGAAAGCGTACTTACAAGGAGTGCAGCACATCATGCATAATTCGCAACTGTTGAACGCATTTCGTATTAGTCCCTGCTGGAGTCGATAGCAATTATCACCAGCGTTGTAGTATGTGTGACAAAGCTGGGCCGGTGGGTTACAGTACCACATGTTTGGCTCACACAGTTTAAGGATGTCCCATATACTTCGACCTAAAAAGCAGCGATTGTTGAAGCAGCATTAGTGATTAGTGTATTCAAATCTTCCCGAATATAGCGTTTGCAGACACTTGGCGTGGAAAAAACAATTTTTGCCCAATTATTTGAACTTAGTCAAACTTTTTCTACATAATAAAGCCGCAATGATTGGTAAAATTACAATTACCACAAGTACGTTACATGTTTTTTTTTCAAAAGGCTAGCAAAATGATAGTTATCGGTGCTATGCCTATATGACAGTTGCAAATTTTATACCAAGAATTATACGAATGAATGTTTTAGATGCGAAGCAGCTTATGGTATTGCCTGTTCCCTCCGCCGTTGTGTGGGTGCCTTTGTGCGCCGTCCACACCTACACTGCGCATGCCTGGCAGGGCACCGCTGATGATGATTGAGACAGGATGCCCTAGGGATTGGCCAACAAAAGAATTCATCACGAGATATCTTCGCGTTCCCCCACAATTTTCATCTTCCCTTTGGGGAACCCTGAGTACCACACCCAAACAGCGCATACCTGGCCAGGCACCACTGATGGTGATTGTGGCAGTATGCTCCTAGGCAATGGCCAACCAAAGAATCCATCACGAGGTAGCTTCGCGTTCAGTCACCGTCGTCATCTTCCCGTAGGGGAACCCTGAGTTGTATTCTAGCCATTTCTCCTCTCCTCTCTGAGCTCATATCCTTTCCGGGATTGCGCAACAAAAGGCAGCACCTGCGGCTCCATGCACGATAATGCGAAGCAGTTTGGGGTTACAGACGTGAGGGTAGCCGCTGCCTACTCCGCTGGGTCCGCCACTGTAGCTGTACGCCACTGTATACATGACGCGCGCGTGCTCCGCTTCCCTCATTCTCCTGCCGTAATGCAGCGATCGAACTAAAAACTAATGGGAACTCGAGTCGACCCCATGGCTGCTTCGCATCCTACTCAGGTTTCTCCTACAGGAAGATTGGGAATTTTTTTTTCGCAAAACGTTTCTCCCCAATTTTAAGCAAATGTTCAATATTTTTCTGACATTATTCCCTATCTTAACTACCTCCTATCAATGGGGACCACAAGCAGACTGGAAAATGCGGCCTCATTTTTTGAAAACTCTAATATTGCAGGAGATTTTATAATGAACGCTCATGAAAAGACCGTTTTCCGGTCCAGAAAAGTCTTCAAAAACAATCCATGTGTAGTGTTTAATTGGGACTATAACTGACGCATTCAAGCGGATATTGGTTTACGCAGAGAGATTCACAGAATATTACACTTAGATCTTTTTTAAGGACGAACGTCCTGGTGGATTTCGCCCTGCTTGAGTGTGTGCCCAGCGGACCTGTGAACGTGATGTTAAGAATGTTGTTTTAAAGATGCTTACATGACTTCTAGTAAATTCTGGGCGGTGGTTCCACGGGGTTTTCTTCAGCAATGGTATACAATGGTCTTTATGAGTACAACTGAAGCAAGTCTTTTAGAATTTTCATAGCATCTCACGTAGTTTCAAAATGGCATGTTGGTGGGAAGAACAGTGTGGCTTGACCAGTAAAATGTATCTAAGGCGAAAAGCACGAGTCGCTCAATTTTCTGCACCCCCCCCCCCTTTAAATCAGCGACTACAACCACGGAGATGGCTTCCTCAAAGCCAACCCATGGTAAAAAATTAGCCGAGAAAAATATAAACTTTTTTACGTATATGATTTCGAAAGCACCATTGAACCATTCCAAATGCCTGGAACTGCTTTGAACGGTCATTCGGGAATGAATTTGGCTTCTTGCTATGTAAATTGATGTCTTTCGTGGTCTGCTACTGCTTAGTCTTTCTACTTCCTTCAATCAGTATTCAACTTGTCGTTCTGGTTATTATTTAGGTGTCGATATATTGGAAGGTTGCACTGCAATAATTAATTTTTTCTGCCGGCCTCATCAAACACGTTGGCCCTTTTTTAGCTTGCTTACTTTCAATTACTGTGTTCTATTTCGGTTCAGCCCTAGCTACTATATACTATGCTACTATGCTATAAAATTTCCATCTCACGCAAAGCCTTTACAGGATTACTACATTTTTTTAAATATGCTTTTTGGTGGTTTGATGGTCGCATTTCGATTATACAGTAGAGCCTCGCTCTTACGGTCCTCAGAGCTGCCTTTTCCCGACTTCTACATTGGCTTTGTCTTGTCCCTGCGCAGTCAATGTATTAAAGTCCTCACTCTTACGTCGTTGCTTAGAGTACGTTCCCGGAATATTCATCACAACAACCACCTTTTTGACGTTTGACGAGCTTTGGTGAGGCTAGGCTTCGGAACTTACTCCATGAACCCGCACGCGGGTTCTATTCGTCACCACTAGATGAATAAATTACTCTATGCTATCACCATCATCACTGCACTTAAAACCGAAGCTTCATTTCGGAATGCGGGAAGCACGTGTTTGCCATAAAATCCCCACCGCAAGAATAGCACGAGCTCTCGTCGTCACTGTGCGTTTCTAGATCTGAGGGCAGCGTTGAAGATGCAACCGCTAATTTGTCATGCCTTGATGGCGTCGCGAAAACCACAGGCTTCCTGGACGAAACGCTGGACGCAGCCTTCAGGAAAAGCCTGACACACTAAACGCACTACACTAGCAGCGAGCGCGGAAGAGAGTTGACATCTCGGGTGACCTTGCGTTGCCACGCGTAGTCTTTTCAGAGACCGCAAAAAGCGGCAATTTACAAGGTTGCAAAAATACACGGTTGGAAGTCAAAGCTACACTGTTTTTGTTCATTTTGGAAGCTTTCCTTGCTGCTGCGTTTACTTGGTGCTTAGATTTTGTTTCCTGTTCCGGTGACAAACGTATGAAGTTTGTTTCACTATATCGTGTTTTTTTTTTTTTTTTGTCTGAAGGCCGCTCTCCCATTTCGAGCCTTACGAGTCAAAGCCACTTAGGCTTGGCTTGCGGACTCTACGCGGAAACAAAAATTTCGCCTATTTTTATCACATCGCTTGGCTTTGTTTAGGAATGCACGTGGTTTCTTATGCTAATTTGCCTAAATAAAGAAACGGAATAGCCATTAACATGTACAAAATATTGACGCTATGGCTTTATTATAAAACATGTTCTGTAACATAGCAGATAGCACAATTTTGACGATTGCATAATAAAATATTATTTGTTCCCCGTTACTGGCCTTCCTGTTTTGCAGCGGGACGTTTAAAAAGATAGTGTTTAGCAATCGCATATCTTACACTTGGTGAACAAACGTTCACAATCTAAAGTAGCCTGGTTTCAACTGAAATTGTGGCGCTTTTAAAGGTAACAATAAAAACCAGCAGTGAAAAGTTTTTAAATAGCTTGCAGAATTCCTTTATGCAATCGTTTGTATCCTTCCCGAGGCCACGATCAAATCACCAAGCTTTCTATTTTTTTTTCCGTACAGCGAAAATTTTATTTTTTTTTGTTTTCAATTACATCCCCTCTACCATTTCAAGAAGTTAAGGTAATAATGGTGGGAATAATTTTGAGTTAAACCAATCCTGTAACATTTTTAGATAGCATATCCCTAAAGCAACAATACAGAAATATTTTTGTGCTCAATCGACAATATTATTCGTATTATACTGGTTAAGGTTCTAGGTCATATAATCACGCAGAAATACCTTTTATGGGGACAAAAATAAAAGAATAAAACCACTGTGGTGCCTCTTTATTTCTTCGTAAATTCTTGGTGACGGTATTGATGACACCGCTGACCCCGAGGCCCCAAACATAAGCTAGAACCAACCGTGGCGATGTGTTCTAAAGTGAAAGGTAGAAACCTCAAACGGTGGCCGTCGGAGCCCAGGTCAAGCTCTGGCGGATGGGCTACCTGTCTGTTTACCTGGAAGGGAGCTGCGGAACCGCTCAAGCTAGCAGGGTAAGGTTTAAAAAGAAAGAACCCCGGTCCCCTGCTTTCTTACTATAGGATATGATATTCCCTAAACCCCTAAACCAAATGATCCCGCCCTGAAAAGGGCCCGCATCGAAGTAACTTCCAAAGCTCTTCTTAACATTGATCTCCTAATGAATGACATTTTTTCTCTCTTCCGGATTATACAATCTCTTCACAAAGAAAACCCTCAAAGTGAAAATCAGTCTTCGTTGTTGAAAAAGTCTATGAAAGTCTTGCTGTGAAAAACTACAAGGCGAAAGAACTTACTCGTAGAGATGTGCTGATTGAAGTAAGCCACAAAGAACAGGCCACTAAGCTCCTTTAAAACATTCAATCACACCTCACAGATCCGTAAAATATTCTCAACGCATTATCTCCGAACTCGATCTAATCAACGAAACCGAAACGACATCATTGAAGGACTGCGTGACCAAGGAGTCACAGCAGTCCGGCGCATCACAATAACATGAGATGGCAAAAAGATCAGACGAAAGCACGTATTTTGACCTTTCACAGAACCCTACTACCACAATCCGTGACGGCAGGTTACCTGTGATGTCCCATGGGCCCGTACGTGCCATACCCACGCCGCTGCTACAAGTGCCAGCGTAATGGACACGGTACGAACTCTTGCCAGGGAAGACCAAATTGTGGAAAGTGTGGTAAACTTGACCATCGTACAGACAACTTCAACGCGAGCATCTTCACCTGCCCTAACTGCCATGGACCTCACGCAGCATATACGAGACCATGCGAAACGTTCAAACAAAAAAACAAATGATCAGGTTGAAGGTCAATGAAAACACCAGCATTGGCCAGGACAGGGAGAGGTTGGCACTCTTCAGTTCCGGAAGGTACGCTGACGCTGCTCGCCGGGGAACGGAGCGGCGCTTGGTTTTCGCGGCGACGCACTACAGCTCAGCTGACTTGCTCCCGTCCCTGCCCCCCACTAGGCTGCCTGTGGCAGCTGCACCTGTCACCTCACAACTTGCTGGACCGGCAGTGGTTGAGGTAACCACCGACGCGGATGCAGCGGAGCCACTTTTTTTCCTGCCTCCAAGGTCTCGAGCACTCCCCCGAGCATTGAGAAAATGGAGATGGAGGGAACCGCGCCCTCCCCAAACCTCGCCCGAACACTGGCCTATCCCGCGGCGCCTATGACGCCCTCAGCAGTGATGTCTGAAGAGAAGAGCATCTCAAAAGGCGCTACATTCAGGTCCAAGGAGCCCAGTCTGTCGGGGACCCCCAGAACATCTGGAGATGAAATGGACGTCTGGCCGTACCGGCCTGCAAGGCAGCGCAAGGAACGGCCTCCGGCGTCACACACATAAACACACACACACACACACACACACACACACACACACACACACACACAGACACACACACACACACACACACACACACACACCCACACACACACACACACACACACACACGCACACACACACACACACGTACGCACACACACACACACACACACACACACATACACGCACACACACAAACACGAACACATACACAGACGTACACCAACACCAACACACGCACACTCTCCAATAGATCCTAAATGGCTATGAAGGGAAGACAAAATATCATCCAATGAAACTTCAGAGGCCACCTTACATGTCTTGATTATCTATACGAGTTGCGGCATGCCAGCCAAACAAGTGCCATGCGCTTACACGAGACACATTTCAACAGGAAACATACCAACTTCCTCAACTATTATCTGGTTTTTAGCAGGGACAGGGATGGGTGCCCAACTTCCTCTGGTGGTGTTGCCAAAATTGCCCAAAAATCCTTAGCATGTCATCCGTCTCAGAGAGCAGTGTCCTTGAGGCTGTTGCAATCCGAACGATAATACTCAAGAGGCTAGTAACAATATTGTCCTTATACATCCCTCCGCATTACGGGTAAAAAGTTGTAATCGCGAAATGGTGATAGATTGGTTCATAATCATCATCATCACGAGCCTGCCTACGCCTACTGCAGGGAAAAGGCCTCTCCCATTATTCTCCAGTACATCGGTAAAGTGCTAACTGCGGCCAAGTTAGCCCCTGAAACTTTCTGATCGCACCTGCCCAACTACCTTTCTGCCGCCACCTGCACAGCTTGCCTTCTACATGGATCCACTCTGTTACCCTTAATGACCAACGGGTGTCGTGCCTTCGAAATACATGCCCTGCCCACGTCCATTTCTTCTCCCTAATTTCTACTAATATGTCCATTACACGCGTTTGTTTCCTGAACCACTCCGCTCTCCTCTTGTCCCTAATGTTGCACCTATTATCTTCCGGTCCATTGCCAGCTGAGTCGTTCTCAATTTAAGTTGAACCCTCCTAGTGAGCCTCCAAGTTTCTGCGCCCTAGGTGCCTACCAGTAAGGTGCAGCTATCATACACCTTCTTCTTCAGGGACAATGGTAGGTTGCCCTTCATTAACTGAGAATGCCTGTCGTATGCACTCCACCCCGTCCTTATTTTTCTAATTATCTCTGCTCATGTTTGGTATTCGGGGCACAACTCGGCCTAAGTTCATATATACAGTTACCACTTCCGCAGTTTCGCCTTCTATCTCAAACCGCTGTGCTGTCCCGTGGTTATTGGTAATACTTTGGTTTTATACATATTAATTTTAAGGCCCACGGTTCTACTCTCTTTGTCCAGTGCAGAAAGCACGCTTTCCATTTCGTCCCGAGTTAGTTAGCAAGGAAATGTCATCAACAAATCTGAGCTTACTGAGGTATTCTCAATGAACCTTTACTCCCATTTGTTCGCAATCCAACGTTCTTAATTCTTGTAAACATGCTGTGAATAACATTGGAGAGATTGTGTCGCCTTGTCTGACGCCCTTTCTTAGAGGTATTTTACTGCTCTCCTTATGGAGGATGATGGCAGCTGTGTACCCATTGAAGATATCCTCCAGTATTATATTATGTTCATCAACCCCTTGGTTCTATAAGCCTGAATGACTGCTGAGGTTTTGACCGAGTGAAATGCTTTCTCATAATCTATGAAGGCTATATATAGGGGTCCAGTATACTAAGCGCACTTCTCGATCACCTGATTGATCGTGTGAATATGGTCTATTGTTGAATAGCCTTTACGGAATGCTGCTCGTCCTTAGGTTGACGGAAATCTAAGGTTGCAGAAATTCTGTTAGTGATTATCTTGGTAAGTACCTTTTGGACGACTAACAGTAAGTAGATTAGCCAGTAATTTCTCAAGTCCGTCATGTCACCTTTCTTCTGGATTGTGATGACCTTCGCGTTGTGCCAAGATTCCGGTATACTTGCGGTCCTTAGGCATTCCATGTACAGGTTTGCCAGTTTTTCAAGTACAATTTCTTCGCCATCCTTGCAGAGGTCTGCTGTTATCTGATCTCGCTTTTGTGCAAGGACACAGAAGGTTGGCTGACACAATTTTCACAATTTTTCGATATGAAAAAAGGTTCAGACACTTCCCTAGTATGTTGATTAGTGTGCTTGAACAGCACGGTTGTGTCAGATCCTCTGATCCTGTGTCAGATCTGATCTGTTCCTCAACAGGTGCTTTGCCCACTTTCATTTTCTTCCAAGCCTTTCTTACTTCTTCGGTCATTAATGGAGGGATGTCTATCTCCTCTGAAATACGTTCTCTTTCGGCATCATCCTCGATGTCCCAGATACTGTACAGATTCCTATAAAACTCCTCTGCTACTGTGACAATTTTGTCCCTATTTGTAATGACATTGCCTTGCTTATCTTTAATTGCGCTACATCTGATTTTTCACCATGCCAAGACGCCGCTTCCCTGCTTTCAGGCTACCTTCGTTTTTTACAGCGTATTCGATCCTCTCCATATTGTACTTGCGTATGCCAGCTGTCTTACGCCTATTGATTACCTTCGAAAGCACCGCTAGTTCTATTCTGTAAGCTTGGGTGGAGATTCTCATGGTTTGCCGTTTCCTAATTGGATCTTTCGTCTCCTGGGAATGTTTACCAGTATTCTGTCTAGCCATCGTGCCCCTGACCTCTACTGCCACTTCGTGATAATGCGTGTAGGGTTGTCGCTGTCTTCCTGTGTCATGAAGTATGTTTCCTCGTTAGGAGCTGAATACCGGTTATTACTTTTAGTTCATAGCACACAACCCTTACTCACACATAGACTTAGCTATTGGCTCAGCAGTTCTCTTCTCATATCTAGAATGACAGGTGGACACGAATCCATACGGTAGTGACCACTTCCCTACCTTACTCTCATATATAGGCCGAAACAGTTACCCTTCCCACAAGAAATTCAGTGAAGTGAGATGTAATTGCACTACATCCACAGAAACATCTTAACTACACTACACACCCAATAACACAACTACACATAGAGGAGGCAACCCTAATGGTCACGCCACAGATTCTTGACGCCGCCGAAAAATCAATTCCGCAGTTCTCCAGTGCGCCGCGCAACCAAAGGAGGTCATGGTGAAACGAGGAGTTCAGGCAGGCACCAGAGGCCCAGAACGACGCATGAAGTATCCTTCGCCGATACACCACGTCAGATAACCTGATATCTTTCTAACGAGCGAAGGCCTGGGGGACGCGCGTGGGCAGTGAAGCAAAGAGTTGGTGTTGCTTCTTGACATCTATAAACTCTTACACAGACACACACAATGTCCGGACACGAATAGATAAAGAGACGAGAAGAGAGCGGAGTGGGTCAGGGAATAAACGCGTGTTAAGGACTTATTAGTAGAAACTAAGAAGAAATGGACGTGGGCAGGGCAGGTAAAGCGAAGGCAAGATAACCGTTGGTCATTGAGGGTAACAAAGTGGATCCCTAGAGAAGCAATCGTTGCAGGGGGCGGCAGAAAGTTAGATGGGCAGATGAAATCAAGAAGTTTGCGGGGGCAAATTGGTTGCAATTACCCCGGGAGCGGGGTGATTGGAGAATATTAAAAGCGGCCTTTGCCCTGAAGTGGGCGTAGATAGGCTGGTGGTGATGATGTTGTTGATGATGATGATGATGACATAAACGCAAGGGACATCAGACCCACAGGGTGCCCATGGTTAGTACAACAAGGGACACACTTGAAAACCAGGCTAACACACTCGCCCAATACTTCCAACATGTGTCCAGTAGCGCACTACACTACCTCTTTCATAAAACCCAAAACATGCTTTGAGAAGTCATTGCGATGCAATAATTCATCCACCTCGTCTTATAACACCCCCTTTTCACTTTATTAGGTGAAGGTCGCAGTCAGTACTTGTAAACCTTCAGCTCCAGGTGCAGACAAGATTTCATACACAATGATACAACACTTGCATGCAGGCACACTTGAAACACTCCTTCACCTCTAAAACAAAATATTTCTTTCGGGGCGCCTTCCAGGGTCTTAGAGGGAGGCCATTGTAGTGGCTTTTCTGAAGGAGGGGAAGGACCCTTCCCCTCCCGCAAGTTATCGCCCCACTGCACTGACAAGCTGCCTGTGTAAGCTGCTCGTGAAGATTATTAACATAAGACTGGTGTACTTTTTGCAGTAAAATGATCTTCTCAACCACTGCCAGGCAGGCTTCAGGGTGGGGCGATCCACCAAAGATCAACTTGTCAGTTAGAACCATAGATAAATGATGGGTTTCTACATAAACAATATTGCATGACTATGTTTCGATATCGAAAAAGCATATGGTACAGCATGGCGCTAAGGTATTCTCAGAGATTTGAAATCTTTGGGGATATCAAGTAACATGTTTATTACTCTAGAAAGCTACCTGTATGACCGAAAACTTCGGGCGATAGTACGCTCTGCGCTTTCTCGGGTGAACGTACAAGAAAATGCTGTGCCTCAGGGGGGAGTTTTGACATTTGCGATGGTGTGGCTCATATTGAAAAGGTGATGGGGTCGACATTCCATCTGTTACGATGTGTAAGCGCGAAAGCTGGATTTCTCGCTGACTGTTTCACCTAGTAACGGTGTCCAGTTTAGCCTTAGACACGGTGAGTCGACGTTGCTTCTCGGGCAGCAGTTGCTTCGTCGGCACAACTGCTCTGTGTGAGTTGGTGTTCCTCCCAAGTGAACTAATGCAGCAAAGCGGATGCGCTTAGTACATGACAGCCCTTTGGTGTACGACTTTTCACGCTATTTCGTATGCCCGGCATTTCCAAGAAACGGGCGATCTAGTTTCTCGTGTTTCAATTCTGAGCCTCACAACCAGGAACCCGTAGCTGTCAAAGATAATTTCGTGTACCCTTTGCGTCATGGCCGAAGATTTTCTTTGAAGCAAGGTTTTCGCACAATGGGCCAAATAAAAGTTTTCTGTTGAAGCTTACGAAAAAAATTCTCCAAGCTTGCGCTAGTTGCGCAAGGCTTGCAAAAAGGCAGAACTGGCGGCCCCTTTTCATTGCAAATGTCCCTTTTGTACCTTACAGCGATTTTCGAACGTTGCACTGAAACTACTCCAAGCCTGGCAGTTCCGGATTGTTTGAAAAGTCCGCAGCCTTTTCATCTATCCCAAAATTGGGCAGTGTACGCACGTACTAGAACTCTCGCGAACAGGCTTTGCTAACTCGGCTTCGCTAGTGCGAACTAATCGTTGGTGCACCCCACTCGAGGAGCGAAAGCACTTGAAGTGGTGAGCATAAGAGCACGCCAGAGGTTGCAGCACAAATGTTGCGCAGATTGTTATCTAAGCTCGAGCTGGCCGACGCTGGGCGCTCCTCACGAGGCGCACACGCTCTGGCACTCAGTATATTATGCGAGCTACTATCATGGCGAAATTCCACGCGCAAGCCTGGACAATGGACGATTCGGTTATACTCGAGAAGTTAAAGCATTTCACTTCGCAACCTAACAGTCACCGGTGACTCCTAAGGGAGCCATGCCTTGGCTAGCGAAGCGACAGGAATGCTATGAACAGCTGCCCAATGGGTTGCAAGGCAACCCGAGTTCATGTCATCGCTCCGAGAGGTCTTTTGGTGCGGCGTAAGGATAACGCTCCGCTTGAACAGCTTTTCTGATAATACATACTTGTGGGTTTACAAAACCATGTGTTTCAAAAAAATTTAGTTTCTGTCGTTTCATTTACTTGTACATAAGATAACCCTGACTTTGGTACTACATACATAGTGAAGCTAAAGAAATCAACCCCGTTTCAATTCTAATTATAAGTATATGCAATCCCACATTACAATTCTAATGTGCACGGTAACTTTTTTCTGGATTCTGAGGAACGTATATTTTGGTACAAAACCTATTTTCGAAAGGAATTTTACGCCCAATACCCCACACTTGTTACATAGTTTGTATTTAGATTATGGATGAGTTATTAAACTCAATAAAAACCGGTGACTTGATCGAGGCTAAGTTTCAAATAAAACTGGCGAACTTGAGTTTTGTACATTTATTATTGAAATTGATAAACGTACAAAAGAATATGAAAGTTTGGCATGAGATCTCTCAAGATTACAACGGCTCCATATTTATGGTTTCTAAGGTTTTTGGAATACACTCACCTTTAATCGTAACCTCCACAGAATCCATATCACTTGCGCTCGATTGAATACAGATTACCGCTTTAAAAGATAAAACAAAATGTAACTATGTGTGCCCTTTCTGTCGCCTAACACACAACCCATTGAAATCTTAAATACACACTAACACATCCAAAATTCAAGGCATACTGATAGTAACTGTAATACATAACGGTATACCAAGTGGCTGAACTTTGTTCACAATAAGCAAGCAAAATGTTTGCGAATATTCGTTATGGTATAAATGATACGAGTGGAATGATGTTGTTTGCAATCCTGTGCAGAGGCCTTTATGTGAAATGCCATACAGTGAGAAGCATAACACATTGCGTATTGGTGTAGCAATATTTGAATTAGATGGGGCAATAGAAAAAGTGATATATTTAAAGAGTGACATTTTATTTTATGTGGTTGTTCAGCGAGTTTTTTTAATACGGGGTAAGTGACCTTGCTGCTTTGGAGCACAGTTTGGTGCCTAAACTCTTCCGACAGCCTGAGGCGAAACTCAGTTTATTGCTGAGAAATATATCCTTGAAGCGTGAGTTCACCTTATTTTATGCCTAGCATTTTGGCTTCGTTTCTGCTTCATTCCCGCGAGCTTTAATTAAAACCCTGAATGTAACGAAAACCTGCATTTAAGGAAAAATCGAGAACTTATGTCAAGTTGGTTACATGCAGGTTTAACTGTGGTTGCAAATGTATTTGAGAGAACACATAGGATAGTCGGATGAAAAGCATGATTCGTGGAGTGGAAGTTGTGGTCCGTAGACTTTCGAGAAGTGTTGCGTCATGGTGTTTTGAGTGCCTTACATGTAATTAGTGTGTAGACTACAAGTGTGCCCTCGCCCAACTTGCTACCCAGGGGTGTTGAGGACTCACCGAAGAAGTACAAGTGTCAATTGCATGTAACCTATCCGTAGCCTAGGTAAAGTCACTTACGTGTGTCGCTTGTGTTTGCGTGTTATAATTCGGCTTAAACATGAATTTCTAAGCAAGTAATCTGTTGTGTTTTTGGTGATCCCAGGTTTCCTGCCAAGATTTTACAAAGAACACTTGGTAACATTGCTTTCAGGTCGAAGTAGGGGACACAAGGTAAATATACGCTGCCTCAGAGGGTGGCTACAATGGCATTCCGTTCAGAAATTTTGTTCTTCCAAATACTGCTAAGTGCCGAAACCCAGGAAACAATTATTCGGAGGTTTGAGATAAGGGCGGTTCTTGGTGTTTTAATTAGCTGGTTGAGAACACTTTTTTGTTTTGCAGTGCCGGAAAGCTGCAACTACCACTACAGAGTCTGTAACGATTACGGAATGTTGTACTTTAGCTTGTTGATGGGTTATACTGCAAATGAAATGCAGTCTGCTTCTTCTGTAAAAACAGTGCAGTTTGTTATAGGTCCTTGAATTGTAAAAATAGGGACCATGGGCAGCACAAGACATCGCAGAAAGAAGACTTGGATACATCAGTGTAAAATCCTGGGTACAGGTATTTGTTGTTTAATATATAAAAGGCTGTGTTATTTTTTTCTACACGTGTTTCGCTGGTAAATATATTTGAAAGAAATATCACAAGAAGTATTGGGCACGTACTAAGGTGAAACAATGGAGGACCTCATGCAGTCATTCAAGAAAACCACTAGCTCCTCTGCTTCTGAGTCTCGAAGTGGAAAAACCGTGTATCGAAGGTTGTGCTGGGCACAAATGAGCGCACAAGATGCTTACGATAGACAACATCAGTGATTTTTTTCATTAGGTCACCCTGATGGAATCGCCTGTTTTGAACTAAGAATTGGAGGTCATTGCTGGATTAGTAGCTGTTTCACGTTTGGAAGACCTATTATCGCTCCACTATTTGAATAAGCTATGTATCCTGTAGCAGCCAAATGGCGATTTTTCTACTACCAGTTCTTTTGGTACGGAATGGACCTTCTACCACGTAATATCATCACGCACGTCACCAAGAATATTCATCTTCTCTGCCTGAAATGAGGAACATCAGCCGTTTTTTCATGAGTAAATTCTCGTCATACACTAATTCGAAAAAAGGAGAATACACGTTATTCACAGCCAATGTTATTATTGGAAGCATGAAGGAAAAGGTTGGTAAAAAGGCTATTTCCAACCGTTATTTCTGCTCTCATGTTCAAATGAGAAATAGAACTCCAAAGTAAAGGGTACCTTAGGGTTCTCTCTAATCCGGGGATACTGGGAAATCCCAAAACGATGCCGCAAGTCCTACGCAGCTGGGCGACGACATTATCGATCAATAGACCATTTATTCCTATGATGAAATCCTCCTGAAGTCGCAGCGTTTGCCGTTGGAAAATCATGCTCCTAGTTCTTACAAAGCCAAATGGACCACATGCCCATTATAGTATTGTTCACCACAGCTTTTGCTCCAACATTATAAAAAGAGGCCACTTCTTCATATTAAGACATAAGCACCAAGTGCAACGATTTACATCTTTTTATGCCGTGTACTGCAGGAATGTACAGTGAGGTTTTTTAACCCAAATTATTTTCAATCTTCCAAGAGTGGTTTAGCCATTGGTATCAAAAATTGAATCCCTCCGCTTAGAATTGCGAAAGAAGTTAATAACTACATGAATGGTAATTGAAAATACAATTTTCAAACACAATTTTTTCGATATATTACTCTCTAATTGAAATTAAATGTTTGAAAATGGCTAACAGCAGTACACGGTTGCCGTTGCTCTTTAGTACACCTGCGTATATAAAGATAAAAAACAATAATTTTTGGCATTTGTCGTGCTGACACTAATAATCTATTAGGATAAAAAGGCTCCATGCGAGTAACTTGACAGAAATTGTTTGAAGCGCACAGTTTGTTGTGAGCGAATTGCTTAACACGGCGGGTAAACAGTGGAACATCCCTGGCACACCAAGCGGACTTCAAAATTACTGAAAGATGACAAACAAATGACGATAGCTCAAGCAGTACCTACAAAAGGTAGTGCGTACGTGCATTGACGGTACCCTTCTCAACGGTGGACAAGTTAACAAAGCGAGGAAATTACTTCAGAGGAGAATTACGCACCTTCAAATATGATCCCAGTAGGAAACACTAGACTCTAAAAAAGGGAACACGCACCTACAGAAACCTCAGATGTCAAACACTCGTGGTCGGTAAAGGTGCAGCTAATCGTGTTACATCTTTCGAGATAGAAATGGGTGTCGCGAAAATGCAGTGACGGTTGCACAAATCTTTTGAATGTGGCAAAATATATAACCTAATTAGGAAAGTAGCGAAAAACGTTTTTCGTACCTCTTTCTTTGAATCAGGAGGATAACAGGGTATTGTGGCGCAATTAAGTACAGAAAAAAAGAAAGGTGTCCTAGAGGGTGAGGCAGTTGCTCGTGTATTGAATGCCGTCTGGGTTCTATCTATGGACGCACGTCAGAAACAAACACAGGGAAACACCGGGGTAAAGACATTAGGCTATTTACAAATAAGCAAATATGGCGATATGTAGCGTATGTTTTAGCTACGTGTTCTCTTTCTCGAAGATGAGTTGGGGCTGAAGCATAGTAAATTAGAAAAGAAGGTGCAAGATGCAACCGGAGATATTAACGCTATAATAATGATAGGGGTATTAGAGCCTTTGCAAATCCTTATCATTAAGAAGTCTTAAGTGTCATTTCAATATAAACTAATATTTTAGTTCAGTATTCTATTGAAAACATGCATACTTTATCCTTGCGCTGTCTATGATATATTCTGTTCCTGTTTCTCGTAGGCTAAAAAGTTACAGTTCATGGGTCTTACTGCATACAACAAACGCAAGAAAAATGTTGGGCTTACCTACAAAAGCCACACTAACAACGCAAAACGCTATCTTCATAGCGGGGAGTTCCCGTTACAAATGTCCAGACTCTGCGAACAGTAAAATAATAAATTTTAGCCGCTTTAAAATAGTTCTGAGTAATCCAGCAACCGTCGCCAATGCTATTGGCCCGGCCGTTGTATCAAGTGATTTCGTCAGAAGTGCGTGCAAGGGTGTCATAGCTACTGAAAGCTATTAAAAACATAATACTTGGGTCGCGCGGCTCAAGTTTCTAATTTCATTGTTCTTGCTCATATGACAAGTTATCAGAAGCTCAAAAACAAATACTTACAAAAGTTTACAAATAAATAATTAAAATTGAAGCGAAATTTTTGTCAACAATCCCTAAAGGTCATTAGAAAAGTGGCATATTGCAATCTGTATTTTTTTGCTGCCTCCAGGGTTGCGAAGTTCGCTTTTACATTTATACTGTTGCACATGCAAAAAATTGTGAGGAGGGATAACTGCATTCTCGCACAGCCATTAGTGGGAGCCTGCCTACAGCCAACGACACAAACACGTTCGAATAACTTTATACTGAAGAAAGAACAGCGAAAAGGACGGGATGAAAGAACCGAGAACAAAAGACGGGCGCTAATATTGTACTCGGCCAGTATGTCTTTTATCAGAAGACCCCAATGTCAAGAAATGTCTTCGTCGATTTCACACTTGTGATTTAAAAATGCGGAAATTGGGTTCGTCTGCTTTGTTGCTCGCTACCGATAACTGCGCTTTGCCGCTCCATTGTGCATTTCTGCATTACAAGGGACAAAAACAGCCAAAGCGATCTTTCTACTCTGACTGCGTGCAAATACAAATTCAAAGGTCGGTTTTTCAGAATACTAAGAATTGGGCAGGGCGTAATATATCTCGGCACTGTTTGCGTAGCAATGGCGCACGAAAGCTTATACAGATATTAAAAACTTCACAAGTCTGTCAAATTTAAAAGTTTCTGTTTTCTGCAATTGTAATGTGTGTTTCCACGAATAAAAGGTGATAAAAAACTACAGGGGCTTCTTCGCCTACTGTATTGCAGAACAAATGGCGAAAATGGCGACAAAAGCGTAACTGAAGTTGAAATAGCCTTGTTTAGGCAGAAAACCGCAAATGATCTGCTATTCATCAAAGTAGCATCAATCGGCACACTACGCCCAATGGGTGACACATATTGGGAAAATCAAAGGCTACCACTGGCCGGAACAAGCCAATACGATGTATTTAGGCCCGCTGCCGGAATAAGACAGCCTATGAATTTTTTGTACGCGAAATATTCTTGTGGTTTACGGTTTTATCAAAACCTTTCGCGCGAACTAAAAATGCCTGAAGATTGCTCTACATCCTAATGCAAAATCTGTTCGCAGCACGAACTGCTGTCTTCTCGGTCACGGCGAATAGCTGCTGCGTCTCCGAAATCCATCGCGTGATCACCAAAACCGCTTCGTCGCAGGCTTGTGTGCCGATATCTCGCAACGCGTCGCCGCCGCAGAGCACGTAACAGTAAATTGTGCATCATCCTCCCGCGCAAATGTCATGTGTTTGGGGTGAGCCACGTAACGAAGAGAACGCGAAGTACATCCACCAGTCGCATCACTCGTTGTCCTCACTCTCGCTTGAGTGCTGCAGTGCGCTAGGCGACACTAACTCATGGCGTTTCTCTACGGAAGCGATGGTCAGTGTTTGCGTCAGCGGCGCGATCTGCACTTTAGAATGGTACCGCGAACTGCGCCTCAGGAATTCAACGCGCCTCATCATTAAGCGCAAGACTCCCAGCGTTACTACTGGCGGGGATATACACCATTGCGATCAAGTACGTCCGCTCGTGCACAGAGTGACAACGCTGCAAGTCTCTTGCTCAACATCCTATGGGAGCATTGCAGCCACGGCCGTGTCCAGCATGACCTTTTGACCGTGTTCGAATAGCATGTCTCACTGTCTCCTTCTCACACTTTCGCGATTGGTTGCCGCCGCGGATTGTCTCGAGCAAGATCAGTATTATGCCTTCCCTCTCACAATTTTTTCACACATTCTTAAGTCTTTGTCTTCCTGCCTCCCCTCGCTCAGTTGGGACAATAACACCGATGCCAATACAGTAACGTTGTATGCATGAATGTACGCAGATGTAGTTGTTCATATATATTGACGCGGACTAGGCATTGGGTGTGTTTGTTTATGTTTTGTTTTTACTGCCCGGCCGCGCCCAGCTGTGTTATCGGTGTCCCAAGCGAAGCGTGTGTTCCATTTTATATTTTTAGGCAGCACGGGTTATCTCATTGTGATACGAAGAGCGTTTCGCGGTAACGGCACAAGCATCGAAAAATCTTCTGTGATCTACAATGTTGTAGATGTAAATCGACGGTTCGAGAAGTACTCCCGCGAAAGGTAAAAGCCTCCAGAGCACCCGTTGCGGTTTCCGCCTCTGTATTCTTTGAGTTGTTTGTGAAGCACACGTTCGCTCCAATAAATGTATTTTCCTTCAAGACAACTGCATTGTCTTTGGCTTCATCACAGCTGGTAAGGTGTGGGGACGCACCCTTAATGCTCCCTACGACCAGTGGAAGCCGCCAAGTCAGTCCAACTGGAGCGAGCCGCCGACTGCAAGGTTTAATGCCCGGGTTCGGTGTTCTGCCAGAAGGGCTCAAGAGAACGAACGCTGCAACCAACACAATGAAGCAACAAGCCACTCCTTCCTGCCTCCTGCAGCAGTCCAGGAAACCACCATCGTTACGGGGAGAATGGTGAAAGTCCCCGAAGAATGGTTGGAGAAACTTTAGCGCGTCCGCATCTTCACCTCGTCAGACGATGAAGAAAATTTCCGGCATGTCTTCTTTTACTTAGAAGATGCAGCTCGAATCTGGTTCGAGAACTATGAGATCTCTTTGACAGACTGGAGTTCATTCAAAAGCGAGTTCCTTAAGACTTTCACTACCGTGTTGAGAAAAGAACGAGCTACGCTTTTGCTTGAAACTCGAACGCAGCACGCAAACGAAGGAGTGGTGATCTTTGTTTAAGAAATGAAGCGCCATTTTGCCGTGTGGACCCTGAAATGATGGAAAAAAACAAACTGAGATTTGTTATGTGAGGAGTAGAGCAAGAACTTTTTGCTTGCCTTGTAAGCCACCCCCCTGAAACGGCGGAAGAATTCGCGTCTGAAGCAGCCGCGATGGTGACGACGATAGAAAAGGGCCCGTCTCCCAGCGAGGGGTACTCGAGTAAATGCTTCGCATAGGGGGTGGGTGTACTGCGTTAACGTTTAGTGTTTGGGGAGTTGGCGGTAGTGAATGCGTTGTATCAGCAGCTTCTTGACGTAGTTTGAATGAGTCAAGGATATAAGGCGCGTTCGTAGCCTTTCATTCTGTGTCGGCTTTGTGGCGCAGTGCGTAGAGCACCATGTACCTTGCGTTCCGCCCGCAGGGTCGTGGGATCGAAACCAGGCGCCGGTAAGTAATATTGTTTTATATAGTGTAGGGGGAGGGTGCGGACCTGTTGTTGAGAGCGAGGAGGGTAGCATGATGCGGGAGAGGAGAAGTGCGCGAGAGGGCGCACCTGGAACGGCTGTTGCGGACGCCGAGGCAAGCCAACGCCGGGTGACATCGTGAGTTAAAGAAATGCTCTGCATTTAATACGAACGAAGCAGTACTACCGCCCTGTCAACGCCCTGTTCTTGGAGACCATCGGTTCCGCAACTGCAAGCTCCGATACATTGCGGGAGACCATCCGAGCAGTGGTCAGGGAGGAGGAGCTTCGGAAGCTTTTTCAAATTGCGCCGCAACCTCAAGTGCTTCCCTGACCGACGTAATCCCAGAAGAAGTCCAGAACACACAGGTAACTTCTACGATGTCGGAAGCACCCCACGAACCACAAGCAATGACCTACTCCGCGGCTGTTCGTCGACCCCGGCCTGATCCAACCCGTTGACAAGAAGATCTTCCGTACCACCGCCCACTGTCGCCCGCATGACCCCATGCAGCCCAAGACCAGAACACCAGGAAGACGGACGTCTGGCGAACCCACGATAATCGTCTGCTGTGCTACCACTGTGGAGAGGCCGACCACATTTACCGTCGCTGCCCCTACAAGAAGCTCGGGTGGCGACTGCTCTCCAACACGTATTCAAGAGTCCCCACTGTACCGCCGCCCACTATCGCCCGCCCGACACCCTGCAGTCCGCAACCAGACGCCGAGTAAGACGGAAGTTTTGTGACCAACGGATAATTGTCCTCTATTCTACCACCGTGGAGAGGCCGATACATCTACCATCGCTGCCCATACAAGACACTCGCACTTCGTGGTTTCTCCATCGACGCATTTCTCCCTCTCCCTGGGCAGCGACCACATGAGATCGACGACTACCTAACTCAACCCAGCCGTGGCCCAGCCCGTTGCCGCCTTTCGCCATCGCCCTACCCATAACAATGTTGGAGCAGCAGTACCAATGATGACTTCGCACGTGGAAGGCTCCCCTAAAAGCATCAACTTCTGCAGGTAAAGTTGCACGACAGCGGAAAATGAAAACCTTCCAAACACGCAACGACTCGCCGAAGACCACGATTAACAAAATGCCCTCAGCCCGACGACCCCATTTAACTCGGACGTGAGTCCCGAACACGACGACAACGACTCGAAGCGATGCGTACCCCACATGGCCAAGCCTGTCGCTGAGAATACGACGATAACGACGACTCATAATGACGCAACGCCAACACGCACAACCCGAGATACGATGCCCTGACGCACCCGAAACTCTAGGTAACTGGCGTCTGACATCCAGTTGTACGTCGCCGCCTTTCGCCATCGCCCTACGCATAACAATTTTCGAGCAGCAGTACCAATGATGAGTCGCCCTCGCCAATGTATTCGCCTTCGCCAACACGGGAGTCGACTACTCAGTAATGAGCGGGTAATTAGCACCCAAGCTGAGGAAAGTTACGACACCCTGGGACGGACAAGTTCATAGGTTTTTCCTCCCATCACTCCATGGCTCCGTAACCAAACCCTGAACACGGTGCTGCTTTAAGGATTCTCGATGATCATGTTAACCTGCCACCCCGCGCAAGCTTGATGATCCCCATCTACGGCGAAGGTGCTGTTGCTGACGTCTACCCTACCGTAGAGAGTGACCAAAGGTTGCTCCTCGACGGCGGTGTCTCCGTCGCAAGAAGCATTGCACGCTTTAGGCAACGCCAATCCCAAGTTTTGGTAACTCATTCCCGCGAGGAATAAAAGCATATAAACAGGCGCGCTGCAATTGCACTCCTCGAAGAAATGCAAGAAGCAAGTGACTTTATCGTGGTAGCCGGCATTGAACGCGCACGCGAAAATAGTTTCAAGCTTTCGAATCACCTTGACGTGAATCTGGCGTTACTGCAAGAAAAACGGAAGAAATAATCAGATTTGCTGCGTCGCCACAGAGTGCTTTTCGTCGAAGTCAAAACTAGGTCAGATACCTCTAGCGAAGCACAAAATAATAACCGAATAGGGAGGCCGACCTACCGGACAGACACCGTACCACGTCTCTTCGAACGAGCGGGACGCCATCCGGACTCAAGTCGACGACTTTCTCTGCGACGATATTATACAGAGATTGAAAAGCCCCTGGGCGGCGCCGGTCATACTGGCGAAGAAAAAAGATGGCACATTAAGGTTTCGCATTGAATACCGACGACTGAACAAAATCACCAAAAAGGACGTGTACCCCCAGCCAAGAATCGGCGACACCCTCGACCACCTCTGCCACGCGAAGTACTTCTCATGGATAGATCTCAAGACCGGCTAATGGCAAATTGAAGACTGCATTTATAACCTCGGACGGCCTATAGGAGTTCAAGCTGATGCCGTCGTTGTGGTATTCGCCCGAACTATCGAGGATTACCTTTCAAGGTTGGAGTCTGTTCTCGAGGCCATTCGTAGGTCTGGGTTAACACTGAAGCCTGAAAACTGCCGTTTAGCGCACGAGGAACTCAAGTTCTTGGGGCACTTAATCAACGCCGTAGGAGTCCTGCCTGACCCGGCAAAACCTTCAGCCACAGCCAACTTCCCAAGATCCAAAGACAGAAAGGCGTGCGAAGATTTTCGGACTCTGCGCATAGTACTGGCCCTTCGTCGCAAACTTCGCAAGCATTGTACAGCCACTCACACGCTTGACGAAGAATATCACCCTTTTAAACTGGGAAGACGCCAAAGAAAAAGCATTCTGGGAGCTGCATCACGCCCGTGCTCGCTCATTTCGACGAAAACGCCGAAACAAAAATGCACTCGGACGCCAGTAATATATGCTTGGGGGCCGCCTTCGTCCAAAAGCAAAGCGGTTGCGAGAAAAAAATCGCCTATACAAGCCGTGATCTGTCGAAGGAGGAGAAAAACTACTTAGCCTCTAAGAAAGAGTGCCTCCCTAATATGAGGGCCATTTCAAAATTTCGCCCATACGTGTATGGTAGACGACTCAAAGTTTTGACAGACCACCATGCTCTGTGTTGGCTAGCTAATTTGAAGGCCCCAATGGGCTTTTTGGGTGGTGGAGCTTGCGGCTGCAAGAGTTCGACATTACAATCGTCTATAAATCCGACAGGAAATACTCCTACGCCGACTGCCTTTCCCGTGCTTCCGTAGTCTAACCACCACTACAACAAGACACCGATGAAGACAGCTCGTTCATCGGAGTCGTGACTGAGAGCGATCTAGCCTCTCAAGAGCGTGCAGACTCCGACTTGCGCGTCATAATCACCTACCTCAAAGGATGCAACGTCACCGTGCCTAGGACTGTCAAACGTAACCTACCAGCATTCAGCCTAAAAAACACCGTCCTCGTGAAGAATTTCAGCCCCTGTACGACACGAAATATTTTCTTCTCATCACGGCAGATGTTTGTGACGAAATTTTGGAAGCGTGCCACGACAACCCGTCTTCCGCACATCTCGCACAGCTCGCACAATTGGAAAAATCAAGGCGAAATACTACTGGCCCCGCCTTACATCCAATGTCACCCGCTACGGCCGGAGCTGCCGTGACAGCCAGCGACAAAAAACGCCGCCTACGAGACCCGCCAGACTTCTGCCGCCAATCGCCTCCCCATCGCGGACCTTCTAGCAGATGGGAACAGACCTTCTAGGGCGGTTTCCTACGTCGCGATCAGACAACAAGTGGATTGTCGAAGCGACATACTACATCACGCGCTACGCAGAGACCGCCGCTCTTCTTAGGGGCACTGCACAAGAAGTCGCGAAGTTCATAAACCAAGTTGTGATGCGACACGACGCCCCTGAAGTCCTAATCACGGACCGCAGAACGGTCTTTACTACGGAGCTGATGCAAGTATTTTTACGCTACAGCAACATGGATCCCCGAAAAAGTACTGCGTACCACCCCCAAACGAACGTACTAACGGAACGTTTTAACAAGACGATTACGGATATGCTGTCTATGTACGTCGATGTTAACCATAAGACCTGGGACGAAGTGCTCCAGTATGTCACGATTGCGTACAACACGGCTATCCAAGAAATTACGCAGATGACACCGTTCGAGCTTGTCTACGGAAGACGCCCAAACACGATGCATTACCCCATGCTTCCGCACGTAGAAGACGACGACCTCAACGTCAACGACCTAGGATACCTTCAGAGTGCTGAGCAGGCCTGCCACCTCACTCGAGCTCGTACAACGGACCAGTAACCGGTGGATGCCAGCCGCCACAACCCCGGACGCCGAGATGCCGAGTACCACCCAGGGGATCGTCTGTAGGATTGGACACCCACCCGACGACGCGGAATCAGTGAGAAGCTTCTGCGACAGTATTTCGGACCCTGCCGGATTCTACGACGTGTTGGGCACCTTACGTACGAAGTGATCCCCGATGGTGATTCCGGCACATCCCGACGACGCACACGACCCGACGACAGCCACGTGGTGCGCCTGAAACCGTAGTGGGCAAGATGACGGAGTTTTTTGTTGTTGTTTGTTCGGACTGCCGTTTAATTTTCGCATTGGGTCGATGCACTCTTAGAGGGGGAATAATGGCGTGAACTAGGCATTTGGTTTATTTGTTTATATTTTTTTACTGCCCTGCCGCGGCCTGCTGTGTTATCTGTGTCAGAAGCGAAGCGCGTGTTCAATTCTTCATTTTTGTGCCGCACGGGTTATCTCATTCTGATACGGAGAGTGGTTCGTGGTAACTTCACTAGCCTCGAATAATCTTCTTTGATCTGCAATGTTCTAGATTTAAATAGACGGTTCGAGAAACACTCGCTCCAAATGGTAAACGCCTGCAGAGCCGACGTCGGGGTATCCGAATTGCCAATGCTCGCCCGCACACGTCACTTTGTTGACTGCTGCTTCGTCGCCTTTGTATGCCTAAAGTTTTTATGGGAGTACAAGTTCACTCCAAAAACCTTGTTTTCCTTCAAGACAACTGCGTCGTCTTTGGCTTCGTGACAATAAATATTTATTTATTTATGTATAAATATATATATATATATATATATATATATATATATATATATATATATATATATTTATATATATATATAAAAAAATAATGTAACGTCACTAACGGTAAAAATAGTCTAACCATTCCCCTATGTCTTCTTTGGCATTGTAGACTGCCGGCATTTCTTTCTGTATATATATATATATATATATATATATATATATATATATATATATATATATACAGAAAGAAATGCCGGCAGTCTACAATGCCAAAGAAGACATAGGGGAATGGTTAGACTATTTTTACCGTTAGTGACGTTACATTATTTTTTTATTATTAATTACGTGAGAAAGAAAGAAAAACACGCGCCCAGAGTGGGGACCGAACAAACGCCTTTCCATTAGATCTCGAATGCCTTACCAATTCGGCTATCTGGGCGACTGTGTTCTCCTTCACTTTCTGGGGTATTTATATTTTCTACAACTGTATCTGACACTTGAGGGTGGTAGCCAGCGCCACTCAGACTACACGGGGAGAAGGGGACGTTCTTTTCAACCCCCGTGGCGTGACGCGAACGTCTACAGCCTGTCATAAACGGGTAACTGGCGGGAAACCCTCTTATGCTACCTTGGCATCAACGCTGCCAGAACCGAGGCCCTCGCTAAGCTTTCGCACGATAATAGGGTTTGGAAAATGAGGGGCTCGTTAGAAAATACAGAAAGAAATGCTGGCAGTCTACAACGCCAAAGAAGGCATAGGGGAATGGTTAGACTATTTTTACCGTTAGTGACGTTACATTATTTTTTTAATATTATTTACGTGAGAAAGAAAGAAAGAAAAACACGCGCCCAGAGTGGGGACCGAACCCACGCCTTTCGATTAGATCTCGAATGCCTTACCAATTCGGCTATCTGGGCGACTGTGTTTTCCTTCACTTTCTGGGGTATTTATATTTACTACAACTGTATCTGACACTTGAGGGTGGTAGCCAGCACCACTCAGACTACATTCGAGATCTAATCGAAAGGCGTGGGTTCGGTCCCCACTCTGGGCGCGTGTTTTTCTTTCTTTCTTTCTCACGTAATCAATAATAAAAAAATAATGTAACGTCAGTAACGGTAAAAAATAGTCTAACCATTCCCCTATGCCTTCTTTGGCGTTGTAGACTGCCGGCATTTCTTTCTGTATTTCCTAACGAGCCCCTCATTTTCCAAACCCTATTATCGTGCGAAAGCTTAGCGAGGGCCTCGGTTCTGGCAGCCTTGATGCCAAGGTAGCATAAGAGGGTTTCCCGCCAGTTACCCGTTTATGACAGGCTGTAGACGTTCGCGTCACGCCACGGGGGTTGAAAAGAAGGTCCCCTTCTCCCCGTGTAGTCTGAGTGGCGCTGGCTACCACCCTCAAGTGTCAATTACAGTTGTAGTAAATATAAATACCCCAGAAAGTCAAGGAGAACACAGTCGCCCAGATAGCCGAATTGGTAAGGCATTCGAGATCTAATCGAAAGGCGTGGGTTCGGTCCCCACTCTGGGCGCGTGTTTTTCTTTCTTTCTTTCTCACGTAAATAATATTAAAAAAATAATGTAACGTCACTAACGGCAAAAAATAGTCTAACCATTCCCCTATGCCTTCTTTGGCGTTGTAGACTGCCGGCATTTCTTTCTGTATTTCCTAACAAGCCCCTCATTTTCCAAACCCTATATATATATTTATATATATAGTAGAACAGAAAGATACGGGACGAGGGACTCGGTAAAGATACATATCAAGGTTGCAGTAATATTGCCTGTGCTATTCGGCGTTTTCCGAAATATTTAATAGTGCCGAATGACGTGTGTTTGTCACGTTTCTTTGATACATTGCTCGAAAATTCCCATCAGAATTCGCAGAAACTCTCCTAATACAGCAGCTTTATTAGTCTAATGCGGCTCAACAATGCCATTTGTCCTGGGGAAGGAGGCCTCGTTCCCACCACCACTTAAGAATGTTTAACTCTTTGTGATCTATTCATGTTTAACCTTTTGTGACCCTACCTATTTCCTGTTCAGTTGCTAGCTTCTGTGAAATCCTCTTTTGTGCCCCCTATCTATTCTCTTCATCCGCGGGGGGCACACCCATCTTCGCTTCCGCCCCAACCAGTCTCCGCAGCCACTGAATACCTTACTGTATACTCTTCCCTTTCTTTTGAAACCGCGGTTGTCCAGTTTCCCGCATTGTCTGAACTTGCAGCCCACGCGGCATACGTTGACCCGTCATTGTGCAACCTTGAACGTTGCTTTGTTAACACGACCCCTTTCTCTCTCTCGCTTCCACCCCCCCCCCCCTTTTTTTTTTTTGTTTGTTGCTGTGGTAACATAGGCGTAGCACGTCTGTATGCGTACTCTCCTTTTCCGAAACATTTTCCGCTCCTTCTCACAGTTTTCTGCAAACCTATATAAGAAATGTGTTCCAAATGTTTGCGACAGCAAAATCATGTAACTTTACTCTGATGAAGGCAAGTCCCGTTGCTGCTACGTAAGTAAACCTTGTTTGCTATTGTTCTTGCTGTGTATCCGACTCTTTACTTATAATATTTCTACGCGCTTTGTGAGTTTTATCTTTCTCTAAATTTTTATATATATATATATATATATATATATATATATATATATATATATATATATATATATACATATATATATATATATATATATATATATATAGCGAGCAGTTGAAATTTTGAAGATGGTAGAGAACACAAGAAAAGAAAACTTTGAACAAAGTAAAAGCACGATGGTTGCGAACGTTTCAGCAAGGAGACTTGACGAAAGCAAGTCTCTTTGCTGAAACGTTGGCAACAATCGTGCTTTTACCTTGTTCAACAATTTCGTTTCTTATATATATATATATATATATATATATATATATATATATATATATACATATACAGAAAGAAAAGCCGGCAGTCTACAACGCCAAAGAAGGCATAGGGGAATGGTTAAACTATTTTTTACCGTTAGTGACGTTACATTATTTTTTTATTAACATTGATTACGTGAGAAAGAAAGAAAGAAAAACACGCGCCCAGAGTGGGGACCGAATCTACGCCTTTGGATTAGATCTCGATGCCTTACTAATTCGGCATTCGAGGGCATTCGAGATCTAATCGAATACAAGGAGGCATTCGAGACCTAATCGAAAGGCGTGGGTTCGGTCCCCACTCTGGGCGCGTGTTTTTCTTTCTTTCTTTCTCACGTAATTAATATTAAAAAAAATTGTAACGTCACGGTTGTGGATTTCTAATTTGCCGCCAACATCAACAATGATGATGATTCAGAAATGCCGAGAACGAAGTGGCACGTTTGCACGCACGGGGAATGCAGCAGGCACGCGGGGGAGTTCGGAACGCTGCGCTTGAACGACCGTGCACGGCTTTGCGTCGCTCTCTCCACGGCGCCAATAAACGCTGAAGAACGGCTTTCTCTTTTCGCAACATTGGTGCCGAAATTCCGGGAAGCAAGCCAGCGTTGCGGCGAGACTTCTCCTGACGAGCTCGGTACGCCTTTCTTCAGCTACGACCGGCATGGAACGTATCAAGAACAAGCGCGCGTCACGGCGGGCTATGAACACGAAGATTATAAGCGAGGTGGACCTGCTGCAACAGTCCCAGCAGTTGGACCTTTTCGTCCTTCGTGTCTTTCACGGGCGTCTTCGAGCGAGCAATGCAGCATTGTCCGCACTTAACGCCGAGCTTGAAGCCCACCTGACCGACGAACAAGCAGCGGAAGACTACTCTTCGGTCATAGAGTATGATGACGCAGCTACCAGGGCACTGGCTTTACTCGAGCATCACATGTGGATGTTGAAGTCATCTTCGGCGCTCCAGACTGCTTCTTCATTCAATGACGCCAGCGGAGACCGCCGGGCTGCGACGTCTACCGGACAGCCCATACCACCGACTCGTGAGTTTGGGGCACGTCTCCCGAAACTGGAGCTGATCCGCTTCGACGGAGTTACAACGCGGTGGCAACCTTTTTGGGACATGTTTCGCCATTCCGTTCACGAGAATCCCAGGCTGTCCAATATTGACCGCTTTCATTACTTGATTTCGCTTCTTGACGGAGCTGCTGCTGAAGCCGTTGGTGGCCTGCAAGTGACAGAGTCCTCTTATCAAGATGCTCTTAATATCTTGAAGAATTGGTTTGGCAATTCCAAAGTGATCGAGCTGAAGCATTTTGAAAATCTGCGGAAGCTCAGACCTGTCGATTCAGCCAGCAACGTGCCCGCATTGAGGAAGCTGTACGACCACGTGCAAATGAACGGGCGAGGATTGCAAAGCTTGGGCGTTTGAATTTCTTCTTACGCGCAAATGCTTAATGAAGTGCTTTTAAAAGGTGATACTTGGTGACATTATCATCGATTACTTCAAACAGCAGAGTCTTGCCGCCAGCCCCGCTTCCACGAGCAGTCAGAGTTCTTCTGCCTAGGACGTAGAACATCTACTGTCTTTCCTGCGAGTGGAATTCGAGTGCAGGGAAAGAAGCTTCCAGATCAGCAAGCCTCAACGAAGTGAGGAGGCTGACCGAGTGCCCGAGAAGCAGCAGTCTATTCCGACCGCTGCCGTCCTGCACAACAAGGCACAGACTTCGTTTTGCTTCTTCTGCTCCGCCAAAGATCACAGCACGGAAGAATGTCCGAGCGACATCCTTTTGCCCGGCAAGCGAACCCGCCTAGCAAGTGACAGCCGATGCTTGAGATGTACTGCCAAGGGACATCTCGTACCGAGGTGCAGAAGAAAGGTCAGGTGTTGGGTATTTAGGCGACGACATGCTACCACGATGTGCACTGCTCACCGCGCTCGAAAACCATCCAAATCGGCTGCAGAAACGCGACATGCAGCGATGCACGTAAACACGCGCAAACCAGCCACCCCGCGACTCTCCAGCGACGTCCTACTACAGACGTTCCGGGCGTGGATTATGACACCGTCGCATTGCTGCTACGTCCGTGGAATTTTTGACAATGGCAGCCAGCGGACTTTCATCCGACAAGACGTCGCCTCTGAGCTTAAGTGAGCTGCAATTGGCGAAGTCGGTCTGGCCATCAGTGTTTTCTTCCTATGAGGAGGTCCCAAGAAGAAGTTTAAAGTTGTCAGAGCGACCCTCCGCAGTGAACATGACAGTACTTCTGCTGAGGTGGAAGTCATCGTCGTGCCTTGCATTTGTGAAGACGTGGCTGAAGCACCGAAGAGCAACACGCTTCTGCGATGCCTAGTCGCCAAGAGGAAGCCACTGGCTGACACCCTCGCTTTTCCAGGCATGGAGTTTAAACAAGAAATGAGCCTCCTGATTGGGTCAGACTGAATCTGGAAGTTCATTCCAGAAACGAGCCAGGTACAGCAGGAAGAAGCGAATCCTGCTTTGGTCGCTGTGAATACCAGTATGGGATGCACCTTACAAGGACCGTTATCTCTGGAAGATAGCGTATTATGCAAAGGCAGCAGCCTCGTGTGCGTCCTCCGCACGGACGCGCACGCGAATGAAGACTTCTCTTCCTTTTTTTGGGCGGTTTCGAGAGGTAGATACAGTTGGCCTTGTAAACACGCCGTACTCGCACCCCGATGAAGATGGATTACCTAAGTTTGAAGATTCTACGGTCGACAACCGCAAGAATGCCCTTTCGAGACCTTATAGGTTACCTCGAAGCCACACTGCAAACGAAAAAGAGATTAGCGTATCCGACAAGGCCGAGGGACAATACCAGGATGACTGCACAGAAAAAGTGAAGCGTCCTTTTTGTCCAGGACATACCCCCTCCATGCCGAACCGTGATGTCATCGTAGAGGCTTCGAGACCCACTCGTCTTCATGACGTTTTTGACGCATTCAAAGATGCTGTTACAACGTCTTCCTTGAACTACGTCCTCGAGGAAGCTTCATCCTTAACCAGTAACCCTAAAAAAGAACCGAATGTCAGGGCGAAATTAGAAGAAAGATGTCCTGTACAACTGCCCGTAGATCATCGCTCTAATCCCCCCATTTACATGGGTCATAAACGACTTCCTCACCGTGGAGTCAGCGCTACTCTCGTTAGAAGACGCAATTGTCCCAGTGTGGTTCGAGGCCGACCATGCGAGAAGACAGACGTCAGACGTTGCGAAGTGGGTGCACTTTTCAAGCTGCAAACTGCTTAGGCCACAGCGTTACCGAGTGACAGTAGGAAAAGTCCTGGTGATGTCTTGGAAACTGGACAATATGGAAATTGTTAAATACCGTCATGATAGTGGAACTGTTGTGACTGTGCTTTTAACTATGCAAGTGTGCATTTGGTGGGCGCAGAGGTTGTTGCTGGTTTCTAATTTGCAGCCAACATGAACAATGATGATGATTTAGAAATGCCGAGAACGAAGTGGCGCGTTTGCATGGACGGGGAATGCAGCAGGCACGCGGGGGAGTTCGAAACGCTGCTCTTGAACGACCGTGCACGGGTTTGCGTCGCTCTTTCCACGGCGCCAATAAACGCTGAAGAACGGCTTTCCCTTTTCGTAACAGCCACTAACGGTAAAAAATAGTCTAACCATTCCCCTATGCCTTCTTTGGCGTTGCAGACTGCCGGCATTTCCTAATGTGTTTCGTAACAAGCCCCTCATTTCCAAACCATATATATATATATATATATATATATATATATATATATATATATATATATATATATATATATATATATATATATATATATATATATATATATATATACAGCCGGGTCCACTTTTCACGATATCGTTTATTACAATATATCAGGTATAACAATGACCCACTATGGCACCGTCCGCTTTTGTATGCTTTCAATGGGAAAATAAACCGCTTATTATAATGCTCCAGTGCCGCGATATCGGAAAGAACGGTTGGATCGGGTTACAGAAAGGATCAAAAATGCGAGCTGCCGCAGGTTTCTGATGCCAACCGCGATGCGCCTCTCATACCGTCCACCCCACAGAAAACGAGTCAACGGCGCCGCTTACGAGAAAGGGAGAGGTGGAGGGTAGCAGTTCTCCTTCCAAACACAACTTCCGATGCCGCCGCTTTGGCTCCATCCCCGTGCCTGCTGCTTGCAATTTGACTGGGTGCCTCATTAACTACCTCCGTTTTTCTGCGGATCAAACGTCTGGGCCGATGTTTTGAAAATGTCTGAGTGCCTCACTGAACAGGCGATCGTTGCGAGGATAGGTGCTGCGGACAGCGGTGGCTGTGACAACTCTGACGGCGCAGTTGCATAGCCTACTCGGGTACAATCTTCGCAGGAAGCTCAACGCATTATAGTCTCTCAGAGACTTCGTTTCCACCAAGGACCCTTCGCTCAGCTAGGTTAAGCAGCCGCAGATGCTCTTGCAAAAGATGTGCGCCAGATTCATGCGCAGCAAACAAAGTTGACCGAGTATGGCTTCTTTTCCACAAATAGGTAGCTGTACAACCTTGCTTGCCTGCAAATATAATGTTTTGTGCTCTGCTCTGTCTTTGTTTTGAAATACGCATATTACAAGCATCGGTTATAACGATGGGATTTCCTTGTCACTTGGATATTGTTATAAGTGGAATAGACTCTATAAATATATATATATATATATATATATATATATATATATATATATATATATATATATATATATATATATATATATATATATATATATATTTATATATATATATATACATATATATATATATATATAGCGATGAATAACTTCCAGACCCGCCGCGGTGGCTCAGTGGCTAAGGTGTTGCGCTGCTGAGCACGAGGTCGCGGGTTCGATTCCAGGCCGCGGCGGCCGCTTTTCTGATGGAGGCGAAAAGCAAAAACGCCCGTGTGTACGAGATTTCGGCGCACGATAAAGATCCCCAGGTAGTCAAAATTAATCCGGAGCCCTCCACTACGGCGCGCCTCATCGTCTGCGTTGCGTCGGCGCGTTAAACCCTACAATCAATCGAATAAGTTCCGGGATTCGGTTTCAAAAATACACGAGAGGGTAGACACACGTATGAAAACGATGATTGAACTAACGTTTCGACCGTGGTCCGGTCTTCGTCTTACTCTGACGAAGACCGGACCCCGGTCGAAACGTTAGTTCATTCAGCGTTTTCATACCTGTGTCTACCCTCTCGTGTATATATATATATATATATATATATATATATTGAAAGGGGGTTTATTTGCGGGTAGATGCAGATGGTCGCAGAGGTCCAGCGATCACACCCAACGATCACACCCAAACCCGCGCAGACCGAGCCTCTTCTTCGCTCACATGTGCGGCTGGTTGTCTGCTAGCAACATGGCGATGTTCGATAGCACATAGCCATTACAAGGGATTGCCAGCAGTTCCTAATTATTGCAGCCCGCTTTAACTCATTACAACTGCCCCCCGAGGAATAAAGCGGATTCCTAGCGCCTCACGGGGCACAAGACACTAGGGGATCATACTACGGCTTGAAACGGTGGACATGAATAGTCTCCCTCCAGCGGCGACAGAGGTCTGAGGAAGGTGTCATGGGCTCTATGACGTTGTTCACCGGCGATGTCCGTTCGAGGACACGGTATGGTCCGTGAAACCGAGAAAGAAGCTTGCTACACAATCCTGGTGTGGTGGAGGGAATCCACAGCCACACCATTGATCCTGGAGAATACTTCGGGTGGGTAGCTATGTCGTCGTTCCGAGATGTTTGCTGCAACTGATCTTCAGTCGTAAAGGACTTTGCAAGATGGCGGCATTCTTCCGCGTACTTGGCCGCTTCAGAAGCTGGGGAGAACTCGGAGCGATCCTGGCGGTAGCAGAGAACCGTATCAAGGGTGCATGACGGCTCGCGACCATACAGGAAAAAAAAGGGGGGAGAAACCTGTTGTGGCCAAAATGGCTGTATTGTACGCATAAGTCACGTAGGGCAGCACAAGGTCCCAGTCATCGTGATCCGCTGAGATATACATCGACAGCATGTCGCCGAGGGTGCAGTTGAAGCGCTCAGTGAGGCCGTTTGTCTGTGGATGGTACGCTGTACTTGTGCGAAGGACAACACGGCACTCAGCGAGAAGGGCGCGAATAACGTCTGTCAGAAACACACGTCCCCTGTCGCTGAGGAGCTCACGAGGCGCCCCATGCCGCAGAATAAAGCGCCGTATGATGAAAGAGGCGACGTCTCGTGGAGTGGCCGCAGGCAGAGCCGCAGTTTCGTCATAGCGCGTCAGGTGATCAACGGCGACGATAACCCATCGGTTACCGGAGACTGTGTGGGGGAAAGGTCCATAAAGGTGTATACCAACACGGTCGAATGGTTTCTCCCGGCAAGGAAGCGGCTTCAGTGGACCCACTGAGCTGGAAGGCGAAAACGTGCGAAGCTGGCAGGTAGTACATGACCTGCAGAAGAACGGAAAGTTGGGCTAGTTGGTATGTCTTCATCTTGGTGGAATACAGTATTCCACAAAGATGAGTACATGACCTAACGTACTTGCGCACAAAGGTGTACATGCCGCGCCAGTAATAGCGGAGACGGACACGGTGGTATGTTTTAAATGCGGAGCATTTCTTAGGCTCGCTTGGTCCTCCGTTATTGATGGCGGCGCCGTCCACACGCTCACTCCGCAGGTGCGCGTCTCTCACCCGTACCCTCCTCGCTCTCAGCAACAGCTGCGGCGGAGCGGGAGGAGCGCGTCTGCGCGCGCATGCGCCGTAGCTACCCCGTGCGCCTCGTCGCTCTCAACAACAGCTGCGCCGGTGCGGCAGGGAGCGCGCGTGTGTGCGCGCATCCGCAGTAGTTACCTCGTGCGCTCCGTCGCACTCAGCACCAACAGCGGCAGGTGTACACGTGATAGCGGCGTGCTAGCGGCGTGCCAGCTGCGGGATAACGGCGCGGGGGGGGGGAGGCGTGGAAAGTCGCGCGCTTGAGTACGGAAGTGTGCACATGCGCGTCTCTCTCCCGTACTCCTCCCCCTCTACTGCGCGCGTTGTGTATATAGGCGGCGGAGCGCGCGCTCGGAATTCAGTCAACTGCGATCTTTGCATGCTCCGTCGTTGACATGCGCAAGGAGGAGTGGTTGGTCGAGTACATGGGGACCCGCCACAGCCTGCACTGCGTCTCTACCACCTCCAACAACAACAACAACAACAAGCAACCCACCACCATCCACGGCAGTTGCATCAACGTCGTCTTCACCAGTTACTCCAACGCAGGACCGCTGCTCAAAGATCCCTTCACAGTCCACTTTAGCGGCCATAAACTAGTCGTTCTCTCCGTTCAATACAACGACAGCACCAACGAATAAAAGAAATAATAATGACCACAATACCTTCACCTATACTTCCTGTGTCCCAACATAAATAAGAATAATAAAGACGAAACCCTCCCCACATCCGAACGGTAACCACAAACTACCCAATCAGGCAACGTTCACGCAATACAATCACCCCTATGCGACGCATAAGATCAACGAGTTTGCTGGGAGGAATTGTTTGCAGTTAGCACAGTACATAATTAATTGGATAGCTATGGGAGATACCTTTCCCCAGCAGTGGGCGCAGATAGGCTGATGATGATGGCAGCAATCACAGTCTGCGAATCGCGCGTTGGTTTGTACTATCTTTAACCTGTATCTCTTTTTATCTTGATGAGAACGACTGCAGTTATTTCATTAAAGCTGAAGAATTCCCCCACTCTCCCGGCTATCCCTGTACGGATGAGTAATTCCACGATGTGTTCTGATTTTTTTATTCTCTCAGTAGCATAGAATATGCCCTCTACTGAACTCTCTGAACCCTTCTCTTTTTCTTCTAGCCTAATTCGCCTCTATAATATCTCACTTATTCTGCGAAAGCTCCAGTAGTACAGGTAAGCTTCCTTGATAGACAGGATTGGCCCGCTTTACATTACCAAGCTCAAGTTGTAAAGGCGGCTGTCCAGACCCAGAGATTCTTAGCGCCCTCTGCTGTATCCCTCGCGTTATCGCCGCCTTGGTCATGCGCTCCACAGTTGCTGGGGGCTGAGGGCCAAGAGGTGGGTTGGCAATCGTGGAAGGTGGGGCCAACTATCGCACCAGGGTGACCGGATAGTCCTCTGTTGAAAGAGTGCCTTTTGCGTCCCAAATAGCCTTCCTAGAATGGGTGCATGTATTTAGCCTCTTAGGTATCCCGGATGGACCCTGCAACTGGACCAGGCAGCACTACATACCCTGGGCAATTCTGAGCTTCAGACCAGTAAAAACCAAACGTGGCGCGCTTGTTTTTAAGGTGAATTCGTTCCTATTTGACCAGTTAGAATTAGAGACGGTGCTTGTCGCTGCACTTTGGCATATTGCGGTCGCTTTCCTCATATCATCTTTATGTTCAGACATGGTCTTAGAAGAAGGGCATGCTGAGCGAGTGCGCCACAAAAGCGGCGTGAAGTGTTGTGCGCTAAACAGATCACTATGTATTTATCAGTTCGTGTGAGATAATTATTTTTGGGAGATTCTCAAACAAATATCAATAATATTGCGGTGTGAAACGCGTAAGCAAAACGGCGGAACTTTTGTTCATGAAATAGGCGCCGAAGACCACGAACACCCTTCTAAATGAGGCTACTTATGCCGATTACCCGATATTAACGAGGAAATCAAACGCAAGGCATAAGAGTAGCTCTGTGCGGTCGCGCCGGCAATGATACTTTAGTTGGCCGGAAGAATTAGAAGTAAGCTGTGCTTCTTTTTAATAGTTATCCTGGAAGAAAGCGTATAGTGATGTTGCTTTAAATGAATATACTTGGACAGATGGTTTTTTTTTTATTCCCTAATAGGACACGCAATGTAAGCTGTCTATAAAGCCGATAGCTAAAGTATGCACGGGTTGAAAAAAAGAAAGGAAGATCGATCAATAACGCACTGATGGCGATAATTGGCACTGATGGCAATAAGGCACTAATGGGGATAAGCAATGGGGAATGCGCATTCTGTTGTTGGTTAAAATATGTATGCTTTAGCAGAGCGGTTTTTTTTTTCATTCACTGCCGGCCATTGCCTGCTCGGTAATTTGACACGTTGGACGAACGCCAAGAACCTTTTTACGGCGGCTACAAAGCGGATGAGCAGAAGTAAACACGGGAGCGACAAGGAAAGGTGTAATAATAGTTTACTCCTGGCGATGCTACTCACTCGCCTTTTTCGCTATACGTATATGGCTATACGTCCAGATATATAAAATGATCGGAACTCACTGGTTTAGTGGTTATTTTCTGATGGCGAAAAACGTTTTTGTACTTACATATGAATGTCACGATTATGTAGAGGAACGCTGCCTTTATTTCATAATAGTTAGTTACCAACTCGGCGAGCCCTAAAAGGGTCAGGTTTTGTGGTAGTGGTTACATTTGCTGTACAACCGAGCAATTCCTGGCAAAGGCTACAGGGCGGACTGAAGGAATCGTGTTTACTTGGAATAAGCAAAAAACACTGGTGTCTCAGCGACTAAAAGCTATAAAAATAACAAACGGCGTTTTGAGAAATATTTTGATTCCCGAAATTTTGTTTGTGCAAGCTAAGATGTCAAAATATTGGAAGAAAGGAAAATATGACGGCAGCATAAAGTTGGGCAAATAAATTTTAAAAAATCCTGTCTGTGTCAATCCCCCTATATGTATATATCAAATAACATAGGTCAAACAACGCCAGCCTCATTTCGGTGGAAACCGTTTGCATCGTGCTTTGTAGTTTTATAATCAAAACGTTACGCAGTAGGAAGAGGCGACATTGCAGAATTCTTCTTGTTAAGCTATGGGAACCACTCCACATCAAGTGACATGACTCACGTTGGAATAGTAATACGCAGCGCCAAAGCGAGGATTTTGTCGCAAGGCCTTCACCCTTATTTTTGAATTGGAGGTTCAACTCCCTCTGCACGGTATGCATGGGGGCCTATTTGGTTTCTCCAGTTGCTGGATAGCATACATTTTCGGCAGTAGTTTTCTGCTGGTTCTAGGTTTACATCGAAAAGTGGTAATACTGTTCTCGCACTGGGCAACAAGAAAACTGTTAAATGAAAATTGCTTTGTTTCAAAGCAAAGACCTGATTCTGGGACAAGATACCTAAACTTCATATCTAGGTAACTAAAGACAGCACAAATTAGACAACACATTCAAATATAAGTCATCAAATCTTGATTTCAAAATGCGTTTGTTGTAGTTTGGTTGACACGTAATTAGATCACTTTCATCTTGACGTCGCCTACACCAAGAAATTTCTTTACCGCATTCTATTTCCGAATGACGCCCGCACTGCTGTGGACACCAAACTGAAGATGTGCCTCATGTACTGCTAGAGTGAACTTCATATTCGAGCTATCAAAAAAACGATAGGTGAGAAGCTTAGTCTTCTATCTCGAAAAGCCCTATCTTTGCAGAAACCGATTGGTCCGTAAGACAGTATACGTAACACGTAACAAAACGAAATGCTTCGTTGCCTTTAGAGGGATGGGCACGAAATGAAATGCTTGCACATTCATCTGGATAAGCGTTAAATCAATAAAGGATGTTAGTTTTATAGGTGAAGGTTTCTACATGGCATCACGGCCATTATCTTATGTGCACGTATATAGGTTGCCTGGAATATTTGCGCTGTTGCAAGGAAACATGCACATATATATGTGCGCTAAAGTGTTGGCATATGCATGCTTCAGGAAAACATGTACTGTATATTGCAAGTAGTTTACTGATCCCGTATGCGATCTTTGAGCTGATGCCCTTTCAATGTACTACTTCAAACGTTGTGGTTCATTAAAACAACCATTGTACCTTTTTACAAGATCGAGGGCTCGGTGTAGCCAGCTCATTTTGAGGTTGGAGTTGTACTCTCATAAATCAAAATTTTGCTCGATTTATATATACACGCGTTTTTCATTTCAGCGCCTAACGGTGATCTTTCTAGCAGAACGACAACTTACGTCATTTTGTTTATTTTTCGAGATAAATAGGCAAACAGGAAAAACCAAGAAATTGCGTGAAAACAATTGAGGGGTTACAAATGATTCATGCAACTAATAGCGAAACGCTTACCGTCATTAGAAGTTCCATTAGCGCGCCTTGCCGAACACACTTTTTCAAGTCGCAGACACACCAAGACCGTGAAACGCCAGAAAACCGGTTCATCGGAGCAGCCGACGCTGTTTGGTCTCTCTCCAATTTTATAAATAGCAACCGTATTTTATGCAAATGCCTGTTTTTTTTTTCTTGCGTTCCTATTGCCCAATTTGGATATATGAGCACGAATTGGAAGTCAAGGATGGTTTTTATAGTGGTTTTATAGTGCCTATAAATGCCTATTGTGGGGGTTGGTGCCTAAACTCCGATAAATGCCTATAAATGGCTTTTTTCTTGAATTGGCGCCTAAATCAGCACTAGGTAGCGTCAAGTTTCGCTTTCGAGTTCAGTTTGATACCTTTATTCATTCTACCTAAAAATATTTAGTGTTCTGAATTCTATGGGTTTAAACCTGTTCCTCATTTTAACACTCCCAGCCCCCCTCCCATTGCGCAGGACGTGGCTTTCCCGCAGGACGTGGCGGTGGACGCACAACTCTACTCCCCAGGGGAACTATGATACCGTCAGGGGCAAAGGAAGTGATGGGGAAAAATTACGCCCACCTCCCCTCGCGGGAACACTGGTTTGATGCAACGCATCTGGGTTGTTCCATTGGTGTTTCCGTTGGGTTGATTCTCTAAAGGAGCCGTCGCATCAAGCAATCGTCGAGTACTGCGAGAGAGTGCATCAGGAGCACGGACGACCGTCGACTGAGACCGCGTTCGCTATTGGAGAGAGGAGAGGAAGAGAGTGGAGGAGAGACGCACCTGGGCCAACGCCGCCGCCGCCGCCGAGAGTAGAGGAGGAGAGTGGAGGAGAGACGCACCTGTGCCGACGCCGCCGCCGCCGCCGCCGGACACAGGCAGGAGTGATATAGCCCCGAGCAAGAACACACTGTGACGTATCTAAAAACACTGCGACGTACACGCTTTTATCTTGTTTGTAATTTACTAGTTGAATGGTTCACCACCAGGGGAGAAATTGGCTCTAAGAAATTGGACGCGACCAATAGGAGGCACCCTTCCCATCTGGTCCGGCCTTTCAATGTGCACGGTCTGGCTTTCTCCGCTGCCCTTTTCAGCCATGCCGAAACGGAAGACGCCCAGAAGTGCGTTGATCCGGCCTTGGACACTTAACTCACCGTGCTACAGAATAGACGGAGAGACCGTGCTCTGCCAACCGTGCGGAAAAAAGGTGAGCCGACGAGTTTTTACGTGGCGTGAGTGTTTCATGTGTTATTCGAAACCACGGCCCTTCGATCAAGTGCGCTTGATCCAGGGGCCGTTGTCGTACTCGAAACTATGCAAAGTTGTCCATTGCGCCGCCTTCGTTGGCGCTTGGGCGTCATGGCCGCGATTCGCTGTTATTACTTTTTGTTTACACTGCCCCTTCTTCTGAGAAAAGAAAGGAGGCACCTGTGTATTTTGAATACGCCAGACAGCGTTACTTTCGGTGCCTGCTTTTTTTCAAACGTTGGTTATTTGGATTGCTAGCGTTGTTTATAAGTTCTAAACTTTCAATACCATTGAGATAATTGAAATGAAATATTTTAGATACCTTGAGAAGGAGATTCACATTTTTCTGTACTGTCCATGTGTGCTGCGTTAAGTTAAAATCCAGAAATTTCTTAATCAAACGAGCAATTGATCGGTGGGTACTGAAAGATGATGTTTCAAAACTAGCGCTCACGAACGGAGCGTGTTTTTAACATATGCACTGGACATCCGTTAAATCGAAGTCCACCTAGTAGCTACTCGGTTAATTACATGCAGACGCTAGCTAGAATTACCGAGGTACGCCACGCTGAGTTAACACGCAATTGAATCAGGCATCTTACTCCTTTGCCGTGCCACTGTGAAATTTAGGGTATTGATGGCGCGCGGAGTCAGTTGAACAGAACGTAGATGGAATCTCACCTTCTTGTTTTTCAAGTACGTTTTGGTGGTATGACACGCGTAGCAGCGCGGCGCTCAAGTGCAGTTATTCCATCAAATAGGGCGCAGCAGGGGTTTTCGAGCGCTTCTCTGCGGAAGTTATAATGTTTATTGATGCTTATCGTATTTATTTGTCTTCGGTTAGCATGTCAAGACGCGTAGTATTCTAGCATGTTTATCAGCGCTGTGATGTTGAATATACGCTTCGTATTTAAGAAATCCTAACGCATTTGCCCAGATTCCTTGCGAGAAGAAGTACCACCTGGCTCAGCATGAGAAGACGGCCGGTCACCTGGCAAACCTTAAGCGGGCCAAGCCCTGAACAGCCAAACAGTCTTTTTTGACAGCAGCCTTCAAGGACGACAGGACGAACGATTTCAACGTCGATTTGTGCGAGGCTCTGGTGGCCGCATACATCTCTTGGACCAAAATATAAAATCCCGTGCTGAAACAATTTCTATAGAAATACTGCAATCACAACGTGCCGTCTGAGTATACTTTGAGAAAGAACTACCTGCTGTTTTTGTATGAACAAACATTAGCAAGAATTAGAGAAGAGCTTGGCGACTCCTGCATTTAGATTTCTGTAGACGAAAGAACCGACGTCAAAGGGCGCTTTGTCGCTCACTTTCTTGCTGGGAAGCTTGCGGCGCACGAGAAGACAAGTACTTTCCTCGTGTGTTCGAAACATTTGGAGAGACCAAATAGGGAGTCTGTAGCATTCTTTGTAAAAGAATCCCTAAAGGTTCTTTACCCTACTGGAGTCAAGGGCACGAAGGTTCTGTTGCTCTACACAGACGCTGCAGCCTACATGCTCAAGGCCACTCATCTACCGAAGGGCTTCTACCCGCAGATGCTCCATGTCACCTGCCTAGCGCATGCGCTTCATCGTGTTTGCGAGGAACTGAGAAAGCACTTCACTGACGCCAACGAGATTATTGGTTCAGCCAAGGCCGTGTTCCTGAAGGCACCCTCTCGCGTGCGCGTCTTGAAGTAGATGCTGCCTGATGTGCCCCTTCCGCCAGAACCCGTCGTCACACGATGGGGAACGTGGCTAGAAGCTGTTGTGTACTACAACTGCTACTTTTCGGACATCAAGGCCGTGATCAACGGAATTCCAATTGAGAGAGTGTTACAGTCACAAAGGCTCAAGCTGTCCTCTCCGTGAATAGCCTTCCAGGAGACCTCGCGTACCTTTGCGCCAACTTCACGTTCGTAGCGGATTCTATCAAAAAACATGGAAGTGCGGCAGCAACTCTTGTTGCTAACGTTGCGCTAATTCTCCACGCACAGCAAGGAATCGCCACCGTTCCCCAAGGACCCGTCGCCGAAAAGGCACGTGCGAAGCTGCAATCGGTCTTGGACAAAAACAAGGGTTTTTTTGTGTTTAAAGAAGCTTCAGAAGTCCTTGCTGGTGAGCACTGTAGGATCCCAGTGACAATTACCCATCGAATCTTCCCAAGTATAAGTACGCACCAATCACATCTGGCGACACGTCGAGCGTTCGTTCTCCGCGTACAAACTCATTCTCAGCAACAAGAGGCACAAAGTTGAACACGGAAATCGGGAGATGCTGGTAGTTACCTATTGTTTCTATAATTTTCATAGTGAATATTAAACTAGGTTCCGCGTTCTCTGCAAACACAATTCTTAATATTTATATTTTGAATGAGCGTATGTGCATTTGGCAGTGTTGAAATGTCTTGCCTGTATATTTATGGTACCTGTTGAAAATTGCTGAAGTTTGTACGTAAGTTCTCACGTAACAACATGTTAATTTCTTAACAAATCTTTTCTATCTTGCAATTAATATTTTCTTGCTTTATTGTAATTTAATTGCGTCAGGCAGACATAACTTTGCGCTTTTATAAATCAGTATTACCATATTTCAAGTATTGTTTCTCCTGCCTGTTTCACAATATGCGACGCTTGAGTGACTTTCGCATCTGAACATATATGTTGGCAATGCGCTTGTGAAATTAAGGCAATTGATCGCCATTAACCCAGAGGTATTACGGGGCAATTCCACGTCTAAGGTCAATGTATAGAAATTGTTATGAGAGAAAAATTAAGAATTGAATTGAATTGAGTTTAAGTGTTACTGCCATTGTAGCCTCATAGCAATGACATTTTTGGATTTCTTGTCGTGCTTAGAGTTCGCTCACATCTTTACTTGAAATTATCAGCATTTATCTAAAAATTTACTGCTCCTTTTGTTTTTCTTTTTAGTGCCTAAAATGTTAATTATACCGCCTATTTTTGGCGCCAAAAACGTGCTTTTTATTGACTAAAAATCCGGCCTCTATACAAACTATTGTTCAAACACCCCAGTCCCAATCTCCTTCTTAATAAACCGTCCTTCAAACGCCGTAATCCCAATCATTCATCAAACTCGCAATACGGAGTCACCCGAGGTGTCATTTCACCAGACTCGACACCAAGTACTTTTTGCGGGTATGGCTCAGATGTTCAAACTGGACTTCGGAATTTGAACAAGTGCTGAACAGTGGTCGTCTTTCCCAAGCTTTAAAGACTCTTTGAAAGAGTTTTTACCGTTACATGGCTGCTCTCATAGTAAATGAATCAGTGCTTTAGTAATAACCTACTACAACTGTGTTGAAGATGGGACCAGGAAGCACCAAGACGCCCACGGCGTAGCAGAACTGGGAGAAGCGTCCTTCCACTTTCTGTATTTCATTGCTACTGCGCCGCGCGCACTTCATCATCCTCTACTTCTATGACATCCTCCCCGGGGCTCTTAGTGAGCTCGAGAGGGTAGAACTGTTGAACAGGACGGGTCAGGAACTGTCCATTGAGGATTCGGTCTTTGCATGCACAAACTATGCCGTCATGACCGGGGTGCGTGTCCGCTATGATTCCTGTCGTCCAAATTTCACGTGGACCCTTTCCTTCGATGAGCACGACGTCTCCAAGTTTAATAGATATGGTCTCTTTTGACTTGACACAATGGAATGATGACAGTTGAAGAACGTAGTCCTTTGTCCATCGCAACCAGAAAAGATTTAAGAGATGTTGGCGGCAATAGCATTTTTTCGTAATTTCTGCAGGATTCTGTTCACACAGTTCTGCGCACACAGTTACTAAGGATGTTAAACGTCTGCCAATGAAGAAGTGAGCAGGTGTGATGACTTCTGGCTCGTTGATGGAGCTTTCCACGAAAGTAAGAGGACGAGAGTTTACGACTGCTTCTATTTTACACATTAGTGTGCCCAACTGCTCTTCGGTTACAGATGCATTGCGCAACGTGACTCGTACGACTCGCTTTACAGAACCGACCAGTAATACCCGAAATCCGCCCCACCAAGGTGCAGCTTCCACGTTAAACTTCCATGTTGTGCCATGTTCAGCTGCGAAGTTGCGCATTTCGTGAGAAGAGCAGAGTATGTACAGGAAACGCAGCTCTTTGCTTGCGCGCTTGAACGTAAGGCCCTTGTCCGAATAAACTACACTTGGCACGCCTCTTCGAGCTATAAACCTCTGGAAAGCGTACATGAATGCTTCTGTGGTCAGGCTTGAAACTATTTCTAAGTGTATAGCCCTTAGAACAGCACGTGTTGATGAGGAGGACATACACCTTGCTAATTTCTAATCTAACCAGTGGGGGCCCGGCAAAGTCCATTCCGATTATATCAAACGGGTTGAACTTCCGAAGTCTCTCTTCCGGAACAGGTGCCGTTGGAGCTGAGGCAGATTTGCTTTGTATTTTTTGCGTGTGTGAAATGAATGCAGGACGCTTTTCATTGGCTGGCGAGCTTTTTATATCCAAAATCTTTCCTGCAATTCTACTAACACGTCTCTGATTTCGCGGTGTAGTAGTCTTCTGTGAACCGTGTCGATGATTATGTCCGTGAAGTGACATCCTGACAGTATGATAATAGGGTTCTTCGTGTTTTCGTTTACAGTGAAGTATGATAATCTACTTCGTGCTCGCAGCACTTATTTGCCATCGATAAACGGGCGAAGCATCGCGATATCGGAGTTTTTCGGATCTTGCCCTAATTTTATATCCTTCATCTTTTGATGGTAGTGTTCCGCTTGTTGTCCTTTTATCAAAAATTGTTCCGCCGTCCTTATTTTGAATGTAGATAGTGGTTCTGTAGTCTTGTATTCTTGTACACAAAGCGCGAGGCAGACACAGGACGAGAGAAGAGAGGGACGAAGACGAGCGCCGCTCGGAACTTCTTACACAAAATACTCTGGTCCATGCAACCATTCTGAGAAGCCTATGCAGACTGCTAAACCTCTCGACATGTATAATTTGTGCTAGTTCGTCTTCGTTGGAACCTGTCAGCTCCACATGTGTCAGCTCTGTTGACAAACCGCGGCTTGAGCCTTGAATGTCATCTGGCCAATCTTCTTCGGGCAACTTAAGCCAGGTCGGTCCCTCCCACCAAACGGAGCTGCTAATCAATTCGTCAGCTAAACAACCTCGTGTTAGTGTATCGGCGGGGTTGAAAGATCCTGGGCAATGACGCCACTGAGTTGAATGGGAGGTTCCTTGTATTTCCGCAAATCTGTTCGTGACGAAGTATTCCCACTTCTTGCCGCCACGTATCCATCCCAATGCTATCGAGGAGTCCGTCCAAAACGTGATAAGTGTCCTTCTGTCAAAAACCTTGTTTTTCAGGTAGGCACCCATTCTTGCGGCGATGAGCGCTCCCATGAGTTCCAACCTAGGTACGGTAAGTTTTCTGATCGGAGCCACTCTCGTTTTTGCGAACAAGAACGATGTTTCCGTTCCTCCTGCGCTGTTCACGAAACGAAGGTAAGCTACCGCCCCATATGCTTACGCACTCGCGTCACAAAATATTTGAACTTCCCAACAGTCCGATCTGTTTTCTGCGTCTGAAAGCAACTATCGTTTGACTCTTGTCTTTAGCAGCTTAGGAAGAGAATGAATCTAGTTATTCTGTTCAGACTTCCGGTGGTCTGGAAGAGGCATGTCCCAACGAATTTCCCGTATCCAAAGCTGCTGAAACAGGATTTTTTCTTTGATGCAAATGAACAAATCAATCCTAGTGGGTCAAGGATTACAGCTATTGCTTGGAGTACGGTCCTCTTTGTCGCTGGTGTCCTGCTGGATGCAAGAAGCGCAGATTTCGTGCTAAGGTGAAGTGTGTAATCTTTTCTCCAAGCGACGCCAAAAACTCTTCTGTTTTCAGGAGGCAATACGGGCTCTTGATTGCTTGCTTCCGCTTGTCGTTCTTCGCTCTCGTCAAAATGATCTTGCAGAGAAATGCAATTTGTCGACCACTTTTTCAGTGTCATGCCGGCTTTAAGCATGATGCGATTGGCTTGCTCATAGATTCGTAGAGCACTGTCTTTGGAATCCGCTCCGGCAAGGAAGTCGTCAACGTAGAATGATGTTTTCAGTAGTTCCGGCGTCTTCTTGACCTCTTCTGAAGCTTTACTCAGGTGACATTGAATAGTGGCCGAGAGGAGAAATAGGCTTGATGTAGCTCCAAAAGGAACACGTTTCATCTGCCACTCTTGCAGGTGGTCTGCTGGGGTTCCAATTGGCAGGCTTGAATACCAGAAGAACCGGAAGGCGTCACGGTCTTTCTCCTGGATGCCGATTTGGATGAACGCCTTCCCCACATGTGCGCTGAGTCCAACTGGGTACGTCCTGAACCTACGTAGTAGCTCTAGTATATCAGGGTTCATGTTCACTCCCTTGTGCAGGCATTCGTTCAGTGAGAGAAAACCCGCAGCAGATGAAGATGCATCAAATACAACTCGTAGTTTTGTAGTTGCGTGATCTTCCTTAAGCATTTCTCTGTGGGACATATAGTAAATCCGCTAGTCCTTTTCTGTTGTAAAACGTGTCTCTGGAACCATCTCTGCTTGACCGTCAATGAGGTACTGTCGCATGGCTTTGTCATACCTTTCGAGAAGGTCTTTGTTCTCATGCAGGCGTTGCACCAAAGAAGTTATTCTTCTCGTGGCCACACAATGGTTGTCTCAGAGAGCTGTCTTCTCGATATGCCTCCACGGAATAGCCACTACATAACATCCTTCAGTCTTGGTAACTGTCTATTCTAATTCCCCTAACGCTGGGTTTTTGATCTCACCGTTGTCGTTTGTGCTTATTCCTATAGTCTACAAGTCCCAAAACTGTCGCGCAATGTCGCCTTGGCGACAATCTTGCTCCGGCCAGCTGATGTTGCTGTGCAAGAGCGCATACCATGCAGTTAGATGGCGCGGATTGGTTTGCGGTGTCTGTAGCACCTTGAAACGTCCAGCCGAAAATTGTGTTCACGGCCACAAGGCTGCAGTGAGTATGGCGCGTAACTTCAGCTGTCAAAATCAGCCACATTTGATCTGCTCCAATTAGAAGTCCAAAAATGTCGTCTCCAGTGCTCGAACCAAATTTGTCTGAATCACCGATATTTGTTCCTGTTTCTTCGAACTTCTTCACGAAAGGAACATCAGCCAAGTATGATTGAATATCTTGGCATATTTTGGGAATTTCAACGATGTCCAGAGTGCATTCTGAATGGTCGAACTGGCTTTGTAGTTTTAGGTGGACAATACAATATTTGCGAGTTTTCTTTCGGCGAGTGTTTCCGAACGTGTTGATGGCTAGAGAGACTTCCCCTACAACAGGAAGCTTCTGTTTTAGGGAGATGTCCTCACCTAAAAAACTCCTTTGGCTGCCACCGTCGATGACCACGCGAAGGAAGCATCGCCGCTCCTGGGAGACAGCCTATGCCCGAAACGTCTGAAGCAGTACGGTCTTGCTTTGTTTGACGTTTTTGCCCGAGTCCCCAGCCGCATAGTACGCTTTATCCGAGTCAGGTTTCGGTGGTTGACTCCCGGTTCTCGACTGCAAGCATAGCGATGGAGCATGCCTTCGTTGACATTTGGAGCATAAAATCCGTCGTTGCCAGTCCTTTGAGCGCTGTCCCTTAGCTATGCATCGGAAGCAGCGGGCTTCTCTTGTAAGAATCACTCTTTTCTCATGGTCCGGCATCTTTGACCTACACTGCTCCGTTTCATGAGTGGTACTGCGGCGAAAACAGCAGTAGGTTCGTTTCGTCGGAGCATGTTCAGTGTTTTGATATGCCGCCACTGTTAGAGGATGTGGTCGGTGAAATCCGCCTCTATTTTATTCCACGTTTCCGTCAAATCTCTTTTCTTTTACATCAAACATCGTCTGGCATTTCTCTCTACTTTCCACTTCCACTTGAATGAAAGGTATTAGGTCTTGTAATATTTTGTCAGCTGCTGTCACGTATTCGTCTTGTGTTTTGTCGGAAGGGAGCTCGGTGTTGGCTCGACGCCGATGGTACTCGATCACGATGTCCGGTGGTAGGCTCCGGAGCAAAACATCGGTAAGCATCGATGCGTACGATGTAGTGGGCACCTTCAAGGCTTTTAATCCCCGGACATGACTTTGCAGGGTGTCTTAAAGTCTTCGCAGTCCGGTAACATCGGAAGACAACTTAAAAGCTGGCAAGCATCGCAGGCGGTAGAGATGTTCTTGCGCGATGAGAAAAGGTTCGCCGAACCTTGAGCGAAGCATGTCTATGGCATCTTTGTAGCATGCTTCTGTCGTCTGAAGGTTAGCAATGGCTGACGCAGCCTCTCGCGATAAATACTTTCTGAAGTAATGAAACTTGTCCGTTGTTGTTAATGAAGGATGTTTGTCAGTAGTCGCTTCGAACTGTTCCCAAAAAGGAAGCCATTTACTTATTTCTCCTCGAAAGGTCGTAATGTCAAGTTTCGGTAATCGTGGTCCACCTGACCGAACGGCAGACTGAAGGTCATCTCGAGAAGTTGAATCCTCGACGCCAAGATTGTGCATAATCGCTTCGGGACGTTCATTCTTGAGAGCCTCTATCACAGTCCTTAAACTTGATAATGCGCCGATGGCTTCGTCTTTGTACTGCACGATAGTCTGAAGCTGGGTCTCAAGTATCTCGACGGGAATTAACGGGTCAAGCTCGGCGTTAATTGCTCGCAGTTCAGCGTCACACGCTGTCAAACGTTCAAGCAAGTTCTGTTTCGTTTGCTGGGCCCACCGGGTCGTTCGTTTGGGCTTCAATCGGTCCACGGGCGTTCCCTCTTCTCCCGGAGGTTCGTAGCAAGTTCGGAAAGCGTCGAGCAACGGGTTTTCGCCACCAAGATGTGTTGAAGAAGGGACCAGGAAGAGCCAACACGCCCACGGCGAACCAGAACTGGGGAGAAACGTCCTTCCTTATTCTTTATTTCAGTGCTCCTGCGCCGCGCGCACTTCATCATCCTCTATTTCTATGACAACAACAGTATTGGTATAGTTTTGCAAATGAAAACAGCGCATTTTCGCTCCCGTCGGGTTTCGCCTTCGTTTTGTTTTTCACCTCGCCCCGAGCCAGCGCTATAACAGAATATTGTGCATGATGTCTCGCTTCTCCGTGACGTCTATAACAACACCCGGCTCGCGTATTCGTTACTGCGATAGTATTTTGTCGCAAGAATAGCTCTGGTGGTATCGTATTTCGCTCTGCGTACCATTTAAGCCGTGCTTTCGCGTTTATCACTCTGCTTATGAATCCTGCATTCCGCTTGTTGCTAGAAAAGCTGACAGAAGAAATGAGAATCGATTTTTATCTTGCACAACACACCCAAAGAACGCAAAGCAGGATAATGACACTGTGAGAGTCGCCGGAGTGCCGGGCGACAACGTTTTTTTTTGTTAGAAAAATAGTCCCACATTTCTGAACGAACCACCTAAGAATCACCTGAAATTTGGTAGTGTGAAAACGTACATACATTCCCAACCAAACTCGGTTTATATATTGCCTAATTGGCCGCTCGTTCGCGCTAATGTCAAGCTTCGCCGTGTGGTGGTGACGCCATGTACGCGCATACATAGGCATTAGTAGTATTGTATTCAGGTAATTAAATCGGTTACAAGCATCATTAACCCCTACAAAAGTCAGCCTAAAAATCGAACGACACGGCGCAGGCCATTTTCTACTGTGAGGCACAGATTTATCCCTCCTTACCTTCCGATAAAACTTCGACGCGACACCGCGTTTATCAATTATACAACTACACCGAATTTATTAGAAGCGGTCTCACAAGAGTGGTGTGAGTATACAGTGCGGCAGTGCCCCTTTGATCGACAATGCATACTTTTTATTTCTTTATTGAGATATTACCCCGCATTGCCCAAAGGCGCTACAACGGGGGGGTTACAGCATGGACCGAAAAAAATCTTCATTTTTACAGCACACTTGCGCTTCAGACAACCTGTACCACTCTTTAATGGTTTTGCAAAAATGACTTAGCGAGTAGACCCGTCCTGCTACACCATTCCCTTATTTTGAAAACATGGTCAATTCTGTGGGAACGGTAATAAGGTTCTTTGAAGTATTTTTCTTTCTTAAGTCCTGTTTTATTGTGAAATATGTGAAAAAACATTTACCCGTAATTCTCGTCGTCGCGAGGAAAGCAGCTCCCACCCAAGTTCGTTTTTCATCTGAGTTCAACTATTTCCCCTCTTGTACCATCCAAGACGAAGCTATCCGATCGGTTTTGAATTTTTTCTTGTCCGTCAGACAGCGTGACTTGGGAGGGATCCCATACGGGACAGGCATAATATAGTGTAGATCTTACACATGGCATGTAAGCCGTATTTAGGATTTGCTCCGAAGTTTTTAGGTAACGTTCCATGAAATTCAGCGCCCTTCCAGCTTTCCCACTAATTCGGCTACATGTGCTTTCTATGAGCAGTCTGAAGAAAACACTACAACTACATACATATAAGTAGACGCCTTTTTGCAGGCTCATTGTTTAAAAGGAACGCATTATCCATTGACTTCCGTTTCCTTGTACAAGAAACGTGAACACACTTTCAATTATATAAATTCATTTTCCACGTATAGCGCCAATCCTGAACATGGTATAGGTCAATTTGCAGTTGGGTAAAGTCACTGTCACTTCTGATTTGCGTGAACACGACGCAAGTATCTGCAAACAGTCGGACACTTGAATGAATAACTACTGAAATATTATTAATATAAACGAAAACAAGAGTGGCCCGGATACACAGCTCTGCGGGACTCCCGACGTCACATCAACGTACTCAGAACTTTTGCAGTTTAAAATCACACATTGTAGACGTCGACATAAATAATTTGTTATCCACTTAAGCACAACGGGATCTTTGCTAGTAATTTAGGTTTGTTACAAGGAAGCGAATGCGTTACCCTATCGAATGTTTTACGAAATTATAAGAAAATACAGTATGGTTGTCCCTCTGAATCAAGGTCAGGTGCCAGATCATAGCAAAATTCAACGTGTTGCGTGGTGTATCAGAACCGCCTGCGGAACCCGTTTTGGTAGTTTGTTAGGATGTTGTTTTCAATCAAGTGTTCCAATATTGCGGAATAGAGAATATGTTCCACTACTTTGAACACTATTGAGGTTTAATAAATTGGTCTGTAATTTTCAACCTCCTAGGATATCCCCTTATGAACTGGAACGACATAAGCAATTTTCCAGTCATCAGGTAGAACGCTTGTCAACAAAGATTGCTCTTAAATTATGTGCAGATACAGGGACATTGGTTCAGCACAGCGTCTGAAAATACGCGGAAAAATTTCATTGGGGATTATTGTTTTTGATTCATCTATTTTCTTTAACAGCTTTTAAATGCCAGTTACCCTTATCTCAATTGGGTTCATTGGGGACACGTTACTTGGGTAGGATGAAGAAATGAATTCCTGAATTGGTGAAAAGATAGATTTTAAATATTTGTTTAAGCAGTTCGCCTTGGCTGTGTAATCAACAATAGTTTGGTTATTATATACGATATCGTTTATACCCAGACTGTCAGACCCGCACCCTTTATTATATTGCAGGAAAGGTTTAGGGTTGGCTCTCAGTCTATCTTATAGTTTTTAAAATAGATATCTGTGACATTTTCTATACCTTTTTATATTCTGGCATAAAATGGGCACTATTTTTGGTAATGACAATCGTGTTTAGTTCGTTTGATTTTAGCAAATAGGCGCTTTGTTCTTTTGATTAGCTGCAAAAGGCGAGATGTCACCCAAGGCTTTCTCTGTTTTTTTGGTTTGCAAGAATCTACATTTGCTATATGTTCGTCTATGAGTTCAAATAAACATTCTTGAAAAGCCTCCAAAGTTCACGCACATCCGCATCATCCCCCAGGCACTCGAAAAAAGGTTAGTAACTGTAAAATCTTTGATATATACTCAAGTAATCACCTCGATCAAAAAAGAACACTTTTCGATTCCCGTGTCACTCCAGGCGAAAAATTTTTGTTTTATAGTTGCTACTACGACCTGATGGTCACTGATACCCGGGATGATACTGACGGAATATACGAAGTTGGGTGAGCTGCAAAACAGCAAGTAAAAAATACTGTTTCCACAAGCTGGCTCGTGCACATACTGTAGTAGCCCATAAGTATCTACATTGCTCTTTATTTTTATGTTAGCGTGGGTACACGTTTTCACAACGCACATGTTATCGCTCCAGTCGATTTAGGGCAAATTGAAGTCACCGGCAAGCAAGATAACGTGATGGGAATCTCACGCGATAACTTCGCTTAAAGGGACACTGAAGTGATATGTAAACATTGCGGGATTACTAGCGCAAATTGTAGTCCGGAGTCCCCAGGCCATGTTTCGACCACTCTAGGCGCGTTTACGCGATTTTATTTAGTAGAAAAACTAATTCGAAAACGCTGTCCTCCTCTCTTTACGCTCGCCCATTTTCTGTGGCGTTTTCGTGTGACGTCAGGAGGGGATGAGCTGGCAATTGGCTGCGCCACGGCTGCGCTACTGCACGGCTCCCCGGCCGACAGAGTCAGTCGGCCCAGCGTTTCGTCCGCCGGCCGCCGGCGGGTCGTCGCAATCAAGGAGGTTAAAAAAAAAATTGCTTGGTCGCAATTCGTTCGCTTAGTTGAAACGAAGCCAGGACACGTTTGTGAATGGAAGAATGTGCCTTTCTTTACTTGGTTTGTTTGTACACTGCATCTAGCTCCAAGTCAAGGTCGCTTCACACAAGCGCTGCACATGCGACGCTTCGCTGACTGGTACGCCAGTAGGAAAATATAAGGCCTCTTGAAGGCGGGAGAAGAGTCAGCGAAGTCAATATTGGTACTAAGCAAATAAAATCAACTGATATTTGTACCGTACAGCGTAAAACTAGGGCGCGGGAAGCACTTTTTTGCGCTGGGCGAACAAGCACAGCGGTCAGCAGCACGACTACGCATCTGCGAACGCTTTTCCGTCTACGAAATGCAATTGCTAGACGTGAGCTACTGTGGAAACTCGGGCGACGCTTACTGCACGATCGCAGTACAACAAATAGTCACCTAAGCGGCTTGAAATGCCAAAACTAAATAAAAGTGTAAACCGGTTGTGCAATATATACCCTATATTAGCAAGACCTCCGCGTCCCGCTCCGTGGCCTAGCAGTCTGGGGCGCTAGGAATTCACCGCAAATGTTTTGCGAGTCGCGAGTTCGAATCCCCGCGGGTACGTGCTTTTCTTTTTTGTAAGTTAACTTTTTTGTTTTCCGCCGATGTTTTCTATATTGAGTTCACCTTTTTGGGGGCCGCAACGTTCATGGCTACACGAACTAGTTCACAAAACGCGCGCAGGCTGGCACTGGCGCGCTAGCGAGTTCTCGTTGGCGTGCTGTTGCCATAAGCACCGAATGCTTGCAGGCAGTGGGCACAGGCCAGAATGAACAGACCCTTGGCCTGGTGCGAACACGCTTTTTACGATACAGGTATGAGGGAGGCAAGCTCCAAATATGGGGGAAAAGCGCATGACATTTGGGCGTCTGCGGGTACGCGGAGGGCGTTCATGCACTAGGTCTCGGCTAGTGAATGCTACGACTACAAGCCGTCCTGGGAGGCTTATCTTGTGCATTTTACAGCCGACAACATCGCAGAAGCGCGGTACGATGATTACTGAGATATTGAGAATGCCCATCCAACAAAGCCATTGGTTATGTTTTACAGAACCGAAACCGAAACCGAAACGGAAACTTGTGTGATTGCTAACCTTGGGCATCGTCCAATCACGGCGCCCCTCCACTCAACGTCACAGCCTTAGTTGGTGCGGCCGCCGCAAACCGCGCATGGTAGTTTTTCTTCTTTCGCGCTTTGTAAATTATTTACCGATTTGTCAACCGGATAAACGATGAAAAGTGTGCTAATTTGAGCCAGTCTACGCAGTGCAAGCAAAAACGGGAGCTTGACAAATTCACTTCAGTGTCCCTTTAATGCAGGAAGGAGCGGCAGCCATGCGGCCTCTCCTAACGCCTTTGTGTTTTATTGTACAGATGCTGCTCACCTAGACATGCTCGGATGTGGTTCCACGCACGTGGCTTTCCCCAAGACACGCGAATCTTGCGCTGTCAGCGTGCTACCCCAGCGTGGAAGCTTCACGGAACCAGCCCGGTCTGCTGCCAGTCACCGTCAGTGAACTGGACACTTTGGCGCATGCTACGCCGGTGGCCCAAAATTCGTCCGGAAGCTGTGCGTCATCGTGTTACGTCACTATGCCTGGCTCGATGCCACTTCACAACTACTCACCATCGACAGCAGCGCCACCGCTGCACGCAGGGGACTTCAAAAGCTTCCTTTCCACGCGGCGCCTCAGTGGGCAGGAAGGAGCGGCATCCATGCGGCCTCTCCTAACGCCGTTCTGTTTTATTGTACAGGTGGGTACTCCTTCATCTTAACTGTAAGCGGTCAAATAACGAATTTTTGCAGCTCCTTCTTAGCCCCAGCCCAATGTTGTTTGTGACAGCTGATTGTGTTCGGGTTGCTAAATTATTACTAATGTGTGGTGACGTTGAGGAAAACCCTGGGCCTACCGACGGCACAGATGTTACCATGCTGTCTGTTGCGCTAAGGAGTGTTAATAAATCAATTACAGTCGAGCCCGCTTATAACGAACACAACGGGAAACCGAAATAACTTCGTTATATCCGCTTTTCGCTATCTCTGGACAGAAAATCTATGTATACCAATGGCAACAGGAAACGAATATTAGTTTGTTATAGCCGCTATTTCGTTAAAACCGGGTTCGCTCTAAGTGGGCTACACTGTACTTAACATGATGATGCCCGCCAAGATGAGCTTAAGAAAGTATTAGATCAAGTAAGGTCGATCCAAACGTAGTCAGGAAAAAACACTCCGATATTAACTCTCGACTGGCCGTGGTTGAAGCTCGGGTAAATTCAGTGCACGAGGACCAAAAAGTCCAAGACTACCATGTGGTCACAGACACTGTTCGAGTGGAAACCTCCGAGCTGCGTTCTCGCCTAGACAACTTTGAGGACCGATCTCGAAGCGACAATCTCATATTTTACGGTTTTGAGGACACTGCTGAGGAATCTTGAGCTGAATGTGATGAGAAAGTTCGCGCTCTAATATGTGCGTCTCTTGAAACTGTGATACCCGAAGACTCTATTTCGCGAGCCCACAGATTAGGGGAATACGTGCTCCACAAATGCCGGTCAGTAATAGTAAAATGTTACTCATTGAAAATCAGAGATGGCATCCTGTCGATGAAATGGAAACTAAAGGAACAAAAGTAAGCATCAGCGAAGACTTCTACAAAGCTACATGTAGTTCCAGGAAAAAAACTTATTGATTACGGCAAAGAACGTGGGCAGAAGTACACTGTCCGCTACAACAAACTATTCATTAACAAAAAATGATTCGTTTACTGCGTACAAATGGATAGCACTTGCGAAATAGCCGATAACTCGGAACTCGAATCCCCCTGCTCAGCTGTTCAGAAGTCGCCCCCTGCATCCCTTTGTAACGCCAGCAGCCCACACTAGCAATCCCAGTCTAAAAACAAACCTTGTGCTAAGAATGAATTTTTTCCTTTTTTACTAACATCCGCAGTGTAATTAACAAACGCGACGATTTATCTTCAATTATCGATGACTGCTAGGCTGATATCGTTGTGTTACCGAAACATGGGTATCGAGTAAAATTCGTTATTCTGAAATTTTTACTGTGCTAAGCAATTTCAACATTACCGATCCGACCGCCAATAAAGCACGGGTGGCGGTGTCTTGATAGCTGTCTCGCATGAAATACAATGTCATGTTTTACCCATTGTTTGCTCCCTTTACCTTCTGTGCTCATGCGTTAGAATTGATCATGATGATGTCTTTATATGCGCGTGCTATCGCGCACCGAAATCTCCTGCTACGTTTTGTGATTCCCTACGCGATGCTCTAATGAACCTAAAAGTACGCTCTCCAGCTTCCCAGATTTTTCTGCTTGGTGATTTTAACTTCGCTGATATTTGTTGGGGTTTCGACCAAACCTTATCTGTGTCGCGCTCATCTGAAAGCACTCCATTTATTAACATTTGTGCCGACTTTATTCTAACCCAGATAGTGCGCCATCCGACAAGTGTTACTTCAATTTCTTCCAATCTCTTAGATTTGATTCTAACTACCACGCCTGCTAGCATATCATCAATCGAACATCTACCCGGCCTGAGCGACCACTGGATACTGCAATTTATCGCTAACTTTGGAATTTTCCGTCACGCGCACCGTACTAAGGTCATACGCGATTACAAAAAGGCTGACTTTGATTCTGTTAATAATGAACTTTCACTTTTTTATTCATATTTACGCGGTTTTTCTCTACGCTCCTTCAATGAAAACTAGATCATGTATAATAATAAGGTAACACCCTTATAGATAGATTTGCCCCTCTCCGTACCGTCCGTTTTGCTTATCTTCCCGTGGTTTACATCCGCCTTAAATAGGCTTCACAATAAACAAAAGAGGTTGTAGAGGAAGGCGTTGAAAGCTAACAACAGCGAAAGGTGGTCTCTTTATAACACTACGGTTTCGGAATATAAACAAGCTTTGAAAGAGGCCAAACATCTGTTCTTTCCCACCATACTTCCTTCGCTACTTCAAACTAACACGCGTAAATTTTGGGAGATAATCAATGGATCTAAAGAAAAAGCGAACACACTTTGCGATGACCGAGGAAATGTTATGCCAGCCAATGAATGCTGTATAGCATTGCAAAGTGTTTTCCTTCAGTCTTTTTCGAAGGACGTTAACTGCAGTACACCACCTTTTAGCGATGTATGCTTTCCTACAACGGACCCGGTCTTTTTCGATTGGGAGGGCATAGCAAAGCTCATTGAAAACTAGAAATCATCCTCATCACGTGATATCGATGGAATCACATCCCAGATTTTGAAACATACTGCCACGTATTCATCAATATTACATGTCTAAAATCTTTACTCAGACCCTGGAATCTTCGATGCTACCCGGTGATTGGAAGGCGGGGAGAGTGGCTCCAGTACCGAAGCAAGGTAACTGTACACAACCCACCAACTACCGACCAATGACCCTAACTAGTATCTCTTGTAAACTTTTCGAGCATGTCATTTATTCTCATCTTGTAACGTTTCTTGAACGTAATAACTTCTTCAACAAACATCAGCATAGCCTTAGGAAGTATCACTCGTGTGAAATCCAACTCCTACTGTTTACTACCGACCTATTTTCCGTCACGGACCATGGTTCTTTCGTTGACTGTATTTATGTCGACTTCCAAAAATCCGTTGATACCGTTTCGCACCGTCTTTTATTATTAAAATTAAGCAAACCTTATATTGAATATAACCTACTAACATGGATTGAAAACTTCCTGCTTAACCGAACACACTACGTTGCTACTAGCAACTACAATTCACCTGCATGCCCTGTATCTTCTGGTGTACCACACGGCTCGGTGTTGGGTCCCCTTCTTTTCATAATATACATTAACAATCTACCTAACAACCTCTCTTCCTCAATCCGACTATTCGCCGATGATTGTGTAATTTACCATGAAATAATTAATCCTAATGACTCCTCAGTACTTCAAAGTGACCTAAACAGCATTTCCTCTTGGTGTGATGACTGGGTAATGACACTGAATGTGCGTAAATGCAAAGCTATGAGAATTACACATAACCGCAACAACGCCATTCCCTACCCTCACCTACTAAAAAATAGCTCTCTCGGCGCTGTTAATACGTACAAATACCTTGGTGGTCATATAAGTAGTAAGCTCTCGTGGCAAACCCATGTTGATTACGTAACCAGCAATGCTAACCGCATGCTTGGCTTCCTGCGCCTAAACTTTTCTCTCGCCCCTCTTTCTTTAAAACTACTTTCGTACAAAGCCCTCGTCAGATCAAAACTAGAATATGGCTCTTCTATTTGGGAGCCGCATTTATTATTCCTTTATACCTCCGCTGAATCCATTCAGAACCGTGCTGCCCGATTTATTGTATGCAACTACTCTAGAACGTCCGGTGTATCTTCAATTAAAATACAATTTACCTCTCCCTGACCTTTCAGTAAGAAGAAAAATAGCCCGGTTGTGCCTTTTTACAGCAAAGCTGTAAATTGCTAGGGTCCAGCAGATCGTCTCCGGTCCCAGAGTGATGTACACAGGAATCGCTAGCGAGCGTAGCGCCACGTTGCGGAGCCCACTCGAATCCCCGGAACCGTAAAACTGCGCTCCACACCCCCGGGGCATAGAAAAAAATCATACGAAATTAAAAAGGTTCTAGGGCCTTCATAGAATATGCGCCGTGATTACAATACCCGCGCTATAATGAATTTCTACCCACGATCCCTGTGTGTTTTGTAGCGTAAGCCACACTGGCCGAGGTTGAGCAGTTTCGCGTGCGCCGTGAAGGGCCGTTCTACGCAAGCGCGAAGGCCATTAGATTTGATTCGATTCGATTCCATTGGCTTGGCTTGGATTGGATTGGATTAGATTTGGATTGGATTGGATTGCATTGAAGTCGATTGTGTTGGATTGGGTTTCGTCATAGCCGCGGCAGACGCACTGGCGCCCGCGCGTGCCCAGGTGTGCGCCTCAATTGCGCAGTATCCAAGTTCGACACTGCGTCGTATACGCTTGATAGCCGTTTCACGTGGCTCGTGAAGAGCCGTGCTGAGCATGCGCGAGGAGCAATGCCTGGAAAGGACTGGACTTTCAGTTAATAACAAGGAACAATGCTCAATCGCAAATTACAAACAAACGTGTTTTGCTTCGTGCACCACTTTGACTACGACCCAGTCAAACTTCACGTTGAGGCTCGGCACCGCAGCTTTGCTGGCCATCCCTCTTCACGGGGTGGAAGGGCTCTGAATTTTTCACAAAATTTACTTTACTAACCCTAACATCAAGTGCGACCTTTTTGCAGTTCCTTCATATGTTTTCTCACGCATAGACCGCAAATTCAAGGTTGATGTGCCATCCTGCCTTAAAAACTTGTGCTTCAATTCATTTGTAACGAAAACTGCGACGGAATGGAACCACTTCCCCGCTTCGATCGCCAGAATCACTAAAGCTTCATTATTCAACACGGCCACATCAAACTCTTTTTAAAAACTTGTATGACCCACTCCTCTCTGCAACACACTCGATGGCCTGAGAGTATTGTAATAAATAAATAAGTAACTGCCTGCAGTGTCGCTAATCAGAGTTTGGTGGTCGATCAACTGCTCTGACGGTGAACAGAAAATTATCAGTTAAAGTAACTTACACCACACTGCTTCCACCGCATCATGATTGATATCGAGAGCGCGGGAGCTCAAATCGGACCTCACAAGCACGGAAACGCTCCCACCAAGCCTCTGCCTGTCTGTGCGATACGCAATAAATTTCTCCGGAAAAACTTCTCTATCCCTTACTGACGGGTTCAGGCAAGACTCTGTGTCGAATATTATATCCGCATTTACAGATTCTATCAATGCTGCAAGTTCACCCACTTTATTGCTCACGCTTCGCCAATTCACAACTAACGCAACGAGGTCGAGACAAGTTCGTGTCTTTTTTTGTTCGCTGCGTCAAGGTTTCGTGACAGGAACCAGTTCTTCTGTTTTTGTCGCACCTAAAAGCCTTATCTTTTATAATAAGCTTGCCAAAAATGAGCTGTACATTGTTATTTTTGTCTTCCGTTTTAGCTTTGGCATATTCTCAGAGGTATGTGATTACGCTACAGGTCTCAGGCGAATAATCCTGAGAAACACTGTAATTGGTACAATTAAATTTCTTGGCATTGCTTGAACGTGTTGTTTTTCTTTGTAGTAAGAAGCATCTACAACATTTGGCCGTTTAGTCTTACCAGTGAATCGACCAATGCGGTGTGCCCTTTGCACTGACTTGAGCAGAATTCCTAAGTTATCCTTGCATATCTTTAGAATTGATTTTTCCGACTGGTCCCACTTTTCAAGGTGGTCGGTGTCATCTACACCACAGAAAACAAGATTTTGCCTCCGGGTTCTGTCTTCCATATCTACTGATTTTTCCTGCAGCTCATTACTCGTGGCGAATGACTACTGGTGACATTTGCCTGCGCCGATACTAGTTTACTGACGTCCTGAATGTGGCCTTGCTTCACACCAAGGTTTTTATTCATTTCTGCTATCATGGTTTAATGCTTTGCGAACCTCATTTCGATAGTGTCCAACTTCTGCATCATTGCAACCTGACTACTTTGCAAGCCTTTCAGAAAATCTAGTTGGGTAGCATCATCGTGACTAAACAAATTCACTTGAGCAATACCACAGGGGCCGGGGTTGAGTTCCACATCCCCGGCGAGTAGCAACATTAAAATGTAAATAAAGCACTCAACCTGAAAACAGGCGAAATCATTTGTTACACAATTTCGAATTGACTCGCTTACGATACGCAGCAGCAGTACACAGCAACGTGGGAGGAGCCGGCAAAACACTCATTTTTGTTCGGAATTGAAAACGACAGTAAAAACTAACCTGCACAAACCAAAGCGGTGTCAGTTGCATGTCGGCAAGCGTGCCGGCTCCAGATCCCACGAAGGCGTAGTGCTGCACGCTTATGTGGCCTTCTAGCATGTCACCTGTTTCGTTATGCTCGCTGGTGATTGTCGGCTCATCGTTGTCACGACCGTCATCTTTGGAAAACTTGTACAACACGGTGACTGGCAGTGCGAAGGCACCGCAGCATGCCGACGTGCTCCACGCTATTGTCGATGCGGACGAAAACACAGGCGGTCGCGGAAACGACGCTTCTTCACCAACAGCACCCCACACGTTCGTTGACGAAAGGGCAGCAAACATCTGTACAAAGAAGAGCAGTGTCAGTTGCATGTTGCCAAGCTGTAGTTCGCAAAATTGGCATGGCTTTATAAAGGGTAAACTTTGTTTCCTTTATCCAAAATAAACAATTCGCAACGTAGGCTTTGTAGGCGGGGGGAGGAGCGTGCTTCCGCGGCCGGAAACCGAATGCCCAGATATTGAATCTGGGAGCACTGAACACGTGAAAAATAGAATGGGCCTCCATTTTTTAGAGAAATGCATCTCTGATTGATTGTAGGGTTTAACGCGCCGACGCAACGCAGGCGATGAGGCGCGCCGTAGTGGAGGGCTCCGGATTAATTTTGACCACCTGGGGATCTTTAACGTGCGCCGAAATCTCGTACACACGGGCGTTTTTGCTTTTCGCCTCCATCAGAAAAGCGGCCGCCGCGGCCGGGAATCGAACCCGCGACCTCGTGCTCAGCAGCGCAACGCCTTAGCCACTGAGCCACCACGGCGGGTAGAAAGAAATGCATCTCTACACTTTCAGTGGCAAATACCCATGGTGCAATAATTGTTGCATGTCTGCATGCTGCCGACACGCAACAAATATAATTGTTCCATGTATAATTGTTGCAATTATAATTGTTGCATGTCGGCGTGCTAGGGCAACACGAATCACACAATAAGAACGGCGTGCACTCCCAACATAAAAAACAAACCTGCCACGTTAAAACGTCGATTCCGAATATGATGTCAGCGTGTGTCTAGGCTTACAAACGTACTAGGACAAACTTCAGCCGTGCAATGTATGGCGAAGTACCACGCCAAATGCCATGCGTGTTACGAGGGAGGGTAGTTCTAATTGCTAATCCCGGCAGCGATGCTGCAGAACCGCATTAATACCTGCGGCTAACTATGCTGAAGGTAGACTACAAGCTGGAGACGGTTTTTCTGGGTAAACGCATCGGCATGTCCCTCCCTGAGATTGTTAGCTCAGGAAGGCATGCAGCGTACCCGGCCGCACTATATTTCCGGCGCTGACGCTATGTATAGAGCTTTTGCCTTCGCCTGACGGATGCGCTTCTGTGGCTGTTTGGTCTCGGTCGATCCGGCGAAATCGTTCGACCGGATCGAGCACCCGTACTTGCTCGCCGCACTGGAGAGCTTTGGTTTTCCTCGGGACTGCGTTGGTGGTCGGGGACTCTCTACGCGGATGTAACATGGGAGCTTTTTTTTAACAGACAGCTAATTGAGCCCTTCCTCGTCACTCGTGCACTAAGACAATGTGGCCCGGTATCTCCGCTCCTGATCGCTGTATGCGTTAATCCGACTCCCCAGCGATACACGGAGGATGCGCACGACTTTACCTTTGATTACGGGACGAAAAGACTTACGCAGCGCTGTGCCTTTGTTTCAAAGAGTACAGCGACTTTGCGGTGCCCAGCTGAACATCAGATAAGCCAGGCGCTCCGCTTTGGGGCACGCGCGTCAGATATGATGCCTGGTAGCGTTCACAGGGTTGCAAGAGGGAAACTGCTGAGTGTTGTCTCTCACGCGTCCGGCAAAGTGGCGAATTAGACCTAGAAAAAGTTGAAGGAAATAAATCGGGGTGCGGCTAGCGGCAGCTGCATCCTTAAACCTTTGTTTGCAGGATCGCCAATTCGTGATAAAACCAGCGTGTCGGCAGCGTACTAATACCTAGCGCGGATGGCGGGGCCACCACGGCATGTGCTCAGAAAAATTTGAGCCATGCTGGGCTCCTTTTGTGGGGCGTCAGAACTGAAAAAGTAGCCCGCGCTATCTTACGACATCTCAGCAGCATGGCGCAAGGCCCAATTCAATCTGCCTTGTTTTAAAGCAAAGCTTTCTACCTCTACCCCCCAAGGGTTCTTTCGCGACCGTTGGTGTCACCAGAAAACTCCCGGAAAGAAATAAAAGAATTTACTAGACCGCCAGGGATCAAACCTGGAACTAACAGAGTGACAAGCCAAGAGCCCGTAGTCTTACCGATTCAGCTACGAGCCCACACAGAGACGGCGAAGACAAGTGGTGCACTGACCAAGCACATCTACGGCTTTAACCCCTGACTTCTCGCTAAATTCTACGCGATAGCGATTAAACAAAGCACACAATAACCCATGGCGTCTCACTTCTAGTACGACGCCAATGGGCATGTGGCTTCCAGTAATCACGTAAAAAAATATCCGTTCCTTGTCGTCCGCCCTCACGCCAGGCGATACCTCAAGAAACAAATTCAAATACTCCTTGATGGCCAGGCCATCACTCCATGCCCCAGAATCAAAATCCTGGGCCTACATCTTCAGGACAACACCAAGAGTAACATATCCTTGCAGTGCGTCAAACACGACGTTATTAAATCATACACGTGATCCGGCGAGTTACCACCAAGAAGCGAGGCCTCAAGGAATCCGACACCTTTCGATTAGCTTTCGTCTTCTCCAGAATCACTTACGTCAACCCCCGGTCTTCTTCTCGACAAGGAGGACACAAAGATGCTTTATGTAATGATTAGAATGGCGGTTGAGCAAGCCATTTGTCTTCCCATGAGGGCACCCAGAGAGGCTGCTTAGCACGGGGCTCTAAAAAGCTTAGAGGTGGTCATCTTTCTATCCAGAAGCAGAACTGCGGCGGGTTGCCGAATCTTTCACCAGATTGGCTGGGCCGCACAGAATATCACTCCGCTTGATGTACTCGTGGGCTTTTGACGACAAGAAAAAAATATGCTCCCTTTGCTTAGACATATGAAACCCTCAGACGACGAGGGTCACCGACAAGCACGGGCTCAAGCGCTCAACACCACCAGCGGTGGAGATCATGCAGTTATCTACACAGACGCCTCCAAACATAGAGTGCAGCAGTACGTCATCATCGTGTCTACCTCCAGAACAAACCTCCTTGCTGTGCCTCACTCAAGACCGAAGACATGATGGCAACAGAAGAGGCAGCCATCGCCTTGGCTCTCAACCAAGGGTTTGTAAAGTAGTCACAAATTCCCAACAAGCCTAACAGAACTACCTGTCGGGTTTGGTGTCCCGACCTGCACTGCGTGTGCTAAAAAACCCCTCCTCAAATGGTTCCATTCAGCTCATCTGGACACCTGCTCACGTTTCTATGGAGGGCAACGAATACGCCAACCAAGCCTGCACGTTCACCCCCAGTGCTATGGAGCCGCACGAGGGCAGTCACCCGCTTGTCTCAATCAGGGACACAAACCAGAATTATCGCTATCTGAGGCAGACTCTACCTTTGGCTTACCGTGGCCTTTCCATAGAAGAACAAACTACCCTACGGCTAATATAATCCAGCTCCTTCCCACACCGGACGCGTGTTCACTTAATGCATCCGAATCGCTAAGACGCTGCATGTAAATTTTGCTCATAAGTAGGAACACTCTGCCACATAATCGGGGTGTGCAACTTTAGCCCTGAGCACCTCCTCTCCTTCTGTCAACTACCTAACAAGAGCAATGGGAGATGCTGCTATCCAGCCCCTCTCTACCTACCCAGCTTCAACTGGTGGACAGGCGGCGCGGACTGAATATGGGCTACAGTGAAGAAGGAACCACTCTCCTGGACCGCACTTTGGGCCGTTCAGAAGTCCTAATAAAGTGTTTCCTCCTCCAGCTCTTCCTCCTGCTCATCCTCCTCTCCTCCTCCTCCTCCTCCTCCTCCACCGTCTATGCCACCGATCTCATCGCCTCCGTCCGCTACGGCAAAGACGGAGAAGTGAGATCGTATGACACCGGGTTTGAGCTTTTATTTTATAAAAAAAGTTTCCACCGATGTGCTACACCAATACAACTCAACCAACCACCGTTCATCCCTCATGCAATAATTTTACCTGCGCAAGAATATCTCTTTGAAGTAATACAGGTTGTGGTTAAGTACATTTCACTTCTCTCTGGTTTCAGGATTTGTAGAGCGACGTGAGTGAATTTGTGATGTCGCATCAATAATCGTTGTGGGTGCCGTTTACAGCTTTGCTTTCCAACCACATTCACCGAGTGGATTGGCGCCAATTTTTTTTTTAAACTACGGCTAGTTTCTTCGGAATAAAAAACTTGTTTAACAAGGAGCGTGGTAAGCAATTCTCGTGGAAAAACCTCCATGAGTTCTTCAATGGCACGTAACGACCGTTGTATTGTGTCGGAACGGCCTTCAAAATGAATCAACGTCATTGAACTTTAAGTGGGAATGTTCTGCTGGCTTGAGTAAAGGCTTAGTACAAAATGTGACGTTTTAAAGTAAGCATTTCCGCAATAGATATTTCTTCGCACAATCTCAGTTTTTCGTATGCCCGTCATGGCGTCATTGTCCTCTGTCGTTCATGGCGACTGACCCGATTTCAGGTCGAGGGCATCGAGTATATAAAGATTATTATTGGATATATATTGTCGCTTATCGGTCGTTCGGCAGCACTCTATTGTCCGAGAAACAGAAAAAAGCACGGGCTATGTGATATCGCAATTCAATTTTCTGAATTAGTGGCAGTTCATCTTAAGCACGTAGGATGTACTCATTTACTGAGCCAAGCAACTTGGCTGAGTTCAATACGGGAAACTTTTTTCAAGGCACGATGTTAATAAAATCAATATGAAAACCCTTACGCCCAGTCCCCTTTTCTCTGCTTGTTCTGCGAGCGTCCCTTAATTGCAATGTTGTTAAGAGTATGCCTAGAATCCATCATGTGTACGGTAATTACCACCCATCTATAGATTGTTTTCACTGGCTTGGCGCACATGACGGCCACCATGTGTGCGCAGCCATGCCGATGCCTAGGCGTCTGCGTTATTAAGGATACGTCGTGTACGGTCGGCCGCTTGCCAATAGACGTCGCTAGTCTCTCAGCTCATGGGGCACTCACTGCTATGCGAGCGATACAATTGTATCTCAATAGGCGTGTGCGAGAAGGGTGGCCATTTGTTTGGAAGCATCACTGGGCGTTGGTACTAAATTGCTCGGTAGTTGGCAATCTGCGGGCGCACATGTCGATATCTGTAATCGCAGGCAACTGTGATCCAGCGTAGGCATTTTCTGTGTCGTGGCGCTTTCTTTAGAAAGAGCGGCTCCATTTTAATGTACTGATGTGGAGTTCTCAAGGGAAAGTAGACCGTGACCACACAAGTCTCACGGAATGTTTGTCTTTTGAGGCCACATCTGGTAGTCGCTTTATAACAGCGAAGACTGCCGACGTTGGGACTGCGTATTTTTCGGCGAGATGCAGATGCAGACGAAGACACGGCGGGAACTATGAAGGCGTTTTTCAGAGTTGCATGCGAAGAAAAAAAATTGGCCGCTCAATGTTCATGTGAATACCATCTGTATGATTGCTCGATTGGCATAATTTCACTTGTTCCCTCACTGTGTTCGCTTGCGCTCGACCCTTGGAATCGTTCTATGATGTCTGTTTATCGGACCCAAGTGCACCTTGCACCTAAAACTGAAATCTCATTGCTTGCATTCACTGCGTGGGAATCATGCGGGCAAGCACGAGCATGCGACGCATGCTTTTACATTAGTGTCTGTGTCGCTACGGCGACGCCGCGGGCTGCACCTGATGGCAGTACTTGTGCGTGTTGGCGCCCGATGATGCACATAACCTAACAGCCAGCTGCTCGATTTTCCAAACTGTGCCCAATCGAACGCGAATACCTCGATGATATTAGGTGGTACGTGCAGCACCCTATTACGTACTTATCACCATCGAATGTTGACCTGCTCCGATTGGGGCGTACGTTTCCCTACTGTTGCGCGCAGTTTCTGAAGGATACTGTTGCGGGCAGTTTCTGCTTCATATTTATAGATCAGGAAAGCTAAAATACACGCCTCGCCCTGTCATGTTGTCATCAACGTTAATTTAACCATTCTTGAACACGCTATACGAAATTAGCAACTGTGCTCTGACATTTTGCTTTTACGCTCTGTTCGTGCATGGTGGTCCAACAACTGACCAGTCGAAATAACTTGTTCTGTTTGATTTCGTGTTTCCCTTTGTTGTTAGCCTGCAGTGTAGTCGCAGTTATGCCTGCTGCTCTAGCCCGTCTAAAAGAGCTTGTCAATCCAGTATACCCGCATATTGGGAGATGTACAGACCACGGCACTATGGGAGCGGTACAGACCACTGCTGGTTTACGCCGTTGTGTCCCGGTATATGTGCAAAGGCGAATCATTGGATTTTACGGCAATCGGACAAGGTAGCTCGTGAGTGTATAAGTGAGTGGGTGAGCCCAGTTTTTGTCCTTTAGTGCTAGAGGCTAAGGGCTCTCAAGGGCTTTTGGCCGGCGTGTAGGATTACTGGATGTTATGCAGTAATGTTCTCTCTCTCTCTCTCTCTCTCTCTCTCTCTCTCTCTCTCTCTCTCTCTATCTCTCGTTTGCGCTGCGAGCAGTGTGCACTTGTTGGTGCTGCCTATGAGGTGCCATTTTATCCAAGCTGAACATTGTGCGTGGTTGTGCCCATTTACGGTCGTGTTGGTCTGTATGCATTGCTTAGTTGGTCTGTATTCATTGCTGGTCAATTCTTTGGCAGCATCGACTAAGTCGTATGATGAACTGAAGGAACTCCTCATCTTTGTCAGGATTAAGCTTGAGAGTCGCGAAGAGTGCTGCGGGTTGGCCCAGCGACAATCCGCGTGCAACCGTCATCTACAGAAGCTGCGAAGTGATGTCTTCATGGCCTGAAGTGTGTTGCATTATGGCGTCACGGTAGTCTTTTCCGTTGCAGGCTTGCACGAAGCAGCCGTGATAGAAGTGCGTCCTTGCATCTGAAATTGCCTCAGGTACGCAAGCAGGGATCGCTGTTTTATCTGCGACAGAGCACCGCCATGCTGCAGAGAGGAGTGCTCGATGAAGTTCATAACGACGCCCACAAGAGTGCGTTATCCACAAAGGTCTGCCTCCCGCAGCCCCCGTAGAAAGCTTCCAACAGAATTGGTGGAAGAGTATTTTTTCGTTGCCTAGAATTTCGCTGGTGACTCGTCTGTTTCCAACTCTTCCCGCAGTCATCCGCCAGTTGGATGCGTTGTTGGCGTCGACTGAAGGGGAGCAGCAGAGGTTCACTGTTCCTTAACGTGACTTCCCAACTTAATAAGATATTCGGAAGTTGCTTTTCTAAAATGCATTCGAAAGGTAGGTGCATGAAGAGGATCTTATATAAATTGTCGAAAATAGCGAACCGCCAATGCAGGAGTCCTCGATAGTCACAGATTTGGTTAAAAATCAGTGATGTGCCGCTAGGGAATGTGGGGTATCACATTGAAGGTCTCGATGAGGGAAATCACGTGGGGCGACAAAAAATGCTTCTTGTCAGAGTGATGACTTAATAAATGTGATTCATAATAAGGGTTGGAATTCATAATGATTACACGTAGGCCTGTGGGGTCTCAAATTAAAGGGTTCGAGTAGGGAAAAATTGTTAGACAAATAAGAAATACATCCTGGTCGAAATCATGACATAGTCCCGGTAAGTCATACAATGATTTAAAATTCATTGGGATACCGCAAGTGTGTGCGGAGTATCGCATTGAAGATCTCGGTGAGGGGATTCACGTTGGACAAAAAAATACTTCCTGGCTATAATCGTGACACATGGTGACCAATAGATATGGTTAAAATTCAAAGGGATGTGCGCTAGGGCGTGTGGGGTATTATTTTGAAGGTCGCAATGAGAGAAAGCACGTGAGATAAATAAAAATTCCTCCTGGTCTGAATCATGACATCGTCATGGTGAGTCACCGATTAGATTAGAAATAACAGTCATGCCACCGCGGGGTAAGGGGAATAAAATTAAGTCATCATGAGGGGAATCACTTGGGACAAACAAAAGATGCTTCCTTGTTACCCTCATGGGATAGTCACGGTGAGGAAGAATTTATGTTAAAAATAAAAAAAAACGCCGACAGGATGTGTGAGATATCAAATTAAAGGTTTGGAATCTCAATGAATAAAGTCATGCGAGGCTGATATCATTTGGTGCTGATGTGGGGCTGTAGGGCTGCTCAGTACTACTTCGGAGTAGATAAACTGCTAAAATTCATCGTAGATGCTCGAAGGGTAGCACAAAAGAAATTGTGTTGCCAAAGGAAAGGATTTGGGGGAGAAAATTTAGACCAGGCAATCCCCCATTGTAAGATCATTATGTGCAGTGATTATTGGCCATCATTCGATTGTTCAGCACACTCCTCCCAAACACGCGGTGAAAAACGGACATTTAAAACAGTCATTCCCCGGAGCCAATTGTGGGCGGCCACACAATAGCGTTTAGCTGTTCCAAGCCCAACCTTACATCGTTTGGTGGAGAATAATGTAAGCTGCTCTTGATTATTCTCATTCTCGCAAGACTTCAGCGTGCGCAAAAAATCTACTGTCTCACCACGAAAAGCTCGAGGGAAAAGCTCAGCACGCGTCTCATTTAGAGGCATCTGGTGCGTGTCTTCTTAAGTAGCTACAAAGTTTCCTGTACCAGGATAAAATTTGCTACAAACATAAACGCGGTGACTTAGAGCAACAGTAGTGCTGATCGCAATACAATATATGAAAATAAAAATTTACTGTAACTTCGGTTCTCCTAGTGTGGTCATTCAACCTATGACGTGTGAGCGATAAACATAGTTTCTTTCCCAAATGAGGCAAGTTGTTCGGTATAACGGAATTTTTTTATTCTACTACGGTGAAAGCAACATAATGTGTATCTCATTAATTCGAACTTTCGGGTTAATTCGAAGTGACGGTTTTGGTCTGGTCACGATGGATAGGCGTCTATGGGCAAACGTACTCGTTCATTCCCGCGCACATGGGCTTCTTTACCGATAGTTCGAACTGCGCTCCGCCGTGTACATGTATTTCATGCGGACGCTGAAACGTTCTGGACGTAACAGTGCATCGCGCGAGCGCTCAGTCAGTGCCACGCCCTGATGCGTGGCGTCATCGCGTTCTTCCTTCCCATCGTGTGCTGCTTCCTGGGCTCATTCACGAAAAGAATGTGACTCTGCTTTTGGTTTCGGTCACGATAACAACAATTGCCGAGGGGTTCCGCAACAGTGGGTTTTGCGTGGCCGATGAGTGCTCAGGCACAGAATTAGCTAATTCTGGTTATTCTATTCGGCGTTCCCGCCGACGCAGATAGCAGTGCACTGGTCTGCAGCACAATCACCGATGTTGAGATTATCGTGCAGGTGAGTGGCGGAGAAAACACTGTGGTTGATGTACATGAGAATGAAGACGAGAAGAGGCGCCATTGCGGCCCTGAGCTTCGCAACCCATGAAGGCTTTAGGTGTAGCGCGCCTAATTTTAAAAGAAAGCTTTCTACCTCTACCAGCCGAATGTTCTTTCATGGCGTGCGGAACGAGAAATTCCCAACGCGGCTGGGGAGGGAAGGGCTGTTTTCATTCCCGGACAACAGTGTAGATGGTTCGGTGAATTTACCCTGCGTTCCCCGCGTGCTCACGCCGCCTGGCGCATTGGCGCGACCCGTCTTAGTCGTTTACTTTTACGGCGGTTGTTTTGGGTCTGTTTAGCCGTAGCTTCGCGTCTTAAGCGTACTTCCTTCGTACGGCTTGATTAAATTGCTCGACAGCACCTCCTGGGTAACCCGAAAATAGCAGAATTAAGTGGTCATGCAGAGCAGATACGTTAAAGAATAATTACCAGGGCAAAGAAACAAAGTGTGAATACCGCATACAGACATCTGGCCGTGCGAAACAAACACTACCCTTTGGGCAATGCTTGTTACAAATTGGACTCCGTTTTCTAAAGTGGCGAATACCAATTCGGTTGTGTTTTAACGTGCATTAAAAAACGCGAAAGGAGCAACTGGTTCTGATCAATAGCGATTATGAGGGTTTCCTCAGCTTTCTCGAAATTCCAAAACTCAGAAACTAAGTAGTTTAAGGCGGTATAAATGGGAATGTGTAAGCTCACATGACCAACTGTTTCGGGGCCCGCGCTTGTGTCGCGCGGTGATGTAGCCCTTAGCGAGCCCATCGGGATGGCTAGGTTGCACTTTCTGACCATTCGAATGACGCTCCTCGCCGTTTTTTCCTGCCCACGCACGTCCGGGCTGTAGGGGCGGCATCCGCCGCTCTAGCCCGGCCGTGGACCATACTTGTGCGTTCGGGATGCTGCCCCTCCGAATTCTTGGTAACAGCAGGATGAATATCTTGCTTCCCTCTTTGTTGAGCCACGTCTGTAAATTCAAGTGTCGCTGCATGGGCAATTGTTATGGGTGTCGTTTACACCATTGCTTCCCAACCACCTTCACAGCGTGGATTGAAGCCAATTTTGATAGCTTTGAGTAAGAAGGAGGCTGCCTCCCGTTACGTTAGTACGTTGCAGAACAAAGCTGTGGCAATCGCATTCAAGGAAACAAACTTAAAGTCAAAACGGATTATTTTTGGCAAAATATGCTTCGAGTGATTTGAAACAACCCGATCTCATTTCATGCTGTGTGTTCAATTACTGTGGTTATTAGATGCGACGCATCTCTGGCTCTGAGGCATGTCCCTCCTGCGTCGGCGTAGTCCGGCGTCCGCACTCCAGCTACGCATGCGCGACTCTCCTCCCGTCTTCTCTCCGAGAGCTGTGCGCGCAATGCTATCAATGCGCCTCATTATCATAAACAGCTGTGTACGCGCGCTTCGCTCGCTTCGCTCCGCTCCCGTAGCGCAAGTGTGCTTATGCGCGACTGTCCTCCGTTGTCTCCTCTCCTTGAGGAGCTGTGAATATAAAGTGGGTATTGCGCTGCGGCGGTTCAGTCAGCGCTCACTCTCGTTCGACTCCGCGTCACTGCGCTTGACGACTGCGTGCTTCACTTGATTCTTCCGATGAAGACGTGATTGAAGCGATGGTCCCTTCATGAAACGTAAAATTACGCCCATCTTCCCGCGTATCAGAACACCCGCATGTGATGGAATGCATCATACGCGTTCAAAACACGTTTCACCCGATTTAGAGAATCAACCCATTGGAAAGGCCAATTGAAGATCCCGATGCGTCGCATCACACCAGGGTTCCCTCGCGGGAAGATGGGCGTAATTTTTGAACCAGGTTGAAATTGAACTCGCTGAGCGTTTCCGCGAAGTTCGAACTAAGAATCTTACCCTGCAGTACAATATATCTTGCATTGCATAGCAAACAAATGCTTGAAGTTTGTGAACGCCATTTTTTCCGTTGCTGTTTACTATTGTGACTACACTTCGCTGCTCTTTGGCGGATAAAAACCCCGAATTTTTCTCTAAAAAATAATATATTGAAATACATTTTAATAATGCTGCGCAAAGAGTTTCATTTAATAATATAACAAAAGGGCTGAGTGTTTTCCAGCAATATGGACAGAAACATTATACACGAAGAAAAAATAGAGCTTTTGCTCCCCGCGGTTGATGGTGGGAAGCCTGGCACGTGCCACTGTAAATATCAAAGTGTGCTTTTAGGGTGGCCGAAGCACCTTATGGGCTCGTGATGTCGGCGTCTCCTGTCGTCGCCTGGTGAGGTATAGTAAACGCCAAAGTCTATAACGGATAAATCTGGTTAAAATAAAATAAACTGTATAAACTGTATAAGCGTTCACTGTAAAAAACTACTTTAAAAAGCTCAATAATTACGTTTTTAAGGCGTTAATAATGGGAATTTGTAAAATTTCGTCGCGAAATTTGTTTAACACCCCCCGTTTTCTCCTGTATACCATATTTCTGAGAATTGAGCGGCGTGGGACACGACCAAAACGTGCACCCACTCTGCCTAATTTAATTGCGTAATACCGCAGGAACGCAAAAGAGGGAGCCAATACCGAAGCAATAGCGTAACTTCTCCCCCCGGCGGGCCTTCTACGGGACGCAATCTGCGCACGCTGTGTGGCAACAGAGAGTGATTTGGCATTATTCAATACACTAATAAACTGCATGCTTCGCCTTTTCCCATGTGTACTACTAGTGTATATGGCCGAATACTTTTTTTGTGGTGTACCTTATTGCGTATTTCATTTTCGGCAACGGAGATATTGTCAAGTGGTTCGATGTACAAATTTAAACGCTCGTAAAATTGGGATCATGCTGTACAGCTCTTCAAAACCATTACGTTCATTTTTCGAAGGCAGTGTTTGCATCAGTGAAAGAAATGGGATATAAAAAAAATTGCGTCTATTAACACATTGTTTTCGTGTAGGAGCACAGATCTAGTAGTCTTCCACCAACGTGCACAAGAATGCAAGATTTCGCATTGGAGTCCCAACGTTAGGCTGGCACTATTTGGTATGCTTTAAAAATAGTTCAGCTATAAACTTTCTCCACGTGTAATAAACAGAGTTTACTAATTGTGTGCATGCAAAACAAGAAAAAGGTAAAAGAGTTCCCAAAGGAGTTTCAAGTTTTTCAATAAATTTTACCGTGTTTTGAAGTCAGGAGAACATGTGAAAATGAAGTTTGCGAAACAAACGCAATCCTTTGTTTTTCAGGTAGAAGTTTTTTGTTTGACAATCAAAAACACTGTTTAAAGAACAGATTTATTCAACCATTCCATACTCTTCCCTCCGGTTTTTACAGCGTCCTTTAGTTCTTGGATCACCTGGAGAAAAAAAAACAGTGTAGACATCATTGGACTAACTATTGAAAAAGAAAAAGAAAATACTTACAAGATGGTGGGGAGGGCTCCGAGGCATCTTCGCAGGGTTTCCTGGTTCCCTCGTATGTGCCAGTACTCAAGTAATATTCTTTGTAACTAATTGGCTTCGATGCTCAACGCCTGCGCGCAATCCAAGTAACCCTGTGGTCTGCCTTCTGACAGTGTTCGGCTAATGCATTGCGCTGACTGTATGGCGGGTGTTAGACGTTTGCAAGTCTGAAACTCAGCGCAGTGCATGGGCCGAAGAGTGCGAAAAAGCTGACCACAGGATTAACTTGGACTGCGCGCAGGAGATTGGTAATACAACCAATTACTCAGCAAGAACACTCCTTGAGTAATGGCGCATACAAGGGAACTGGGAACGCTTAAAAATATCCTTTGGAGTCCTCCCCACCATTTAAGCCATCGGCTACCGACGCGCAAGGGCAACGTGCAAGAAAAAGAAACAGAAAACATGTAACTGCTGCTTCTTGTCATACACAGTCACCCCTGATGAAAGAACCAAGCAGGCTCCAAAACATTGCGACTGCTTTCAATAAACACCCTTGGTTGAAGTAATTGCCTCTTCCTCTAGTTTAACAAAACCATAGAGTGTTATGTCAAATATATTCCCATTCTTTCATTCCGTGTACATTACGTACTTCATCTTCGGTTTGCAGTTCATATCTGGTTTTTTAACAGCCTTGTGTTTCGAAAATTACTATACACATCTCAATCGAGCTGCGCCGCCTTGTGTGAATAACGTTACGTTTTTGCCGCTTCTTTCTTAGTGTTATAGTTGACTGTATAAACTTCGAACCACCGTAAATTATCGGTTATTCTAGGAAAATGGTTTCTGATCGAGTGGCGAACGACATCACCAAAAAGATGACAGAATTTATGCATATAAAGCTGAAAAATTTAGAAGTGTGTGGGCTTTAAAAATATTTACTGCCATGCGTAAGCAGAAACACGCACCACAATTAGACATCGGTCAGCGTTCAAGGATGTCACGGTTAAAACAAATTTGGTAGCAACCGTACAAGGAAATAACAATTCCGAGATATCGGGAGCTTCTATAGAGATAAATGATGTGAAACAGTCCGACAGTTTGCGTAAACGCCAAACCATTGCACAAAGCAATAAAAAACACACCCTACTGAAACATAGATACTACTGAAGGATTATCTTATAAAACCTAACCAACCAGCACCGACATAATTTATTTAGAGTCCTCAAGGTGAAACTACAGTCATGAATGAACAAAAGAAAGATTGAGTGAACGCAGAAACACAAATAGAACAAGTGTTTCTCCCTTTTCTTGTAGTATTCAGCGAAAATGTATCGAGAGACCACCTTTAATTACAGGAAGGTAACTTATAGGTTTTGTCATTTCCCCGGCGTTACGAATTGCCGAGATTGCTCCACAATGAAGTTTTGGTATTCACAAATCGCTGCGGGCCCCTTTAGAGTTTTTTGCGACTTCTCAGCTCCACGAACTTTGACGTCAAATGCTGAAAGCTTAAATAGAAAAGGAGTACAGCAATATCCCGTCTGATTATTATAAAAAAAATACTCCACCTTAGGCAGTACATCAATCTCTATGCTCACTTGAGAATTCATCTTGTATAACGACATCGGGCTAGGCTTTATAGAGCCCTCCCATAGGCATTGACGACTGCCATTGCTCTCCCTCCTGGCTGTAAGTGCAGGAACGCCACTTGAAGCAAGGAAAGCGCCAAAATCGCTCTAGCATCCACGAGGCTTACGAAGATATGCACGGGGAACTGCATGCCAGGATCACCAGATTGACACATTGCCTATGGACAACGTGACGCGCTCGGGTATCCCGGCGTTTGAATGCAGTCACCAAAACGCAGAACTTATTTTCTGGCTTCAATTGCAGATAGAGTGGAACGTCACCCTCGAAAGTAATGCAGAGAGGAACTTTCCTACCTGAGCTCAAGAAATCAGTGGAAAAACGTTCCAGATCTATCGTACCAAAAATATGCGCCCCTCACGGGCTAGTCTGCCTCGACAAAAAAAATGTATAACGAAAAAAGCAAAGACGTTTTTCATTTCTCCTTCTAATGTTAGGTGAAAAGAAAATATATTAAAAGAAGTACCAAGCGTTTTCTTGGGAATCTCTGACATCTAACATGTACTCGAAGAACACGTGTAAAAACAAACGAAATAAATTTTCTAACGTAAAACGTTTGCTTGCAAAACACCGGAAAGGTTGCCCATAACGATGTTTGTAGTGACTTGGAGTTGTGATTCTGGCTAACATTTGTTCAGCAAACGACCCGCCTTCTCTCAGAGGGCTAATTCTGAATTCGTAAGAAATATAACACTTAGAAAACGTAAAACTGTATGTCCCGTATACATATCCCCTGCATTTAAACTCAAAATACCGAACTTCCAAAGGTGTACTACCTCTTTCAGATATTTCTTTTCACTGATGGCATTGACTGTCATCACAAGTGGCAGTATGTTCAGCCACCTAAGTTCAAAAAAGTCTTTGCAAACAATGGGATATTCATGTCGGCTTTAAGTTAAAACCACACAAAAGGCGGCAGCATATCAAACCACACCACCTTCTTCTTATAAGTGTCATTCGTGTCCCACTGAAAAGGCACAGCGTAACGTATTTTCTGGTATTCAATATGCCTTATTCAGACTGCTTACATCCGCAATAGTATCACTTTTCTGTCATTTTAGGCAAGCCTTAAAACAGAGAAAAAATCCCGCGATCGCCGCAACTTATGATGTTTGGAAATATTTGACTGCCATTTTGACCCAACAAGGTCATGGTCTGCTCGCACCGTTGTTCCTGTACACCTGAGATTAGCGCTGAGTACTGAGTATTTACGGTGTACTGAGTGCATAAGTGCACAGAACATTTAAGGGTTAAACAAATAATTTTGGCACGACCGTGTGTATCAAATTAGCATAGAGAACGAGGGCTTCAATATCAAGAGACGCTCAGTTCCGCGACTAGAGTTGGGAAAATAACTGGTGTCGTGAGCAGATGGTAAGTAAAATGAGGAGGCAAACATTGATTTTTCCCATGGAGTGCAGGAGTTTAATGTTTCAATAACAAAAGTGCGCACCTGAGAAATCAATTCGTGCACAGGCGGCGAAAATGTGTGTGTCAAATTGGAGATCATGCTTCAGGAATTAAATAACACCACATCTTCCAGCGTTTTTTCTCGTTTTTTGGTTACGTTGACCTTAGGGTACCCTTACGGAAATAGTACTGAACTCCTTAACGTACGATTCCTCCCCTGCATCTTGTGCGATTATGCTTGAGACATTACTTTTGCAGGAATCGTACGTATCAATAACCCTGGCTTTTTGGCCATCAGGCCATAACTGAATAATTTAGGATCAGATTAGTTATATGTCTTCGCGTCACTCTCACCTTTGCTCTATTAATGACTTGGCACGTATTTTCCCAGACATCACCGTAAACAAAAGGGAATGAGCAGCTACATAATTTCACACACTTTCATTGGTACCTATGTTGCAGGGATGTCTTGGTTATTAAAATCTATCATAAGGGACCTCCCGCAATAGGGAAGAAATTGCCTCCTACCGGTCTCTCTCCATGTCATTCTTTCCCGCTTAAACATAAACCCGCAGTTCTGACTATGGACGTGTATTTTGGCGGCGAAATGGGTAAATGCAGGCATTCTGTCTCCTCGTTATGAACATATATCCACAAAGCAAAAAAGTTGAATAAAATGAATGGTGACCACCAGAGCTGTTGTGGAAAAGTGTTCACTGTTGTACTGTCGGGCGAAACAAACAAAGCCGAATGCATTTGCCTCCGAACGCTGTTCCTTCCAGCACCATCGATTTAGGTAGAAAATATTGGTGTTTAGCTAACAACACCCTTGAATAGGTATGGCACGATTAAATCCGATAAACAAGAGTGCGCGGAGCGGCATACGGGGAAAGAGCAAGTCCAAAAGCTCCAGAAAAGATAACACATTGATAATATTTCGTGCCCACCCGCCGCGGTGGCTCGGTGGCTAAGGCGTTGCGCTGCTGAGCACGAGGTCGCGGGTTCGATTCCAGGCCGCGGCGGCCGCTTTTCTGATGGAGGCGAAAAGCAAAAACGCTCGTGTGTTCGAGATTTCGGCGCACGTTAAAGATCCCCAGGAGGTCAAAATTAATCCGGAGCCCTCCACTACGGCGCGCCTCATCGCCTGCGTTGCGTCGGCGCGGTAAACCCCACAATCAATCAATATTTCGTGCCAATATATTACCTGCGGATAAATGACAAGTCGCTAGCTTCTCAGGTCAGTTCCTAGAAGGCAATGGCTTGTGTTAGCCGCAACCAAAACGATATTTCCCTGAGCTAAAAAAGGGAATATGCCAATTGAAAAGTTACACGCCTTTAGCATGTGTTCAATGCGTAAAATCTCTGATACAGAAACCTACGATTATGTAGATGTCCTTCGATTCGCGGCGCTTATTAAACCTCTTGGATGGCTTGGTACAAACACCCATTTTAAGAAGTATTGACCTTCGACAATTGCATGTTGTTGTTTATGTTGTTGGCCTCAGTTTGTTTTAACGACTACTCGCATTGAAGATTTTTTGGGGGAATGAAGGCATTCGTATTAACGAGGCATGGCTGAATGGCCACGCATGTATGACTAATTCTGTTTTGTTTTGTGCCGATCGAATTTGTCTTACTTTTGCTTGAAGCCAGCTTCCAAGCCTTGTATTTCTTTTAGCCCGCCAACACTTTATTCTCGTTTATGTGGGCATTTACGGGGTCCCTGTGCCGCCATAAAGCCGGAAATTGGGCGTACCTATTTCCGAATGCCTTCAATAAACAAGCTTACTCCTGCCTTTCGCCCAATAGCCTGATTGGGATGGTACAATAATAATTATTTTGATATTGCTGACGCATACATATTATGTTTATGTTTGCCACTGTACAATTCTCTCTGCCGACTGCTTTAAATAAAGCCGTTTTATTACCGACTGGCATCTCCTAATGCGATAGTGAGTCTGTCGCAACTTCCGAAGTTACTTTAAAATGCAAATAAAAATTACAAATATCCTCTTTATACCTTTATTTACTAATCGGTTCATAGTTTCAACTTTTGGCTATCCTGTTCGGGGTCGTTTCAACTCCCACAAAATACTTAAACCAAATTTATAAAATTGGTTGTGTAATGACTGGATCTTTGTTAACCGTGTAAACGGCATAGATAATTGCGATTCGTAGGGCAGTGCACGACGTCAATAGACCTACCTACCACTACTTTTATTTGTAAGAAAAAGTTTGTTTGAACTGTTTAACAGCCCACAAAACGTCGTTTTTTTATTTTTATCCTGAGTAGAGTCGGTTTCGTCAGGGTGCAAAGATTGAGGACAAGTAGTGCCACCCTTTCTAACCATGAAGTTAAGGGCGCTAATATCGTTTTCATAGAATTTTTAATAGCCTATTGGTTTCGGAACGTCTTAGCCGGAGTGCTGTATTCGGTCATGCTGTATTTCATTTCATCAAACCACCAGACCAAAGTGTAAGCGGTTTAAAGCAGTCTGCCGACTGCTTTAAATAAAGCCGTTTTATTACCGACTGGCATTTCCTAATGCGATAGTGAGTCTGTCGCAACTTCCGAAGTTACTTTAAAATGCAAATAAAAATTACAAATATCCTCTTTATACCTTTATTTACTAATCGGTTCATAGTTTCAACTTTTGGCTATCCTGTTCAGGGTCGTTTCAACTCCCACAAAATACTTAAACCAAATTTATAAAATTGGTTGTGTAATGACTGGATCTTTGTTAACCGTGTAAACGGCATAGATAATTGCGATTCGTAGGGCAGTGCACGACGTCAATAGACCGACCTACCACTACTTTTATTTGAAAGAAAAAGTTTGTTTGAACTGTTTAACAGCCCACAAAACGTCGTTTTTTTTATTTTTATCCTGAGTAGAGTCGGTTTCGTCAGGGTGCAAAGATTGAGGACAAGTAGTGCCACCCTTTCTAACCATAAAGTTAAGGGCGCTAATATCGTTTTCATAGAATTTTTAATAGCCTATTGGTTTCGGAACGTCTTAGCCGGAGTGCTGTATTCGGTCATGCTGTATTTCATTTCATCAAACCACCAGACCAAAGTGTAAGCAATTGCTTGAACAAAAAAAAAATGCACGAACTCAAAGCTTCAATAATACTGAAGCTTGTGTAAAGCATCTCAAACGCAGCATTAATAGAAACAAAATGCTTATTCAACTTATCCAGGGTATTACTGAAGAACTCAGCTCAGCAGCGTTTTTTTTAACTGGAGAAATGAAGAAATTTGGGTGATAGAAAAAACATGAAGCACCTTATAAAGAGGACACATGTTGCTAGACAAGAAAATAGATGCCTCTTCCATGTGTTTCAAGAAAACCAAAGCAACAGGTAACAAAAGTAATGGTCATTGTGCCAACACAGCCAAATTTAAAAATTGGCGAAATTAGTGTCGTCAACCATATGGAAAAAAGATCTCATACGCAATTTCATTAGTCATATTTTGCTCTTCAACCACAGTCACGTGGTGGTGTGGCCGTTATACTACGGTGGTAAGAAAGAACGAGATTTAAACTGATCAATGTCCAGAACTCTTGCGGTAGGGAAGCACCACCGTACATCCCAAAAGAACATCTCCTACTGCCCTAACAAATTTTCATGAACCGAAGAGAGTGCTTCAGGCGGAATAGCCTCTGTCTGCTGTCATGGCGGGTGTGTAAACGTTAGTGTGGACTATGTTCTGTGCCACACACGAAAGAAGCTTCGCCATGGTTGTTTTACTTTCTCTATGTGCAGTAAGTAGCAGCACGTTCCTTTTCCGTGGCGAAACGAAGCATTTGGACATGGAATACGTACCACGACAGGTAAACAAGCAAAACCAACATGACCGGAATCGGTTATCGTTGCCGCCATATCCACGGTAGTAAAACTGCTCGCACAGATCCAGTGAAGAGTTGTAGGCATAACGAGGAATTTTCCGTGCGCCATATCCAGCATTTTTTTCCAAGTAACAAAACCTAGGCTTCTTGGTGTGTTCTGTATAGCATGAAAGGTGTAAAATACGTGTCTTAGTAAACATACCCTATAGGCAACATAACAACAGGAAACTCGTGAAATGCTAATAGAAAAAAATTCTTAAGAACTATTTTTTAATGGCTGGTGCAAAACTTTCATCTTTTTTTTTTCTCTCTGTTACAACTGTTACATGCCTTTTGCTGGTATAGCTTCTCGAGGAATGTCGAAGCAGTGTATCTATGAAGCAATTACTCCGTTATTTGAAAAGATGTTAACGGTTAATATAAAGTTACTGCAATGAACAGGGAACGATGCCCAGGTGAACCAGAAAACATATACTCAAAAACTTTGCGCTGAATAGGCGTGTTGGAGCCATAAAATAGGTCCATCAGCAGATGTTTAAAGTATAATTTGTTATATTGGCGCCAAGGTATAATGCTTTTTCTGCGTATGTACCCAGGTGGCCTTCTGTATGCATAGTATGTATTACCCCGTTGAGAATCCTGTCGGTTCTCAACGGGGTAATCAACTGCATGGTTCTACGGAAGGTGCGTTCATTGCCGCAGTCTATAAAACACCACACTGGTCGTTCTTGTGGCTTCTGTTGCCTCGTCAAGAAAGCGACTTCTCATGTGAAAAGTGAACAAAAACTACATTTATCCGACGGATTTGGAACGCTGTTCTTGCACTAGGGGACTGGGGCGTTTCCACAGGGCCGGCGCCAAACATTTCTAAAAGCAGGACAGAAGTTGATTTGTGCTTTCTTTATACGCGCGAATACGCAATAGGGCGACATCTTTGGACCTATTTCGTGTCCTTAGCGGGTGTTTGAGTGGAAGATACGGCCGCCCGAGGCCAGTGAGGTCTGGCTTGTACCGCCATGGGCACTTACCACTCTACCGCGAACCACCTGTACATCATCATACGCAGTAGGAACGTACTATAAAACTACAGGCTCTCAAGAAAGATATACCCACCGCAATAACCAAGGCTTTTTTTGAAATAAGCCACCGAATTCCGACGACTGCTAACCCATTTGAAAGCACCACACTGCTGTGCGGCACAAAACCGTCCTCTTGAGCTGGCATTGCAAAGTCTGCTTTAGAAGACTCAACAGGGTGTATGACATGCTATAGAGGTGTAAGGTCGTGCGAAACTACCAGGTGTCCTCCCAACGGCGCCGAAACAGTGAAACATCCTGATGACCAGCGATGTCTGGAAAATCATTCTATCCTGTTCACTAGGGAAATTCCAGCTGACGCTGGACATGGGGTCTCGAACCAGGAACGCCACGTACAATGGGTGAGTGACAATTCCTTTCCCCCGCTGATCTTTTCCTTTTTTAAGTGCGCCATCAACCTTTGCTTTTGCCAGTCCCTTAGTTGCAAAGAAAGAGTCGTAAACGTTTGTGTTTCCCGTGGTGTTAGAGGCAGAAAAAAAATCACATAACGCGATGCAAATTAGGTTTGGCAGAAATGACGCAGATCGATGTAAAAATTAATGACAGAAACACGCCGAAATACAATGTACCTGTAAAAAGGTATTTAAAATACGTAAAATAAAACTGTCATATAGCATGGGCGTAAGCCTATTCTGTGGTGCAGAGGAATGTTTGAACCTTCAGTTTTTTTTTTTCAGATATTTTTGATACTATTATGTAGAAAGTAACTTTTCGTTGACAGAAGAAAGCGTGAACTATTGTGAATGTAGCTCAAGCTGCAACATTCATTGCTTTACTAAACGTTGTTCTGGACGGCTTGAAACACCTTGTATAAAGTAAAACGTATTGCGGAAGCTTTGAAGGAAGAGCCCTTCTGCAAATAGCTACGAAACTCAAAGAATCACTCTGTTAGGTAATGCATGAAGCCGGTTCCCCTCCTGCACTAACCCCCATTTTGGCGATGGCCTGTTCCCGTTACACTTTTTATACCAGACTCTCTTTAGTTACCAAAGCCCGTGCAAAGTCACTGCTTGCACGAAATGTACAACTTATAGCACTACCTCCGGCAGAGCACAAGTACTCTAATGAAAGTATGGCGTCCTGCTGTCAACCTGTTATTTTGCGATCGAAGAAGTAATAACGTGTCTATACTGTGGTACTTGAAGTTGCTTGTCCAGTGCTGTCACCACCGAACTGACTGCACGGTACCTATGTCACCCAAAAAATCTAAACTATAAGTTCATGTTGTGAGAGAACGAACGATAATGCAGGGATAGGCTGACTCCTAATTTGCAACACAAGGTCGTAGTGTCTATCTATAAATATATACATATATATATAAATACATATATATATATATATATATATATATATACATATATATATATATATGAGCGTGGTAACGGGGGCTGGTTGTACCAGAGGCCAAGCTAGCTCGGGAGTCCACGCGCAGGTCTCTCAGCAAGATCGTTCTCGATGGGGCTGCTCCGATGACTGAGCCTTGCACATAGACCCAGTTGGGGGATTCACCTGAGAGTCAGCCTCGGTCTCAGTTGAGCACACACCCCTTTGGCCACACTGGCGCGCCTGCTAACGGCCACTATCTCTGTTACAATATATATATATATATATATATATATATATATATATATATATATATATTAATTGTGAAGAAGACAGCCGACATGCCGGTAGCCCGTTAAGGAAGTTTATTCGCAGGGACGAAGACGATGGGAGTGGAGGTACGGGCGTTGAGATCACCAAGCTCGTTTCTGACGCACGCACCTTCTGGGGTTCACCGTATTCCCTGACACCCCCCTGGCGCATATACGCGTGTGTGGATTCTCGCGGAAAGCGATGGAGAAAAGACACCAGTAGCTGATCGCCCCATTCCTGGCGCAGAACACGAGCGTCAAAAACATGAACAGCAATACAACGTACATGATCAACAACAATATATACAAGTATAAACTGTGAACGAGGCTAGGTTTATGCTTGTTTTCTTTGTTTTTCTTTATTCACCTCTTGAAACAAACGTACATGACGCTGGGAGCAAGCAGTAAAACCTGTCAGAAATCGACAGCCTGACACAGCTGCAAGCTCCCAAGCACTTGACAGCGTTACGGCAACGTCAAATACAACTTGTATGTTCAAAAGAAAAGAAGGAGAAAAGCAAAAATAGATGAAACAACTACCACACAGTAAATACGCAGAAACCGTAATGGGTACTACACGTACTCCGGCATTACACAAACTGCACATGCTATCATGCATTATACAAAGAATAACAAAGAATATAATATCATGTATCATACAAAGAATATAATATCATTTATTATACAATGAATGGAACAGTTAATGATGGGGCTACGCAGTGGAGAGAAGAAAGGATAAATGAATTAAAAGAAAATAAAATTTTTGTAGGGACATCAATACGAGGCAATCGATAGACAAAAGAGTAGTCTTTTTGACATTTGTACCAATGCGCAACACACAGTTAGCACATTCAACATTTTTTTTTAAATACTCTCGTAGTTCTCGGAAAGTCGGTTCGGTGAGTCTAATGTCCTGGCTATTGAGTTCATTTAAGAGTCTTGGAGTCCATACGTAGTTTTGTACGTTTGGACACAGAAGGGTTCAACTTGCCTTGTTTGGTATGTTTTGGTGCTTTCTTGAAGTTTTCCTAATTTAGAAAAAAAGAGGTAGTTCTTAAGCGTAGCCTGCTTTACTGCTTTAAACAGTAGGTAATCGAACGTTTTTCCAATAGGCATTATATTATATTTGGTGAATAAATGTTGTGTAGGTGAACGCGTAGGAACATTTTCAAGAACTCTAATAAACGTTTTTTGTAATCTGTGTATACTCTGTAGATTAATTTGCGTAGTTCATGCGCATACTAAGTGGAAATAATTAACTCTGGATAAAAACAACGTATTATCAGAGTCCTTCAATGCTTTACTGGTCACGAAACTGCTCCGTAACTCAATGGGAGAGCTTCATATGCTGCGTTTGGCCACTGCGCGGTGGCGCCACCCTTTCACTGAGGTCACTCCTCGGGCGGCGTTGCGCTGGCTCGAACGGCGGAGCCGCGGCGAGTTGTGTTTGTTTTGTGCGGGAAAAAAATGTAACGTGCATCTCGCGCTCTTGTGATGCGACCTAAGTAATGCAACGACGATGCCTAACACGTGTTGCGTCCCGGGATGTCGTTCCTTGTACAACGATACCACAGAAAATGTTTCCTTGTTCTGTTGACCGAGCGACGGGCAGCTGTGTGAGCAAAGGAGGGGTGTCATTCCAAGGTAAGCAACGGGAGATTTCAGCTTCGATTACAAGTGTGCGACAGTGTGTGGAAATGCACTGTGTGTGAGAATGGAAAAAGCAATGTACTCTTTTGAGAGCATCGTGCATGGACCTAGAATTTTGTCATATCAGTCAGGTTGTAGCGGTGCTTCATTACCTGTTTGCAAACTTTTATTACCTTGCGCTCAGGCTCGCGTGTAAAACAGCTTTGGGACGTCCTTGTACTTTTACTTTTCATATTTCCGCAAATTATCCCTTAGGGTTCGTTTTGTTTGTTTTGTAACCACGCGTGGCCGATTCCGCTTTCTTATCTGGCGTTTCAACCGGAGCGCCGTTTGCTCTTTTTGTCGTACGTCCCGTCGGGCAATATTGTTTGATATGAAAAGGATGCCACCTTGTCGCTAACTTGATTTTTTGTTTCTTCGACAATGTTCTCGATCCTATTTCCATGGATCTGAAATTAATAACGTTCCAAGAGTAATGCATGCATAGCAAACTCCGCGCAACTCACTTTATCGACGTTCATCTGTTCACGTCACACTGCGGACTGCTTTTTCGACGTTTGTGTTTCATTCTAGTCTTTTGTAGTGCAGGAGATCGCTAGCTTGCTGCGTTCGGAAAAGCTTTGCGCCGTTCTTGGCTACGAGGCAATATTCTGTTTCCTCCGTGTGCTGCACATCGATGCGCGAAAAAATAAATTTTTGTATGCTGGACCACGCTCTTTTGTCTCCCTTCGTAACATTATTTTTCGTTGCGTGTGATAAAGTCAGTTTTATTGTTCCTTTTTTCGCTTCCTGTTTTTGCAAGGATTGCAAAGCGTGGAAGCAGAAAGACACATGGTGCAACATATATCTCTTCGTGTTTTGATCCTTCGCGTTTCAGCGGCGTTTTTAGATGTTCTCAAGTATGTACCCACTCATCGAAACGACAATACTATTGGGCTATCTCTTTTAGCGTTCTGTGTATTCCAGAGCAATCAACGGATTCATTAAGCGTAGTCTGAACGACGCGTACTTGGTTTCTTTCAGTTTTTTTAATGTATTATCGATAGGCCCGCAACAGTCCGTGGCTACACAGATACCGTATGTGTGGTATTTACAACTTTGTTTTAAGAAAAGAAGCAATATAGATTTAAAAATCCGTAAACACGACGGCGCAGCGCTTGTTCCAGAGCACACAGAAGCCGTTGCCGTTCGCGGCCGAAGTCTACGGTAACTTACTTCGAAAAATAAAACCCCATTGAAGGCAAGTGATAAACACAATAACTCGACTATTCATCGCTTACTACGAAAAAAAAACACACTTAATCAGCGCGCAGACACCAAAAGCAGCGAGCGTTTGCACGCCAAGAGCTGGCCAATACGCCGCACGCGCGGTGGCTGGATGACCTTTGTGCGGCGGTGGCGCCGGTAGTGGCGCGCGCGGTCCCTATATGAAGCGAGCGCGGAAGTTTCGTGACCAGTAAAACATTGAAGGACTCTGATATTATATACTAACAACATATTGTTACGCGGTAATATGTGCCGGTGGCAGTATATTAAGCCAACTACTTGAGATAACTACACGATTAGGCAAGTTACGTGACTATCCTATTGGAGGTTTTCGTGAAAAATTACCCCTAAAGTCTTAATTCTTGCTACATTCTCCACAGCCGTTTATCTAACAGATATTGTGTTTTTGATTATTACGGTTTTATTTCTGTCCCGGAAAAGTACAGCTTTAAGTCTTAACAAAGTTTATTTTCAAACAATTTTTCATCTAGTTTAAGTAAAATTCAGTTTCCATCATCAATTAAATCATCGGCTACGCTACCAGTTAAGATCATAGTGGTGTCGTCTGCGTAAATGACGAATTTAGCAAGCGGCCCGATACTGACTATGTCATTCACAAACATATTAAATAAAAAAGGTTCTAAAAAGCTGCCCTGGGGTACCCGTGCTAGAATTGGCAAAGGATCAGAGGAAGAAATGTCCACAGTAACTATTTGGCTTCGGTGTTCAAGATAGGATCGCACCAGTGATGCGGCCTTTCCCCGAATACCATACCGCGCGATCTTTTGAAGTAACAGATTGTGATTAATGTGGTCGAATGCCTTTGACAAATCGATGAAAATTCCTGAAACAAGCTTTCCTTGCTCAAGTTGTGTAAGTAGATGTTCTTTTTGGGTCAGCAAAGCGTGTTGCGTACTGGAACCCTTGCGAAATCCAAATTGGCACTCCGATATTAGATTATGTTTTTGTTCAAATTGCGATAGTCGCTTTAGTATAACTTTTTTTTGGGAATCTTTGAGAAGACTGGAAGTATCGATAATGGCCTATAGTTTACCCTATCGTTTCGGTCATCTTTTATAAAGAGAACTGCACCTCTTGCAATCTGCATCCTTTTAGGAAAGATACCCAGACTTATATATACACAGATTGAAAATATGCGCAATACATGGGCCAAGTACATGCGCGACGTGCTTTATTGGTTTCAATTGGTGACCATCGAAATCTTCGACGTTGCTGTTATTTAAACTCAATATTGTAGTAGTCATCTCACAGTGGTTTACCGGATCTAGACAAATGGTGCTGTTAATGTGAGGTATATCACTAAAGTCATTACGCACACTAGTGTGAGAAGCAATATTAACAATCGCTGATTGAAGTTCTACCCGAAACCCAAACAAACACACACCATGGACAGAGAAAATTAAGAGCACTGGGGAACCGAATATTAGAGGGGACTGCGAGAACGCGGCATCGAAAACGCTAACAAGTTTAACAAACACCAAACGTTTAAAGTCCTAGAAGGAACGGCGGGGACACAGTCAGGGTTCACTGCGGGAACGGGGTTGTCCTACCTCACGTCCCAGAGGCGCAGTCGCAGTGTTACGATGTTGCCAGGTCTAGCTGATGTCGTGGCTGTGGTGGTCGAGCACGTTCTAAGCACCCATTGCAGAGAGTCTAACGCAGCGGTCTTGGGCCTTACTGTTTATCACCGACGCACGGCGAGCCAACTTCCTCGCCGAGGAGAAGTCCTGGAGGCTGCAGTCGTGGGGAACTTCTTGGGGTACGGCACGGGTCTGGCCGCCCGACCGCCGCGCATCCCGGTCTCGCTCCACCGTTCACAGTCTCTAGTCTGCGTCGGTGTTCTCTCTCGGGCTTGCGTATCTGCCGCCAGCCGCGTCGCTGGGTGATTCCGATTGGCTGGTCGTGAGTGTGGGGTGAGTGACCCCGCAAAACGCTGAGGATGATCGTGCTCTCGGGCTTTGAAACATACCCGCAGAGAGGGTCTCCTTTGTGGTATTCGTGTTCTTTTTGAGTTCATAACAACGAGCCACCAACACGAGCGCGAGGAGGTCGAGGTGGTGGTTCGTAGAGCCCTGAATCCAAGGCTATGTCACCCTCCTTACTAAGAAGCAGACAGGACAGCCTCGCTCAGAGAGTGTTCCGTGACCACCACGCGAACCGGATGTGTGGGTCCTGCTTTCCTTGATTGATCCGTTACATGGATTGGACATAATCCTACATGGTCTATGATGGTGAGGTGCATACCCCCATGGCTTGATGGCATTTTGCGTCGGTTCGTTACCTCTCGGTACAATCACCCACGGTGCAAAAGGAGCCCACTTGCTGATTTAGGGTGATGTCGACACCAGTGGGGCATAGTAAGGCTTGAGTCGACGAACGTGAACTGTTTCATTGCCAGGGCGGCGAAGATGCGATGACGGAGGGACGGGCTCAACAAGGTAGTTTACTGGCGAAGTGCTGGAGATCATTGGGTGGCCTTGACAGTTGGCCCCCAATTTTGGCAGAGACCCGGTGCTGGGCAGGGCACCCAAAGCCACCATGCCAACAATTATCAAACGTCTCAGGGGTGGTGGACACGTCACGACGATGCTTCTGGTGCTGTTGGTCAGCACTTGTAAAAGAAGGGGCGAGTTGTCGACATTCTCTGCCGTGCTGCGCCATTTGTGGAAACGGTGCGTATTCTGTGGCATCACGGTTGTGAGGGAGTATGGTATCCAGGAGCATGTCGGCTCGTGTCCGTATAGCAAGAAAAGCGGCGAAAATGCCGTCGTCACCCGCGTGGACGTATTAAGCGTGCGTTACAAAAAGGAGCACGAGGACCCAATTTCAGTCATCTAATTACAAATATATTGAAAGCACGTCGCCAAGGGTGCGGCTTAATCGTTCCGTGAGCCCATTCGTCGGCGGGTGGTATGATAAACTTGTCCCATGAACCACGCGACAATGGGCGAGTAACGCTTTCACGACTTCCGATAAGAAGACCCGTCCTCGGACACTAAGCAGCTCCAAAGGCGCCCCTTGCCGAAGTATAAAGCGGCGTACTAAAAAAACCGTGACATCATGAGCCGTAGATGCGGGAAGTGCAGTGGTTTCAGCCTACCTTGTCAGGTGGTCAACGGCAACGATTATCCATCTGTTCCCGGAAGCAGTAGAAAGCAGTGCCCGTATAGATCGATGCCAACGTGGTCAAAGAGTTTTGCTGGGAAGGGTACTTGTTGCAGGGGAGGGGTCGAGCGAGTGGGTGACAATTGGCGGCGTTGGCGTTCCGGGCATGAGCGAACGTACTTCTTTACGGAGTTGTACATTCCACGCCAGTAATAACGGAGGCAGAATCACTCGTATGTCTTGATGAAGTGCATATATATGCGAGCAAACGGCGTGGAATAACCATAAGCCACTTGCGACCACTCGAGAAATAATTTCGACGGTAAAGCAGCTGGTCGCTCATTTGAAAGTAAGGAGCATGCCATCGCAGCGCAGTTGATACACGGGTACGTGACACACCTGAGAGGAAGCTGATCATGGAAGCTATCCATGTGTGCTTTCGCAGCTCAACACGCATGTTGGAAGCACGGAAAGACGACAAGCTGCAATCGTTAGTGTCGAGGTGAGACACGTGAGCAGGCAGCGGAGAGCGCGAAAGCGCAATCAGCGTCAGAGTCTTCCTTCCGGAACGGCAGACGACGTAGATATTGTACTCTTGCAGCCAAACAGCCCATCGACCGTTGCGACCGCAGCGATCTCTGAGGGAGCCCAGCCAGCACAGTGCGTCATGGTCGGCGACTACGTCAAATCGGCGGCATACAAGTATGGGAGGAACTTTCCCAATGCCATTATTATGGCGAAACACTATTTTTTTCAGTGACTGAGTATTTGGAATGAGCGTTTTTCAGCGTCCGTATAGCGTATGTGACGACGTACTCCGCAAAGCCAGATTTCCCCTAGGCGGGCACGGCACCGAGGCCAATACTACTAGCATCTGTGTGGACTTCTGTTGGAGCAGGCGGGTCAAAATGTCGTTTATAGGCAGCACTGTGAGCAGATGACGGAGTGTCGCAGACACCTCGTCTCAGGACGCTGACCAATCCGAAATGCCGTTGTTGGTGGTGATGAGCTTTGTTAGGTGTAAAATGATGACCGCAAAGTTGCGAATAAACCGCCGAAAATAGGAACCCAGCCCGCTAAATCTCCTAAGTGCCTTTAGGGTGGTCGGTTTCGGGAAATCCGCGGCAGAACAAAACTTGGTCTCGTATGGACGAACGCCGTCCTTGGAAACGACATGACCCAGGATGGAAAGTTTGCGCGTGGCAAATTGACAGCTCTTCAGATTGAGCTGCAGTCCAGTAGTTGCAATGCACGTCAAAACTTGCTCTACGCGAACCAGGTGCGTCTCAAAATCGGGAATGAAAATGACTACATCTTCCAAATTATAATGCACGTCTTCCATTTGAGGCCTTGCAAAAAACTGCATCATTCTTATAAACGTGGCGGGGTCATTGCATAGTCCAAACGGCATACCGTTAAGTTCGTAGAGGCCATTAGGGGTGACGAGTGCCGTTTTTGCGCGATCATCCTCCACCATTGGGACCTGCTAGTACCCGGATCGTTTGTCGAGGGATGAGAAAAAATCGGCTCCGTGCAAACAGTCAAGCGCATCATCGATGCTAGGGAGCGGGTAAACGTCTTTGTGTGTAACGGTGTTCAAGCGTCGATAATCTACGCAGAACCTAATAGAGCAAGCAGCACAGCCAAATCCCAGGGGCTCTTTCAAGAACGAATTAAACCTCACTGAAGCATATCCGTCACGTGGTTTTCAATGGTTTGGCGCCCAGTCGGTGACAAACGATATAGGCGCTGCCGAAGAGGGGCATGCTTACCAGTATCAATGGAGTGGGTGATAACAGACGTGCGACCCAACGAGCATTGCGCGTGAAAAAACGACGAACAGAATTTAAGCAGAAAAGCAGCCAGTCGCGCTCGTTGGGTTGCGTCCAGTTGTTCGTCCGTGCATTGGTGGAACGCAGCCTATGTTAATTGTTCTGGTGGATCGGTACTAACGCTCGGTCCGTAAATCTAAAGAGGCTGTAAATGGTCCGCTACGTCGACAACTATCCGGGAATCCACAATCTCCTTAAAACAAAGTGGTTCTCCTCTAAAATGATAACACGGAGTCGCCGACGGATTCCTATCGAACATAGTGCTTGCGCCATCACGAGTAGTTAAAATGCAACAAGGCAAAGGAAGACATTTCCAACGGAGGAAAATGGCTGAAGGTGTAAAAAAACAGTTGCGTCTGGGACAGAGGTGCAACACAATAGAACGCGGACAGGGCATTGAAGCGGAACGTCAGAGTCTTCATCAATTCGTGGCTTTGTAGTAGAGGCATCATCGGAATTCTCTAAGACATCAATGGAAAATTCAACTTCAGTACGAGCACGGTCACTCATAGCGTTGTACGAGAGGAAATCCCCAACCCAGGATGACGTCATGGGAACAGGATGGCAGGACGATGAATTCAATTACGTACGAGATGTTCCTGATGACGAGCCATGCAGTGCAGGCAGCAAGCCGCTTAATGGGTAGTGAATTGGCGCCTCGTAATGAAAGTCGAGAACGTGCCCTGATCAATTTTCGTAGAGAACGGCACAAACGGGCATAGGTAACAGAAACAGCGCCTACTGTATCAATTAGCCCAACGGTAGGGGCACCTTCCACAATCACGTCAATAGCATTTGATGGTAAAAAGTGCGTGTTTTTGTAGCTTGATGGTGGCGCAGCTCTTACCCCAGGAACTACGGCTGTTAGTTTTCCTCCCCGTCTCTAGTCGGGCGGCGACGCATGGGAGAAAGCGAGTGGGGACGTAGGGCGGACGAAGGGCGGTTGGCGAACGGCGGCTGTTCAGAATGATCAGTTGGCAAATTATGTGGATTTTGCGGCAGAACATACGACGGGCTGTGGTGGCTAGAGTAAAAAGGGGCTTGAAAAATATTGGCTGGCGGCAGCACACGACGGCGACAGTACTGGGCGACATCTCCGGGTGTCCGACAATCGAAACAGATGGGGCAATTGTCTTGTGTGCACCACACATTCGTAATGTAGTAACTGGACATAAGGGTTGGAAGTGGTCGTGATAATACCTGAGCCAGCGAAAGGCGCACTGCAGGCTGGAACCACACGGCCGGTTGCGTTCTGCGGCTTTGAAGAATGGAGCAGGTGGTGGTGACCGCCTGCCGGTCGCTCCAGCGATGGTGAGAGGGCCGTAGGTTAGAGGGGAGGGTTGGTAGGGGCAGCGACTGGTACAGCGTATTCGGTTTGTGGTATTGCGTTAGCTACCTGTTCCCATAACATATTCGGTGGTTTAGGCGCCAGTAGAGAAGGTAGCTCTGCGGTGCAGGGGAGTACGGACAATTGCCGGGTCGTCTTTTCTCGGATAAAATGCTTGACGCGGGAAAACCGAGCGGACTCATTTACGCCGCTATGCTCACAACGGACTCCACGCGAGAACAGGCTTGTCGAGTGAGACCTCGCTGCTTGCGCAGGTCGTCAAAACTATGCCACAAGCTGACGAAAAATGCAAAATTTTTGGGGGTCTTCAGCGAAGAGCATCTGGAAAGCGTGGTCGTCAACGCCTTTTAAGACGTTCCAAACCTTGTCAGCGTCCGTCATGGAGGGGTCGACGCGTTTGCATAGGTCAATGACGTCTTCGATATAGCTGGTGAACGTCTCACCAGGCTGCTGTACGGGTGCACGTAAGTGCTGTTCGGCGCGAAGTTTTCGTAGAGCATGGTGGCTGAAAACTCTAATGAAGTCAGCACAGAGCTTAGACCGCAGTCGGAGATCGAATTCATTATTGTTGTACCACGTTTCCGCGACTTTGGCTCTTCACCCTAGTCACGGAATCGTGGCAGTGGTGGTGGAACCCTGTGGGCCCAAGTCGCGTGATAGGGGCTGACGTTGCTAACAGGGAAGGCGACGTTGCTAAGCTTGGCAATGGCGTCCCACCTATTATAAGCATTCACACGTTCGTATAAAGCACGCCAGTCCTCGGCGTAGCTGTCGTCTGTACCACTGAACTTTGCCGGGTACCGCTGACGCATGCACCCCGGGCAGACCACGGGGTGAATGGTTTCCCTGGACATTTGGGCGCAGCGTCCGGGGACGAAGCTCCAAGGCGGGATCGAAACTGCTGACCTCCACCACTTGTCAAGAAGACAGCCGACGCACTGGTAGCTTGTTGAGGTAGTTTATTCGCAGGGACGAAGCATATTAGAACGCAGGTACCAACGTTAAGCTGATCAAGCTCGTATCTGTCGCATGTACCTCCTGGGGCTCATCGTCTTCCCTGGAACGTCTTTGGCGCTTATACCTGTGTGTAGGTTCGCCATAATCCTACATGGTCTATGCTTGTGAGGTGCATATGGCTTGATGGCCTTGCCGGCGGAGTATGAAGATGTGGCGCGACACGAGCTAGGATAGAACATGGCGGACTCGGCTGGGCTACGTGTGTGCAGCCGGATCGGCTGAGCAGTGGACCTTGGCGGAGCGGGACTCCCAGTAAAGGTGTGATCGAGGGGGCTCAGTGTCTTTCTGGGGAACCGCGGCCGGGTGCAAGAACCCCGCTACCACATTTGGCGCCCAACGTGGGGCCGGCCGGTGTTCCTGGGAAGGGCATTGTAGTCTTCTTCCTTGTTTTGGTGTTCCGCGGTGGGCATTTTGCGGGGCGAATTACGTTGGCATTTTTGAGTGGCTCTCGGGATTTTTCGGTAGCCCTCCTCGTGATTTGAGGCGCCTTTGTAGTGGCTTCTGTTGTTTATAACCATTTTTTCTTCCTGTGTTCGCTTCGCGGCGCGCGAGAACATTTCTTCCCAGGGACATGCCTGGCCGTGGAGCTTCTACCCGTCGGCGCCCCTTGGTTGCTCCGCGTGAGCCCGCAAGGGATGCGGACTCCACTGGGCTCGTCGGCGTGCTCCGCCCGATCATGGACCTCTGCGAGAACCTCACGAACTGGCTGGCGGGTCTCGGGCTAGAAGGCGGTGGGTCTGAGCATGGGCCATCGTTCCAGCCGAGCATTGCGGTGCCACGGTTCACGGGCTACGATGACCGCAAGACCGTGGCGGACTTCCTGAGCGATCTCAATGTTTACAAGACGGCGTCGGGTGCTTCGGACGAGTTCGTGTTGACCCGTGTCCTGCCGGTTGCCCTGGAGGCATAAGCTGGTCGTTGGTGGCGCCTCCAGACCCCGTTCGCGTCCTGGGCTGACTTAGAGGCACGCTTCCGCGAGGAGTTCTTGCCTCCCGACTACGACTACCGCATCCGCCGTGAGCTGGAGGCACGTACGCAGCACCCGCGCGAAGGCTTGCTCGAATACATTCGAGCTATCCAGGAGCTTTTGAAGCGAGCTATCCCAGGGCGTCTGCGCGGAAATAGTAAAGCACGTCTTGCGGCGTTGCCATCCGTGCTTCCGACCTTTCCTGCACGGTCGTGATTACTCCAGTTTGGAGGAGATGGCGCGATCAGCTCGAGCAATCGAGGACGCTCTGATATCAGAGCTGAGTTATGTACCCCCTCCGCCAGTAGGGGAGGCACTTGAGCCAGCTTGCGCATGGAGAGACACCTATGAGACTTCGCCCCAGCGAAGTCCACAGCCGCGTACGGCAGCGGCGGGCTTGAATTCCCAACGCGCACGAGGTCCTTCTGCCCTTGGCGAAAGGCAGTTGGAGCGCGGAAGACCACTAGATGGTGCAGCCCACGGCGGGAACTCCCCGCAGCGGTTAGAGCCAGGGTTCCTGCGTTGGGAAAACAGACCCTCTTTACTGGCAAGGTCACCGCTCCCCGACCCATGTCTCTCCCTTGGGGGCCGGCAACGAAATCCTCTGAACTCCAATGGTCCTTCTCGTCCGGTCGTCGAGACGGGAGGGTCGCGGGGCTACGGGCCCAATGGAAATCAAGCTGGCGGCTGTTACCAATGTGGACAGCCAGGACACATCCGTCGTGAGTGTCCGCGTGTGATGGCTGGTCGCCGAAATACAAATAGCCATCGAGATGAAGGAATGCAGCCCGAGGCAATGATGGTGACTAACCCATCACTGAGTGGCCCAGAATTGGCTGGTGGCGAGGACTGGTGCTTTTTACTCACTGCTTGCCGTGTTGAAGCACGCACACAGCCCATAGCACCACATCTTTCTGTTCACGTTCTTGGAGCGGATGTTTCTGCATTGGTTGATACCGGCGGCAGTTTGTCGCTCATTGGTGATACTGTCTTTGAACTTTGCCGAGCACGTGGTGTTAAGTTGCGCCAATGCAGCACCCGGTTGCAAGTTGCCAATGGTGCTGTGGTTGAAGCGCGTGGGGCTGTGCGCTTGCACATTTCTTACACAAGCAGAAGGTGTCGGCAGCGCTTTACGTACTGCCCTGGCTTGGCGGTACCCATGATTTTGGGCCGGGATTTCATTATTCGCGAGGGCCTACTTCTTGACTTGGCGGGAGGTGGTTACAGATTGGGCAATGACGCAGAATTGATACCTTTTCTGGCGTCAACGCATATCTGTACCGTGCCAAGGTCAGCCGCAGTCGCAACGAAATCCGTGTTTCCTGAGCGAATCAGGCAGTTGCTTGAGGAGTGTCCTTGCAGTAACTATGAGAGGGAGCAGCTCGCCTATGTGCTGGAGCCGTTTGCTGAAATGTTCACGGAGGCCCCTGGGCGGACAACCGTCCTTCAACATCGCATTGACACGGGAGACGCCCCTCCTTGGAGCTGCAATCCACGGCCGCTCAGCATCCAGAAGAAGGCGAAACTGGATGTCGCCCTTGACGAGATGCTGAACACGGGGGTTGTGCGGCCGTCGCAGAGTGCCCATGCATCTCCAGTCGTGTTGGTGCCAAAAAAAGACGGCAGTGTGCGTCTGTGCGTGGACTACCGTCGTCTCAACGATGTAACTGTAAGAGACGCATATCCTTTTCCTGCCGTAGAATCCATCATTTCCTCGGTTGGTGGTGCCCGCGTGTTTACCACTCTAGATTGCTCACGCGACTTTTTGCAAATTGAAATGCACCCTGATGATATTCCTAAAACAGCTTTCACATGCTACAGGGGTCTTTTCGAGTTTGTGCGCATGCCGTTTGGGCTGAAGAACTCCCCGAGCTCGTTTCAAAGATTAATGGGCATCGTTCTTGACGATGTACGTTATAGGTACGCAATGGCCTATATGGATGACGTCGTCTTCTTTTCGCGCACCTTTGAGGAGCATCTCGTGCATCTCAGAGACGTGCTCGACCGCATGAAACGCGCCGGCCTCACCATCAATCCCAAAAAGGTTCAACCCGCGTCAAGCAAGGTTGACTTGCTCGTCTTTGTCGTGGACAACAGAGAGCTTCGTCCTAACGATGCCAAACTGAAAGCAATTACAGAGTATCCATGCCCGCGTGACGTTAAGAGCTTGCAGCGCTTCTTGGGCATGATAGCTTTTTACCGTAGCTTCATCCCTCATTGTGCGGAGCTGTCACGTCCATGAAACCAGCTACTACGGAAAGGCGTGAAATGGCAATGGGGGGAGGCTAAAAAGCAAACTTTTGAAGCACTGTCTCGCGCAATCGCCGAAACAGCGGGGTTAAGGATACCGAACCTTAACAAACAATTTGTCATGCAGACCGATGCTAGCAAATATGGACTGGGCTCAGTGCTGATGCAGGAGTTTGAGGGCGTTCTTCGTCCGGTCGCATTTGCTAGCCATACACTCACTCCGGCTGAGCGTAATTACACGGTCACAGAACGTGAGTGTCTAGCAATTGTGTTTGCACTAAAGAAATTTGACATGTATCTTGACGGTGCCTCTTTCACCATTCAGACAGACCACATGGCATTAACGTGGCTGCAGCGTTTGCAGAACCCTGCTGGTCGTCTTGCGCGCTGGGTGCTTGCGCTTCAGCGCTACGATTTTACTATCCAGCACAGGAAGGGTTCGCAGAACCAAGTCGCTGACGCACGCCCCTATCGCGCGCGCCCCTGCCGCCATCTGCGGACGCGGAAGCGCCGGCGCTGGTGGCTGCAGTGGATGCTGACGCACGCTTGGGTACGCTGGTGAGCAGGGCAGATCTTCTCGCGGCGCAACGTGCCGACGGACTCTGCCGTAAGATCATTGAGCACGTCGGGGCGCAGGGCGCAGCTCCCACCAGCAACAGCGGTGAGTTTGATACATATGTGTTGGCGGAAG